>NC_138657.1:26508130-27015630 GCF_964273445.1 Streptopelia decaocto
GGGTTAATTGGTTTTATATGTGGAGTCAGCATCTGCTGTGTACATGTGAAGTCAGTACTGCTGTACAGGCTGCTCATAGTATGGAAAAGACCAGGAGGCAAATCTCAGAAAAGGTAAAGCTGGGCATGGAGTCACAGCTTAGTAAAGCTGACTGGGACTAGCAAAAAAAAGATTCCAGGATCTCTCTTTTACACTA
This sequence comes from Streptopelia decaocto, assembly GCF_964273445.1. Lineage (NCBI taxonomy): Eukaryota > Metazoa > Chordata > Aves > Columbiformes > Columbidae > Streptopelia > Streptopelia decaocto. The sequence continues at coordinate 26,508,327 of NC_138657.1, forward strand.
GAAATATCAGTCTATTTTTATTTATATATATAATAGTAATTTTTTCAGACCTTATTTAATTCCCTGTAAAGGAAAGCCAGCTGCTTGAAAGAAGTGGGCTCTTGCTGCATAGCACCATGATCTCATGAGGAGGAGTAAAGAAACAGCTGAGAATGACACCTGCATGTGAATTTACCAAACAAGTTAAATTCCAGTGATTTGTTTCTTTCTTTGTAAAAACTCTGCCAGCACTCTTTGGAAAAACAGCAACCAGGTGCCAGGGAAATAGCTAGCATTAAAATCTCAGTTTTACAGCTAATTAATTTTATAACAGCTATTGCATCTGATTTCCATTTTTTTTTCCAAATCATACAGTTAGCAGATAATTGGACTGTAAGGCATCTAAACGTTGCCTACAAGCCTGGTTAATGGCCTCTTAGGCAGGTGGTGGCCTCTGAAGGCCATTGTCTGTTGTCTTCAGCTGCTGATTCTGTCCTTTTCAGTCAACAGAGAGAGTGCCAGCCACTGAGTTTTCACAGCTGGTGTAAATGGTACGGTGGAGGGATCTGAAGAGGATGCCCATGCTTGATCCATGCTAGAGAATGCAGGTGACTGCAGATTATCCTGCTAAAAAGGGACCTTTCCACATGTATGAAAAGGAGTTTCTGCATGTAAATCCAAGCTACGTTACCTGTGCTTTGCCAGCTGGAGACAGAAACCATCACAAGAGGACACCTGGATTCACAAGGCAAAGCAAAGGCTGCCTGTGGTGGAGCTCCCAAGATGTTCTGCTAAAGAGAAGTAGTTATGAAATTAACTTGGAGAGAAGAAGAAGGAAATACTAATATTCCATAGTTTGGTCTTTTGGGCTCAGTATTCAAAGATATTTTGGTTCCTGGAATAAACCACAGAATTATTTTAAAGTTCAGGTTTTTTACTGAATATTTCAGCTACTCAGGTGAGAACAATAATAAATGCTTCAATTAAAGCTGTACTGTAAGTGTCCAGTTACTGAAGGTTAGTTATATCTAGATGAAAAAAACAACCTTTGCTGCTGTACATGAAGATAGGAGTTCAAATGTATACAAATTCAGAATAGGGACTGCAGAGTCTAAATATTAATTCCAGCATAAGTACATTTTTCATTTAAAGTGAGATTTAAAGTACACTGAAACAATATATGCTGGAGCAGGCATTTCTGTAATGATTGATAGTGTAACTCTAAGTAGTAAGCATCAAATTTTTGCCTTGAAGAAAAAATACCAGCAAAGTCCTGCTCACCCCAAAGCTAGGATGAGGATTTGGGTTAGGATGGGGAATGGGGATAATGATGGTTTCATCACCCATTTCTGACTGGGTGGGTTTGACATCCACACTAGTGAAGCGTAGCATTAGTGTCAGAGTTCAGAAAGCAAGGATCCTTGGGGCTGGAGTAACACTGAAATCCTGCTCTACCCAGAGAGGGAAATGAAGGTGGGTTCAGGATGCAGTGGTAGGCCACCATACATTTTGAGCTGGGGATGTTTATCATCTGCTGTGCAGAAGGGTAGCGTTAGGGTTCAGTTTTGGGCTAGAGAAATTCAAGACCTTAGACCTAAAATGCCAGCAACATCGTGCTCAGCCCAGAGACCTGGCCAGGCAGCTGGGCTCAGGACAGGGCTGTAGCTCAGTGCACATCTGGAATGAGGAACTGATCTTAGGAAAGATGAGCTTTCAATGTAGGAGCTCAGCTGAATGCCACTGTATCATCCTTGGGGCAACATCTGACAGAAGTAAACTGTTCTTTCCAGTATAGGCTACTTGTATTCTGCTATACATTTAAACTCTGAAAATAGAAAAGTAGTATTTTGTTTAAGCACTATTAAAATGCCGTTATTGTCCTTGGACATGACAGAATTGATAAGGTAAAAGAAAATGTTGTAAAAAATTTTGTAACAATCCATAAAGAACAAAACACTGTGGACAGTATTCTTTCATTTGTACCAGACACTACACAATAGGTGCAAAACTAAACATAATTAGGTCTGTTAACAGCAGAATAACACCATTGATCGTTTGTAAATGTACTTGTAGGCAGGTTCAAACCAGAAATCCATCAACAATTGTAGAAAACTTTTCTATGGATGGTGTCACTTTTGCTTATTACTTCTATGCCTAAAACAATCTAGATTTTTAAGATTTTTTTGAGATACCAGCTGTGGAAGAAGCAGGGGAATGCCCAGCTGTCCAAAAGCAACTTAATTGTCCAGAGGACTGCATAATGAAAAAAAATAGGGTTGCCATGGTAGAATATTCTTTGTGTACAAATAAATGCCCTGCGGTCAGTTTCTCCCTCAGATGACAGTACTTTTGCAGAACTTGAAAGAAAACAGAGGAGAGAGCCAAATATGAGGAGATGTGAAGGGATGGAAAATGGAAAAAAAAAAAATAAAAAAGGAAGTGAGACAGAAGAAAAGGCAGATTTGTTCAGTTCTGTTTAAAATCAGTAGTCCGTAGTTTTCAGGACTGCGTGAAGTGGATCTGCATGTGCTGTATCTTGCTCTAAAGTAGCTTTCCAGGGAATACTTTATAAGACTGGCACTTGGGTAATGCATCTCGCTGGCAGGGGCAAAATAACTGCCAAAAATATTGCAGAAATTCTGCAGAGGAGGGTTGCCCTGTTTAAAAGAGGCCTCCAGCACTAGTTCAGCTGTGTCAGAGGCTTTTCTGTCTCCTGAGTCAGCAGAGAATTGGCAGGCAATATGTCAGTAGCATATCCTTGGGCTTTGGAGTCCTACAGCTGGAAGTTACTGCTCTCACCTGGCTGCCAGGCTAGGATTTTGTGTGGCTTAACTCATGTAGTAATTAGTGTCTTAGCTGGGTATCTCCTCTGCCTTTGTCAGAGCTTTCTCTTTGCCAGCGTTGGCATCACCTCTTCTTTTGGAACATGCTGAATAGAATAAGGATATATACGTAAAAAGTAAAGGCATGTTCACAGCAACATCAGTTCCAGTGGCAACCCCAAATAGGAATGGTATAAGATTAAAACAAAACAAATACCCCACACCAGAAACACACAACAACAATAAAAACCCCTTGACCACAAAAAACAGAGAGCTGACATACATATGTCAGTTTTGTTTGAAGGGGCTATAGCTGAACTTTTGCTGATTCATATCATAGTGAAGAATACTCCACCTGACTGCAACTGCAAAGGAAATCAGGATACTCCCTCACTCTGGAGATTGATGATTGCCACAAAAAGTACAGCTCCGCTTTTACAAACCTTCCAAATGAGGCAGCTCCAGCTGCTCCCTGTTTTTCAGTTTGACACATACCATAAATATACAGACCAAAAGATAAATGTATGTTTAAAGCTGTACAGGCAGGTATTGCCACAGGGTTCCCCCCAGGACGGTTCATGTTAAATGCCAGCATTTCAACAGATAGCATACAACAAAGGAAGATCTCTGTCATGTATTGCTTACTTTGATTACAGGTCGTAACTTGTTGCTTACCTGAAGGAAAACCTGAATGGCAGCTCCACAGCGTTCCTGCATATCCAGCTGATCCTGACATTCACCTTGTTTCATGGGGATAACTGGCCTTTTGTTTTCCTGTTACACCAATTTGTTTTGATCTGTGAATTTTGCAGCACTCAAGCAGTGTTGAAAATCTTTAAGGTGGCAGTTATTGCAATGGTGTGAGAAAGGAAATTATTGGAAGAAGAAAAAAGAGAGATGAAAGACGCGGTTGTTTATTGTTTGGAATAATCCATTTCACTCCTCAACAAGAAGAAAGCATGCTAATGAACACAGATTTTTATATTTTCAACATTATTTAAACATTGAAGACTCAACTGAGGTTTCATATATGGATTTTATACTTCAGTCTAATTCTTCCTGATTTACCCTGCAGCTGGGTGTGAGGAGAGTGAGGCTTCCCAGCCGGAAATGTTATGTAGCCCAAGTTAAGGAAGTATAGGATCTAACAATGGACATAAATGTATTAAATGTCAGAGAGACAGAAACATCCCTGTATGTTCTGGTCTTTAAAAGTCAAGTTCCATGAAAGAGACAGCACGGCCTCGTCATTCCTGATTCACTTTCCAACCAAAAAGCCTTGCCACTTCAAAAATCTGCAAGGACAAAAAAACATATTCCTCAGGTTAAAATATTTGTTCCCCAGGAATTATTAGGGGCAACTGTCAGACATTATGAAGTCTTCCTGCTTGGCAGAAGGAATGACTGAGTCATGCCGATCATCTCTAAAAAAAAAAAAAAGACAGCAAAAAAAAAAAAAAGTAAATCTAGACATTTCAGAGGCCCTTCTTCCTGTTTTTAAAGCTTGCAAACAGATGAGGCTACTTCTTCTAAAGTTTTTCACTTAGACAAAAAAATAAAAGCTGAAATTACACCCCTTCTTGTGGCTGTGGTTTGCACTGTCAGCTGGTTTGATCAATGTCTGCAAACAATCTGCGTATGCAAACTGGGCCTCTCACACCAGGCTGAAATGACCAGATGTGCAAGTAGTGGTCCTTTCACCAAATGTTGTGCTTTGTGGTAAACAAACAAATTTTGCTTGCCAACAAAACGACAGATCTGTGACTTCTTTGAAACCATGTAAAGACAAAAGCACTGAGTAAGGATTACAGTAGATGGCAAGGTCCCAGGGGGAAAATGACTAATAGTTAATGACGCTGGGTATGAGGTGGCCAAACAATATGCTGTCATGAACAGTGTCCTATGTCTGGCTTACAAAATATGGGTATTTCTCTATGAGTTTTGTTCTCATCTGTTTAGGAGCTTTCCATTTTCAGTTCTGGCATGGTGACAATATGGGTTCGATAACCAGAAAGTGGATAGATCCCCTATTTCTATCAGTTTCTAGATGTTGATTGTTACTTGATCTTCTTCTGAAACATGCTGTGAGTCTCTCTAAACTCTGTGCCTCTTCTGGCAGGCACAATAATGCCTTAACAGCCTCTTTCTGTTGTTTCCCCAGTATCATCCCCAAGGCCAAAACTCACAGACTTATGGTTAAGATGTGCCAATTTCTGTAGCCAGGTAGAGAACAAATCAGAGTAAGTGATCAGGTTCTCAGTTACAAGAGTTAGTCTTCTGCAGAGCTCCAGAACAGGATTCCTAGCCAGATTTGGCAGCTGTCACCACGACATAGCAACAATTTAATCATTAATGTTTACAGATGTATAAAGGGTGAGTGTCATGAGGATGGAGCCAGGCTCTTCTCAGTGACAACCAATGATAGGACAAGGGGTAATAGGTACAAACTGGAACACAAAAGGTTCCACTTAAATTTGAGAAGAAACTTCTTCTCTGTGAGGGTGACAGAACACTGGAACAGGCTGCCCAGGGGGGTTGTGGAGTCTCCTACTCTGGAGGCATTAAAGACCTGCCTGGACGCCTTCCTGTGTAACCTCATCTGGGTGTTCCTGCTCCGGCAGCGGCATTGGACTACATGATCTTTCTAGGTCCCTTCCAATCCCTGACATTCTGTGATTCTGTGATTCTCCAGACTGGCTCTGAGGCATCTCCTGCTCACCAGTGCTCCATCTTTTCCAAGCACTGAGGCACTTCTTTGTTCAGACCTAGTGGTATGAAATGGGAGAGCTGGGCTCTGTCAGCACAGCAACATTGATCTCCTAATTAGCTTTCTATTGATCTCCTTTGTACTGATGTGAACTTGGCTGAACGTCTGGAAATCATCACCCCAACTGACAAGTAACTGGTTGTTAATAAGAAGAAGAATTTATGGTGCCCAATAGTCCAAGTTATACGACAGCTTACTACTGTGTTACTCAAATCACTCTCTACAGAGCAGCAAAGCCATGGGCTGAAAAGGGCCATAAAAGTGTTCCCTGTGGGTTATCTTTGACACACTGGATGGGAGACTAAACAGGAGCTTGTATAATACTACCACTCTTTGTACTGAACTGTGCATAACAGACAAGAGAAAGGAAAGCCACCTTGTTGACTACATTTACCCCTCACATACAGGATCTTCTCTCACCCCAAAAAATCCTTTCTCTTTTCTTCATGTCTTCACTCTGCCTCTTGTTGCTGTGGCTGATCAGCCACAGGCGGAAGTGGTGCATGCTGGAGCACTTTGGATCAGGCTTCTCAGACTGTCCCAGCAGAGATTAAGCTTTACTGGGCAGAATGGGAAGAGCACACACTGGGAAAGCTCACCGAAGACAATCAGCACAGCCCAGTATGTCAGTCGTTACACAGAAAACAGTTGTTATGAGGACAAGATGAAGATTTTTTCACAAAATCATTCTTTCAATAAATATGAATTTGCAGGCCAAGCACATGCTGTCACTGCAAAACCAACTGGGCAGTCTGGACACCACTGATCTTCCTAGCTGGGTGATTGCCAAACGAGGCTTTGCAGTGTTGTCCTGGGAGATACAGTGTCTCAGTTCAGCACTCTGTCTGTCTTAATCAAACTGGGACCTCCAGCTCCTGGAAGAGTGCCTTTGTCACTGGGACACAGGGTGTTTTGGGTCTGAGCATTTCGCAGTCTGTCCTGGAGTGTTTTCAGTTTATGTAGAGAAACCACGACATTTTGAATGGGGGAAGATAAATGCAAATCATAGGATCACAAAATCACTCAAGCTGGCAGGGACCATAGGAGGTCTCTGGTCCAAGCCCCTGACAAAGCAAGGAAGCTCTGGGTTGCTCAGAGCTTTATATAGTCGGGGCATAAAAACCTCCAAGAATGGAGATGGTGGAATCTCTTGGCAGCCCCAGCTGCATTGCTTTATTGTCCTCTTGGATTTTTTTTTCTTGTTATGTCCAGATTAATGTTACATGTTTCCATTTATGACCGTTTTCTCTCACTTGGTAACTTCCTGTTGGTGCAAGGGATGCTGTTGGGTGCCCCCGAAGCCATCCCTTCTGGTTAAACCAGCCCCAGCCCCTTAGTTTCTCCTCACAGGGCAAGAGCTCCAGCTCCTGATTGTCTTCATCCACCTCTGCTGAAGTCACTCCAGTTTACGGATGTCTGTCCTGTACTGGAGCAGACCACAGCTAGACATGGTGCTCTGGACAGGGATAAACAAGCGCTGAGTAAAGGGACACTATGCCCTGGGATGTGGGGGTCTCTCCTCACTTCCAGTGACCAGCAAGAGTCACCTGAGGGAAGGCCTCTGTTCAAGACTATGGGTTGGGTTCAAAAAGCGAGGATTTGGACTTCAGCATGTCACCACTGGGTTACTGTGCACAGAAAGGGTGTGGACACTTCCTCCTCCTCTGTTTTGCTAATCCAGCCTTCTGTTTCTCCTTTTCCAGTATAAAAGTCCTCCAAAACAAAGATAGGAAATTTTGATCAAATCAGTAATTTAATTCCACTTTCTTAAAAAAGGTTCTCTATTGAACAGAAAACAAATTTTCCTGTGCTTTTTGGAGGGGTAGGGGGGAAAAACTTAAATAATCATCCCATGGGAATCTGAGTTTGCCAGCTCTGTGGAAAAGGGTTTGGTGACTAGAGACCTTGCTAAGCAGCATCCAGTGACTGTGAGACTCCACGAGACCCCTAAAATTCATTCCTGATTCGCAGGAAACAGTAGTGGAACTAAATGCCATCACCCTTCAATCTCTGTTCCTCTTCCCATCCTCTCCATCTTTGGTAGCAACCTATGGGAGAGCCTGGACTACAACTTGCTGTATGCTTAAAAAGCAGCTTCCACTCTTCTCCCATACTCTGCTGTGCACCTGCTTAATGCTCAGAATTAATGCTTACACTGTATAACTCAGCGTCTTTCATTAAACAGTGGACTAATTGGATCATACTGTGCTAAAGTTCCTACCAAATTAGTCAGGAAGTATCATGTAGTAATGCATCAATTTCCTGGCATTTCTTTTAATCAAATTATTGCGAAGAACCATGCTTCAAACAACTACGTTAAACAAGTGTGTCTTGCAGCTGACAATACCATAATCTTAAATAAATTATCCATTAAAATTGGTTTGTCAGCTGTGATTCCTCCTTGTAATTTCTCTATGAGTAAACTTTTCTAAAGCTTACAGCAAAGTCTGTTTTGGAATATATTTTGATCACAGATTCACATGACAGAATTGCACACATTGGCAGACACCACTGGAGATCATCTAGTCCAAAATCCTACTGAAGCAGGGTCAGATACAGTAAGTTTACCAGGACTGTTGTCCAGTTGGGTTTTGAATATCCCTAAGAATGGAGACTGCACCACCTGCCTGAGAAGCTAGCTCCAGTGTTTGATTGTCCAAACAATAAAAAGTTTTTTTCTTCTATTTAAGTGTAATTTCCCATGTTTCAGTTTGTGCCTACTGCCTCTTGTGCTGTCACTGGGCAGCACTAGAAATGTCTGGCTCCATCTTCTTTATTCACCCCGTCAGGTATTTGTGCACATTGAACTCCACCATCTCATTGTAACTGCAGCCGTGGCTGCTCCTGGTGTTCGCATTCCCAACCAGTTTTTTTCTGTGGAAGTGTCAGGAGCAACAGAGCTTCTCGTATCTTTGGCTCCTCAGTCACCTGTGTCAGGAAATTGTCATCAGTAAAGACCAGAAAATTCCTGAATTGCTTATTCTCTGCTGGGTTAACCCTCCAGCAGATGTCAGGGTGGTTCAAGTCCCCCATAAGGGCCAGTGCACGTGAAAGTGAAACTTCTTCCAGTTGACTGACGACCATATATACTTCTTTTTCCTGAGCATGTGCTCTGCAGCAGACGCCTGCTGCACCACCACCCATGTGTGTATGCCACCCAGGGCAGAGCTCCATGAGCTCCTGCTGCTCTCTCATGCGAAGGACAACTCTTTCTCCTCACTTTCCCAGCCTGTCCTTCCAAACAAACCTGTGTCCATCCATCACAGCACTGCAGCCATGTGGGCTACCCAGTACTTCACTGTGATTGCAATGAGACTGTAGCCTTGCAACTGCACACAGAAAACAATACTAGGGAATAAATAACTGAGTATTGCAGCCAGTTATTTGCTTAATTTTGTCAAGTGATCCCTTTTTGGGAAATCACTACATTTCAGTTTCAAGTTACCTTAAAAGAATACATCATGCCTGACTTGTACTGTAGTGACAGTCAGTAAAAGGTAGGGAGCAAGTAAAGTCCATCCTTGCTCATGAGACAGCTGTAAGCCCAGGCAGCACTGCGGCGCTTTGAGAACCTGTCCCAGTAGTGCAGGCTGAGATGCCCCAAATGGATGGTGGCTTAGAGACATGACACAGGCTCGTGACACAGAGAGCGAAACCCTCTCTGACATGGAGCAGAGAGCTAGGCACTTTGGGTAAAGGAATACGCTGCATTTAGCAGGTGGGTTGGACTAGATGATGTCCAGACGTCCCTTCCAACCCCAACCATTCTGTGATTCTGTGATTGCTCTTGGGAGGTGGAGGAAACAGCACACATCTGTGTTCACCAGGCATATTTATGAGGCATTTGAACACCTGCGTCATTTTACTGTTTATATGAGTCAATGATGTCCTAATACTGCAAAGAACAACAAGATGTAAGGAAAACTGTTGGAAAAAGGGAGGAATATGGAGTAGTAGGATGGGCTGGAGATCTGCCTGTACAGTACTGCATGGAGAACAGAAGAGGAAGATGAGACTGGCTGCAGAAGCAAAGATATCCAAGCATGTACTGCAGCTATTTTACATGAGGTAGAATCATACGTAGCAGCCTCATCTTCCCTTGCTATATTAATTGGCACATCATAATGTTTGCAAAGAAACAGGCTGGCTTTTGAACAAGTGTGAAAATTAAGATATTTCTGCCCTGATGGAAAAATGCAGATTGCAAGAGAAACTTCTGCCACAACAGTAGCAACTGTGAACAAAAGCAGATGGAGAATAATCCTGATCAGCATGTTTCCTACATAGAAACAACAGAAGCTAAAACTATCTTAGACAGCCACAGGGGCCATTTAACAAATCCAGCTTTTAAAAATCAGCAGACCTTGGCTATTTCTGTAATGCAATAACTCCATGTTTACACCCACTTAATCCATGCAAGCTTTTGAAAGCAACCTCACCTGCCAGTTCAGTATATTTGTTGTTGTGCTGCATCGTTCCCTTTTCTGTTGTATATTAATTTTAAGTTTTGTATCTCTATGCTTTTCACTTGAAAATTTATCTTATGTATTTCATAATATATTATGATACCACTTCAAATTTCTAAATGGCAGTTACAGATTTCTATATAATATAAAAATCACTCTGCAAAATAAAATGTGACTGATTGGAGCTCTGTTTTGCTGAAGACCCTAAGAAGGAGGTATACACAGAATCACAAACCACAGACTGGTTGACACTGGAAGGACCTCAGGAGGTCATCTAGTCCAACCCCATAGCTCAGCTGGGTCACCTAGAGCCAGTCACCCAGACCTGTATCCAGAAGGCTTTTGAATATTTCCGGGGATGGAGACTCCACAACCTGCCTGGGCAGTGTGTGCCAGTGCTCAGCCACTCTCACAGTGAAAAGTGTTTCCTGATGTTCAGGAAACACCTGCTGTGTTTCGGTTTGTGCCCCTTGCCTCTCACTGTGTCCCTGGACACCACTGGAAAGAGCCTGGCTCCATTCTCTTTGAACTCTGCCTTCAGGTGTTTGTACCAATTACCGAGATTCTCCCCTGAGCCTTCTCTTCTCCAGGCTGAACAGTCCCAGGTCTCTCAGCCTTTCCTCACAGGACAGATGCTCCAGTCCCTTCAGCATCTCTGTGACCCATTGCTGGACTTACTCCAGTGTGTCCGTGTCTCTCTTGTCCTGGGGAGCCCAGAGCTGGACCCAGCACTGCAGGTGTGGCCTCACCGGTGCTGAGGATCCACCTCCCTGTGCCTGCTGGCATCTCTGCTCCTCATGCACCCAGAAGGCTGTTGCCGTTTTCAAATTTTTTCCACAGTGGCACATTGCCGGCTCATGGTCAACTTGGTGTCCACTGGGACCGCCAGGTCCTTTTCTGTGAAGCTGCTTTCCAGCTGGGCAGCCCCCAGCATGTGCTGGTGCATGGGCTTGTTCCTCCTCTGTTGCAGAACTTTGTGCTTCTCCTTGTTGAACTTCATGAGGTTAAACACCACAAAGCACACCACAAAACAAAATGTATTTTGTTAATTCCTGTTCAGCAAACTCCACTACAGAAGCAAGAAGGAAGCTAGCATCTAAATAATAAATTTGTCTGCTTTATTTTTTACACATTCAGCTGAGGGCAAATCCCATGTTTAGATAAACATGCTTGTAATTTGCAATAAGTGTATTTTAATTTGCAGTTCTCCATATATTTAATAATGACAATACCTAGCAAATTGTAAGCTAAAGTGCAGCTAATGTTTCTGCAACTGAAGTTAAAACCAGAAGAATCATTAGGTATATACATCTCATACATTTTTAAGTGTATATAGCAAGCAGTTCTGTGGGGGAAAAAAAAAAGATGTATAAGTAGAGATTTTTCTCTCTCACTAGACCAACTCACATGGTTGAAAACTTAAATTTTAATTGTCCTGCCTGCGTCCACGGACCATCACAGCCACAGCACCATTTCCTTGTCTCTGAATCATCTTTTGGCTACAGCATTAGAATGGCCATTAGTGCAAGGGCTAAACTTGGCCCCTTCACATTTCAGGGCTTCCTACTGATACTGTCTTTGGCTTTCATTATCATGGATAGATGAGTTTCATCTAAGATTTAAGATCTGAACAGCCTGCAGATCACGAAGGCGATGGTTAAAAAAGAAAATCTCCAAATCCCCCAAACCTTGTTAACGCTGCAAAGTTTTAATGAAAACTCACACAGCAAATGGTATTTTCGTCTGTTCAGTAGTGACCTGATGTCACTATCAGAGGAGCAGACTGTGGCTGTTTTTTATAGTATGTTCCTTACGTGTAAAGGATCTTTAATACAGTTACTAAATTATTGTGATCTTGAAAATACATCACTCATCTCAAAGTGGTGGAGGCGGGCATAGCATTCTTATTATTGCAGGCATATCTATGAAACTGAAAACATTTAACACCTTTTTATTTTGGTGTGCAACTAAATGTAATTCATTTTCAAACTCTTTAAGGTGTTTGGTGCCTCTATATCCAGTTACCTCTGCATTATTATCTCTAGGACAGTGAAGTTACCCACTGCTAGAGAAAGTGATGTGGTACTTGTGATATTCTTATTTCTTCTTTATGAATCAATTTGAAGGACTACATTGCTAACCTCTTTGTATTTCACAGTTACTTTTAAAAAACATACTTAATTCTTTACTAGGTTCAAATAAATACTTTCTCAATTGAGTTTACCTTAATCAGCAACTATTTTCATTTGCACTGATGAAAACAAAGACCCCTGCATATTTAGGAGGGCCTAATTCTTCATGGATACTAACCACCAGTCAACACTATGGATTTGGGGATAATATACACACCAGGACTTCATTTATCCTTGCTTACCAGAGCCAGCTGAACAGCCACCCAAGTGAAAGAGAAAGATGAGAATCAGGACGTGAGCAGGGACTGCAGAAGCTGACTGATAAGAAGCTAGCAGTCACCGTATTTTCTTACACCAGCCGTGAGGCCCCAATGGCATACAGTGGCAGGGGGCTCAAACGCGTGAGGTGCTGGCGTTGGAGAGCAGTCCTCACAGGTTCCTGTTCAATATGAAGTCTCTCAGGGCAGGAGTGCAAGGGAGACCACAAACAAACCCTGAGATAATGACTTCAGTGTAACCTGAAACACGAAGGAACAAATTTTCTTTAAAAATAAGAGGCTTAGACTAACTCCTTATGCTGTTATACGTCAGAGCACCTCCACGTACCATTATCACCCTGCTAAATGTTATCGTCTGTTCAACCATAGAGCGCACTCCTGCTGTGAATACAGGGATAGAAAATGTGACACAAGGTCTGTGTTAGTATCAAGATCTGATGACACTGAATTTTCCTTCCCTAAAGGAGACATTTTCTAGTAATGGATTGACTGTGCATTGTGATTTTCTGTTAGGTTGTGTGTAAGTATATTAATGGAGACACTGTGGTAGTCATTCACCACAGTAATGGGCAATGTGAACACTTGCAGGCTTTGGTCTAAAGGGCAGATTCTGTAGAATCAAAGATAAAATGTCCAGTATCCCAAAGGAAGGAGTGAGTTAAAATAAAAGTGACCCGTATTTAAAGGTGGGAAGATGCTTACAAGTCTGAGCTGAGCTGAAAAGATCACATATAGTTTAGTGCTTGGCACGGATGTGGAAGCAATAGAGTAAAATGGTTACTAAAACCTACAGTGCATACGCAAAGCAAGTGTATTTCTACTGAAACAAGTTGTGTCATTTTGAAGAAGCCAGAAATTCATGCAGACATGCAGATCTATGCCAAAAAGGTACGCCATGATCAACAAACTCTTCCTGCTTGGAGTCCTCAGATTTGGTTCTGCCAGGAGCTTTTCATTATTGCTGCAGACAGCTTCACGCAAAACAGGAGTGTGAAAGCAGCAGCTGTAGTTTCTGCAGACGTGGGGAAACGTGGTACCCATCAGAAAATGGTATCATTTTTGTATAAAAGACGTTATGCAGAAAACATAACAAAATTCTTCATTTAAACCATTTGTGCTCGAAACCTACCTGTGCTAGTTTTATTCAAACAGAGGAATCCCCAGACTACCATCAAAAGCAGAGACTTCTTTGGGCAGAAGTGAAAGCATCTGATTTTAAAGACAGCCATATAGTGAATGAGTCTTCACAAATTTTGTATATGTAAAACACATATAGATCCTAATTCTGATCTCCAGTATACTCACGAAAACTAGGATAAAGCCTCCCCAAGCCAGTGAAACTACATTTCATGAGGAAGTTCAATTTAAGAAAAAAATACAAGTACAATGGTGTAAAACAGCTGGTGACCATCAGGGCTGTTGAATTCAGGCCATAAACTCATTAAGGCAGGAACTATTAATACTTCTTTGTGCCTGGTGTCTTATTCCTTAATTGCCAGGGTTATTACCAAATGAGAGTAGGACAGAAAGCTCTGATTTTTGCTAATTCAAAGCAGAACTAGAACTACATGAGTTTGTTAGAATTGGAAACCAAAGTTTGACATGCATAAATAACAGAAACCCTCTTACACCATGTGGAGCACTAGAAAGTCAGTCACGTTTGACTTTGCCATGGTCACACATTGTGTCCAATACCAACATTTTACACAATCTCCTGCTTAAAGAAAAAAAAAAATAGCAATTCGTACTTCTCTGTCTACAGTTTGATGGAGATGCAAAACCTCTTGATGAAAATAGATGAGAAAAACACCAGTGTTGCAATAAACATACTCCTGAAAATGTTGGCACAGGCAGAATTAAGTAGTCAGCCTACTCCAGTCTGTCTCATAGTAATACATTTCCCTGGTTTTGTTTGTAACATTCTCTGAATTTATTAACTAAGTCTTTCCACTGATGGTTCCAGTGTGAAAAAACAACACACTGAATGTTGTAAATAGAAAATGAATGTAGTAAAATGCCAAAGAATGACACAATATTAATACCTAGTTAATTTCTACAATAGTCACAAGGAGAAAAAAGTAAAAAGACAAAACAAAACAGGATCAGACACTGATTTGAAAGCAATGCACTTAATGACTTAGCCATGCTCCCACCTAGGGAAGAAACGGACTCTTGATATTGATGGAAACAGGCAAAGGGCTTCAGTCACCTAGAGATGCTGCAAACTGGAATGGTGTGTATCCTTGAAGATTGCATGGGAAACAAGGAAAATGCTGCATTTTATTGTACTTTGTTCACTGTTATTTGACAGTAGAAATAGAAAGGTAGTCTCAATAGCACCAAAAAGTTTCAGTCAGCCAGTAGAACATCCAAACACAGTAATAAAGATGCTTATTAATTTTTTTTCTCTAGTACCTGGTGAAGGAGATAATAAAAAGGTGGCAAAACCCAACAGAAGTCCTGACATAGACAATCTGTGCTTGAAAAGCATGCTCTGAGCAGCATGGCTGGGAATTGTCTCCGAGATCCAAAGGGTAAATAGGGAATGAAAGACACCTTACCTCAGCTCATCCTCAACATCACAGCAGAAGATAAAGGCTTCTAGCTTCAGAACAGAAATAAACCAGTATTTTAAAAAGAATTGTTGTGTGAAAAGTTTATTTTCTTTCCCTCAGTTTGCATTTTTTCCTTGAGGTTCAATTTTTCTGATATATCTTTAAAAACCCCGTAGCACTGGATGAAAAATTCTCCTCCTTTGTCTTTCAATGGCATATAGATTCACGTTCACTTTCAGAGTAGCACTTCAGCTGTAGACAAAACAATTGCTAGTTCACTGGGATGCAAACTTAAGCTTAGTTCTCATTCCTATACACACTGTTTAATTTTTCTTTGTGACTGAATGCTGCACACAAGAGGCAATGCATCAAATTCTAGTCACATCCAATCAGACATAAAATACAGCAAACCCACGTGAAACCAAGGCAGGCAGTATAACATGCAAAAGAAGCCAGGTCTTTAAGGCAGGAGCACAAATCCATCTGCAAAACAGCCTTGCAGATTTTTTTCTTTGCCTTCCAATCAGTTTGTGTATAGCTGTGACAACCATTTCCCATTTCTGTCACCACTTACCTTCAGGGCAACCATTTATTTGTACAAAGAACCTCTGCCCTCCTTCACCAGCTGTGACTGTGGATTTCCAGCCACCCCCGTTTCATTCAATGGGGTCCTTGGCAAACTCCCTTCCCCCATGGGAGTGGTGTCTCAAAGGCTGAATTTTGATTTGCATTTGACAAGCATTCCTGTGTTAAAAGAATTTGCAGGGTGTTCACAACTGAGGGCAACTTCTACACAAACTAGTCATTTGGAGCCTGTGACTACTCCAGCTTCAGACATAGATTTAACGTTGTGGGTTTTACAAGCCTTTGAAGCTAACCCCGGAACAATTGTCAGCATTTATAGTGGTGATTTCTAACATGCCACTGGGGATTGCTTCATAATCAGAAAGAAAAGAAAAAGAACCACAAAAGTGAAAGTCCTGCCAGAAAAGAAGCAGACCAAATCAGACAGATGGTTAATATTAACTGAAAGGGCATCCAGATTTGTGATTTTCTTTTTCCTTAACAGCAATAACAACAAACAAGTTGAAAGCTCATAATATTTCTTCAATTAAGCATTCAAACACTTAGTCTTCTTGTATTGCACAGGTGACATGCCAGCACCATCAGCTTCATCTGCCATACCGACAGGGCAAGTGGGGACAGGTGAGACCTCACATGGTTCCAGAGACTTCTTCCTTTTAAATAAGTAACCTTTTTTTTTTTTTTTTGTCCACTAAGACAGTCTGTTATAATTATTTGGATGAGGAGTATTTTTAGGCATTAGCCTTGTATCAGAGGATATGGGTGATCTCTTCTTCTGTAATTTAAACATAGCTGCACAAGAAAAAGAGCAAAGGGGTCCAGGCAGTAAAAAACCAGCTGTTGCAGTATTAAGAGAAACTAGTGAAGTCTTCTGTCACAGAGTATATGTTTGGAGATATCAAAAGACCTGTTTTTCCACTCCAACTAAAGAGAACAAAGAGAAGGAGGATTTAGCTACAGACCTGACTGCTTCCTATAATTATGGTATAAAAATAGTAATGTTCTCTCCAGCAGCCCAGACACTGATCAAGGCTACTCAGGGTCAGACCAAGGCTGAGCTACACGAGACTTATGTCTAAACTTAGTAAGATCTTTGTCACAGCAGTGATTGTGCCTGCAGTCCCTGGCACCTGCTTCAGGGATAGAACCACAGCCTGGAGATCAGCTCGGCAAGGACTGGATTTTATCCAGCCTGGTTGGGGACAGCAGCCTATGGAACAGCATGGCTGTGCCCACCCTGTCACCATCAGCTTTAGCCTGCTCCACGCCATCCTTGTCATCCTGGTCATAGTTGTTATTTTTTGGTGGCAAACTATGCAGAATGCCCGAAGATATAGTGCACACCCTGCCACTGCAGTGTTACTGAAACATCATACTAATGATGCGTTTTTCCTGTCCTAGCACAGGGCATGAAGGCATGCACTGACCTCCTGAGATTGCATGTGGTGAGAGAAGACACATGTGGTGCAATGTGTGTTTGTGCTGCCTGCTTGTAAAAGTCTTGGAACTGAAATACCCTGCCAGCTCTGCCCAAGTTTCTCTTGCCCCAACTTAGAGCGAACCAGCACAAGTACATCCTGAATGATGAACCATAGGATAAGGTCCTGGTAGCAAAGCAGGCATTATGATAAACAGTTAGAATATTTGTTCCCCTACGCTCTGCAATGGTAGAGGAAAAGATGTCAAAGGAGGTCATCGATGTTCTTTTGTTTCTCTCATACTAGTCCACCCTGTAACTCGTTCCCGAGAGTTTTTTTTCTTCTTGATCCTCAAGTGTCCACTCAAAACCTAGAATTCGTGGCCACTAGGCTGTCATCTCCAGGGTGGGTAGCCATTTGTCTTTCTCCTTGGGTGGCTTCCACAGTTGGATACTATAATCAGGATCAGTTATGGATTTATTTCCTACAAAGTACAGACACTTCTCATGGTTTACTCTGCCTTCTTGGGTCAGTGCATGAGACAATTCAGATTCCTGTGTCCCAGACAGAAAATAAATTCTTGCAAAAGAAATAGGAGAAGGTTTAGCAGACACGATTTCTTGGAAGTAATTCTTCCTACATATAGTAGGCCACAATGTGGGCAAAATGTGTCATTAGAAAGTTATTATCACGTCATGAGAAACCCCTGGAAAATCCTGGGGCGATCTACATTAAAATCTTCTGGAATATCTGAAGATAAGATTTCAGCATTGGACAAAAGAAGTACATAGCCGAATCAAAGAAGAAAAGAGGAGCAAGCCTTAGCTTTTTCATGCATGAAGCTTTGTCTCTGCAGCAAATGGAGGTTCAGGCCTCTGCTGTACAAACCAGTGAAGCATCCCAGAAAGATGTAGCTTCATCAAATACCACTTTACTGGAGTTGCACAGTCCTCTCCATGAAGCAGCCCCATGTGACCACCAAGCACCAGGGAGTGTGGAGCTGCCAATGCTCCAGCCTCAGCTGGGCAGGAGGACATGCTGAAGGCCCATGGCCCGCCAGATGGAGGAGTTTCTCCTGCTGAGTTTCTTCCACAAATCCTGAATTATCCATGTGCACCAAAAAAACAGGTCCATAGAATCACAGAATCACAGAATGGTTGGGGTTGGAAGGGACCTCTGGAGATCCTCTAGTCCAATCCCTCTGCTAAAGCAGGTACTCATGGAGTAGATGGCACAGGAATGCATCCAGGCGGGTTTTGAATAGCTCCAGAGAAGGGTAAACCACAACCTCTCTGGGCAGCCTGTTCCAGTGTTCTGTCATTCTCACTGTGAAGAAGTTTCTCCTCATATTCAGATGGAACCTCCTGTAACCTCCATGCTGAATGGTCCTTGGCTGTAAGAAGATCTCACCCACATAAACAATTGCTCCAGCAAAACAAAGGTAGCCAGGCTACCACACTTCTATTTGCCTACTCAGATGCAGATGTCAATAGTTCTGCTCTACTCTATGTGCCATGAAGGGCACAATCCCAGTACAACCACAGTATGCCTGCCTGCTGCTTATGCTGTTACACTGCAGTCAATTCTGCTCCCATGCAAGCACCCATGAAGCTGCTTGTGCATAGAACAGTAGGGAAAGTCATGTCTCCTCCACCAGCACCTCAAGAGAAACATCAGGGTCCTGCTGAGTCAGCAATCACCAGCAGAGATATTCCAGCCCTCTCATACTAATTGATGCAGCTGTTCAGAATATCAGATATCAGTATTTTTTAAGTTTTATTTGTCACTATTGCCAGATGTCAAAGTATTAACATAGATGCTAGTGGTGTCCGAGATGCCTGCAGTGAGGTTATGGTGACCCATATAAGAAATCCCAGTTCACATTACTGTGGTCTGGGACTTCAGATGAATCCTATTAGCAGATGATTTGTACATTTAGTAAGTGTTTATTTGTTTCTAATTGTACTTGAAGCTCCATCTAGGCTATCTGCTAGAGCCTGAAAAGGTCGGGCATGACCCAGTAAACCATGAGAACAATGAAGACTTTTACAGACATACCACACTTCAAGCTGAAGACACATTTTTAAGGGTTGCTCCTTTATTATAGTTTTCAGAGCAAATTAAAAACTCTTCTTCAGTTGATTTAAAAATAGGTTACTGAAGCAACAACCACTTTCCTTCAACTCATCTTGATTTAAGAGGAAAGGCAATGGGGAAAAAAAAAGAAGGGGGCAAATCTTTTGCTATTGATTTGGTGTGTAACTGTGTACTTTGCACTGTGTAACACAACAGTGGCTTAATAACTCTAGCATATCCACTTGAGAGAAAAGCTTTCATTTTTAAAGCACAACCCGTTCTAGAGTAAAAAGTAGCTAAAAGTAGAATTAAGATTTGCTATCCCCAAGATGCCCACATTGGACACACTCAGTTTACAAAGACAATATGTGTGTTGTAACCTACCAACCTCATACACCTGTGAGCGTTCTCTGCTTTGTGTGCCATTGCCACAAATAGTTTCACTTCAATTGTTGATGAAACAGGAAACAGGAAGAGCCCAATGGAACAGAACAGAGTGGGGAAACTAGACAGAGAAGTGGCTTTGAGACCTTTTCTCTGCCTACAGCTCTTCTGGAAGAGCTGTTCCTGCATGGGCTGCCACTGTAACCAGGAGTCAGGGATGTCAAGGGATAATGGTCTTCCTCTGCTAGCTGCAAAGAGTAAGGAACAGAGTAGGAGACACAATAACAGTTCTAGTTTGAAACATGTTTTGTGTCCTCTTAGCTGTGTTTTGAGTGGTTAAACTGCTGTTATTATTTCCCAGCTTAATAGGAACCATTCCAACTGCTCATGTTCAGTAGCAGAACAGGGCAAAATAAATGTTAGATCAGATTATGAGTACTTGTTCCTGCAGTTTAACTAAATAACTTGTGTTATTTTCAGTGTTTATTTTTAGTGAAAACTACAGTTAGGAAAAGTATTTACTTGTAACATTTTTTCCACTCTTCTAACTTTAAAAAAGTCAGAGCAAAATACATAACACGTAGATCTCAAATGAGAATTTGGCCCTGCTTCTTTATCCAAATGTAGAACTTGTCCTCTGTATGAGAATAGCTTGGGTAAAACAGTAATTTCTTAGAAGTGTTGTCATCTCTTGTGTATAGGAAGAGACGGAGCTAAATTTGAGTTAAAGAAAGCTTATAGTTTGAACAATACACTTCCCTTTTACACTTTCTTGGTCCTTTTAAAAAATGATCTTTTCAAACCCCTCCATTGTGAATAGCTATGTTCTTTGGACCTCTTCTGAGCTGAAACACAAAATCAGGTTTCATTCTGAAGCCACTGAAAATTTACAGACAACTGTAAGCTTTCTTCTATATTTTTCCTCTTAAACCTCTGCAAGTTTCTTCAAGTGGCGAAAAAGAAGAAAAATTTTAAAAGTGGGGTCAGCATTAGTACTGAAAATTTAAAATAGCAAGAATGGTACACTGAAATTTTGAATGAAAGAAAAAAATCAAGTGTCCAAATTATAGTTGAAAATAATTTTTCTTTAGAAATTTCTGCATCACCAAAATGAAAAATGAAGTCATAATTATTATTCTGTTATGGAAAAAGCCAATATTAACAACACCACACTTTTCTGAGGTGTATTGGTAAGCAATGCATTGGAGGAAGAAGCAAGTGTAGTGAGACGATAGTGTACCTATTATGAAATGGCTCAAGGTCTGTGAGGACCACACCAGTGGCATAATCTAAGAATGGCCTGCATGCCCCTGGTTGTATCCATCCAATTCACACGGCATCTGCTGGCTGACACAGAATTCCACTAATTCTAGTTCTACTAATTTTGCAGACATTTTCAATGCTGGTGACAGATCTTGACTTCTGGACAGGTAGAGTAGAAGACATGGATCTGAGCAATCCATATGCAGGTCTCTCTCGCATTCACAAGTATCTTGTATGAAAGTAAGGATGAAATAAAAAGTGTTCCATCTTTTGTTGTTTCATTGTTTATTCCAGTAAATTTATTTTAATAATTAAGCTAGTTCTAAAATACAGTAAATACCACATGAAGGGCATATGCCATGCAAAAATTTACCAAATATGACTAGCATTGTGATTAATTTAACTATAGAAATCCCAGACTAATCAATACTAACAAGGCGTTTAAAATTAAATGTTACTGTGGTTTTTGCTAGGTTCATAAGCAATGGAAGGAAAATTTCATACATGGAGTATTTTTTGACGGTAACTGGACAGATAACATGCAGCCTCAGGAGTGATCAAATATCTTCCACTTAAAATGTTATGCTGTTTTTGTGGAATCTTAAGCCAATTAATTTTCCATGTTCGGAAGAACTCCAATAATTTTACACAATCACGGTTAGAGCTCTCTAGGTTTCATATGAGTGCATTGTTGCACGGTGGCTTCACACGCAAAATACTGCAACAAAAAAAGGACAATATAATACTCAAACTGCTTTTACATCTCCGGATATATACAAAATTCAGGTTTTACTTCATTTCAGTTATTAATGGCAGAACAATTTCTCTTCCTTCAGGTTTCAATTGCAGAGAAAGAAATCAGCTAATGAACAGTACAATTAAATGTTTATATGAAAATCTCCAAATAAAACCTACAGTTTGTAAATCAGAGTGGGCAGTGTTTGGAATAGTGGCTGTAGTTATTTTAATTCTATAGAATTGAGCTTAAGCCATCTGCTTATTAAAAACACTAAAACCTCTGAGAAAATACTTTCCTAAAAGGTCCTGAAAAGAGTCCATCTGCTGGGTGCAGGATGAGAAAGTTTTTACTGTTTATCACTTTGACTCAACACTTAGGTATCCCCATTTGGTTCTGAGATGAGACAGCAGAGAAAAATAAAGCAACAACTTATCTGACTTTAGTTACGAATCTGGTTCCATGATGCTATAGTGATCACAAAACACCAAACCAAAAAAAACCCAACCAACCAACAAAAAAACCCCAACAAAACCCCAAACACCGAGAAACCTCAGCCCCCTACACACACACTAAAAAAAACATCCCACGCAAACCCTGAGAGATTAAAAGAAGCAAAAGACTACATAGTTTGCAAAAAGTGCATTTTGAAAATACTTTCCTAGTAAGTAAGGCAAGATTTGTGGCTGCATGTAGCTGGAGAAACCTAACAAGACGTGTTCTTGCTGGTTTTTGCTGATGGATAGTGCCACGCATAGTCCAGACTCAACAATATACATTTAGGTAAACACAGCAACAATTCATGCATTTCTAATATTTTCTATGGCCTTCTGAAGTCTTCTAATGAAAGGGTCATTCCAGATTGATTACTTTCTAATTAACAAGAACATGAAATTTTCACAGCAGTCAAATAAGAACAAATTTTATTTGCCTCTGCAGATCCTCAGTTAAGATAAATCTTTGTTTCTCTGTTAACTTCAGTGAAATTACTTGTATGGCATTTGAAAACATTATCAATATGTTATAACAGTTTTAAGACACAGCCATCAATATTTTCATCAGATATACTTCCCTCAAATTTAGCTCAGTGGTCTAAATGTAATTTTCAAAGGAATATTAAACTGATTTGGTGTTTAATTGTGATATGAACTGATTCAACTCCTTAGTTCAGCTCCTACCATCAAAAGTCTGAAAGGAGATTTACAAGAAAGGCTGAATATTCAATTCTACTACACTTGTAGTGAAAGAAAACTGAGTACTAACAAAAGTGAAAATGTAAGGCTATGCCAATTATAACAGGCAACCAAGACAATTTCTGTCAAATCTTAAGCCTTCTTACAGCTCCTTTATAAATCACACACAGCTTTAATGTCAGCCTTAATGTCTATTAGATGCGAAGGAATCTAGTACACAGACTTATGCACAAAACTTTTAAGGACTTTTAAGACTTCCTTAGTACTGTCTTTGACCACTTTGATTTTTGTCCACAAGGAGAGGAGTATGAGAAGGTGAAATATTTCTGTCTGTACAAATCTTTCTTCTCTCATCCTAGAGAACATACAATCACTCAGGTTGGAAGGGATGTCAGAAGACCAACCTCTTGCTCAAAGCCGGGTCAAGAGAGAACGCAGAACAGAATGCTCTGGGCATTGTTTACTCAGGTTTTTAAAATCTCCTGAGACGGATACCACAACCTCTACTATAATATCTCATTATCCCCCATAGTGACTTTTTTTCCTCGTGTTCAGTTAGAACCTTCCCTGTTTTAGTTCATGATTCCTGTCTCCTGGTGTGCATCTCAGCAAAGAGTGTGACTCCGTCTTCTCAGCAACATCTTCCTCAGCACTGCAAGGCTGCTGTTCAGTTCCCAAAAGCCACCCCTTCTCCAAACTGAACAAACCCATCTCCCTCATCCCCTCTCTGCCCAGTCTGTGTTCCAGCCCCCAACCATCTCAGTGGCCCTTGCAGAATTCAGATTTATCAATATCTTTGTTATGCTGGGGGCTCAAAAATGAATGCAGTTGTCTCACAGATTGTACAGGAGATGTCATATAAAAGATAATACACCTTAAGTTCAGTTGATCAAATGACCCTCATGGGACTCTCACTTTCTGCCATTTCAGCAGTCATTAACAATCATAACATAAAGCTGCAGAATTATCTAAAGTTGTCAAAATTAGTAATTCATGTTCACATAGGCCAATACAGGTACTACAGCTCATTGCAATCTGTGGCTAAACTTTGAAATTTTCCATCTATGAATCCCCAAAAGTCCATTCTTATAAATTAAATCAGACACAGCCTTCTGTTTTCTGTCAGTGCTTTTTGAAAATATGTATATATAATTTTCTTAATAAGGCAGTGCATAGAGAGAAAATACAGCTTTCACCTGTTCTTTGACACCTAGAGTAATGATTAATATGCTTAAACAGCTAGGCCAAGATAGTCCAAAGCGTCTGCCACTTAGACTTTCAAATGGATACCAAAAAGCTATTATTAGCCTCAGGTGAGTACCTGGAGTACACTCATTTGGACATAAAACATCTTGCATGGGTAGAAGATGTTGTATTAAATAAGAATGCAGTGCAGGGGACACCTTCCTTCCTCCCCTCATAAAAATCAGACAAAGCTCTCAAAGTAGTGTGTTGGAATCATCTTTCCCTTGCACATTCTCCCATGAGCTGTAGAAACCTTAATTTTGTCCCTGCTTAATTGCACACAGATTTAATCTTGCTTTTTCATTTTTAGTGTAACAGGTAGCTTATCACAAGATGAGGAAATCTGAACAACTATAATGCTCATATGGGTTGGAGAAAAAAGTGTAGTTAGAAGGAAAGTTCCCCTGGGATATTGCTGAGGACAAGGTCAATATCTGACCTTCTTAACTAGCAAAAGACTCTTTGCTTCTGGTGGCACTAGCACATATTTACCACCATCTGTTTTATCAGAGGGAACTGCTTTATTCAAGAGTATGCAATAGCCTGTATGTTTTCAGTCCTGTTCAGCCCTTTCTTAAGCCACATTTTAATACACATTTTAAGTGTATTTCCAGAGGTGCCTGAAAACCGTTCTCCAACATTTGTCTACCAGAAAAATCACAAAAAAAGAGGACAACTGGTTCGCAGTTCTTATTTCACTCAAGGTTTCAATCACATAGGGAACCACTAATCACTCATTTTTTTAATGCACACAGGAAACAATGTAATCACCCTCATTACAGCATCTGTTTCATTATTTAAAGAACCCTCTGAACCACAATTGTATACACTAAGTCTGAATTTTATTTTTATTTCCCAGCCAGAGAGATGATGCAGTAGATGAACTGTGTGGAAAGAGGTTGCCCATGCAAGATTTAACACAAACACAGTTGAAGTCCTGAGGGACTGCAGGTCCTACACTGCTCCATTTCTGCAGCTGGGTCTTGGATTTACTGTCCACTGCTACTTAACTGCAAATCAATCACTACACAAAATTGATTCCATAAAATTAAGCTGACTAAGCTTTCTATGCTTGTAGGAAAGCAGGTGGTGATGACTCTGCTGCATTAACTACAGGCTTTTGGGACATATATGCATCTGTTACTAAAAAATACCTTAACAAAGTGGTTTTTGTCCAAATCTCCATTCTTTCTAACTCACTGTACCACCATTTATATTAGAGTCATGATAACCTATGAATTTATTTTTGAGAGAGTTGTCTCATTCATCAGACGCAAATTAGCAGGGCGATCTCTCAGAAGACAGTGGCGCATTTTTATAAACCAGCTGTAGCGTTCTTTGGAAGAGAAATCATATTCAGGTGCAATGTGAAGAATTTAAGCAATGCTACTGTTCATAAGTAGGGTTTTTTTGGTCTGTATTTCTTTAACCATGTATGATTTGGAGGTAAGATAGAGGCAGGAAAGAAAGAGTAAGAAGAAAGTGAAGTAAGTCATCAATATGGCATTCACCATGGTAGAGAGGGAGATAAATAATTGTTCAGTGTAGGTACCTAATCTATACAATAAGACTGCTCAACACAAAATCCTTTCATAATTGAGTAAGTTTACATATGTGTTTAAATTGTGAATCCCCTAAATGACTCATTTTGGTGAGCCATGTATATATTTTAAATAACAGGTCAGTAGTACTATAAAGAGGCTTACATCCTATATCAATGACACCACGAAGCTACAGCCCTGCATACAAATGGTCTCATGTGGGTAAACAGCAATCACACAAGCAGTGTCCCTGCTCTCCAGAGCAGGCTTTGCCTCACCATTGCAAAACATCTAGAATGTCATTTCTGGATTTGGGGAATAAAATTTTTTAAAATAATCTTAAGGTATGTATAACTAACTACTTCCCAGGAGTTTAAATGCGTGCAAGACTTCCATCAGAAGTTTAAAAGAGCTAGTACGTCAAGTGCCATAAAATAAGTAAGAAATCCTAGATTTCTTACAAAGAGTTACACAGTCATTTCAAAGTCATTACAGTGCTTTCAGACTTACAGACAGTAACATTTATTTTTATCATGACTATATTTTATTTTTACTATAGCTTTATTTTTATAGTGTCATATCACTATATGTGTCATATCACTTTTACATTTAGACTATCAGAAGTTTTTTTTCAGTATGGGTATACAGTCATACTTGAGAATTATACTGTGTAATCAATAGATTTGCAAACAGTACACTGACAGCTCCTTATCTAAATGGCAATGCTTTCAAGGCAAAGAAGAAAAATAAACCCCAACTTTATTTGTAATATGCCGTATAAGGTACTATACCATCTCTGGCAACAGTTGCACTAGAACATCTAATTGCTGAGACCCAGTTATGAAGTCTGGGTATCATCAAACTATATGTGCACAAAAAGATCTCAGCAGGACAAAAAGGAGTAAAATACACCCAGAGGCCCTCTCTCTGCAAGCTACATCTTGTGCTCTAGCACCTAAGTTATCATTTAAACCACTTTTCTATATTTCACCCATGCTTTTCTGGCTTAACTATCAGAGGGAATCAGTTTGGAAGTCAACATCGTTTTACTGCTTAGCTGACAAGCAAGAGCAGATTAAAGAGCGGTTCTGAACTACACTATGTCAAACGTCGTTACAATCTGTCCAAACATTTTTTTTCCTGCACTGAATGTCTTCCACCATACAGAACTGTGATGTCCCTTACCTGAAAGAATTAAAACAAAGTCACTAATAGAGCGTGTTTCACAAAGATGGACCCAATTTGAAATCACTGTATCTCTGCAACCACGAACTGCCGCTGAATGGAACTCTTACCACTTGAGCTACCAGCTATTGTCCCGATGTTGTCCACAAAGCGAGTGTAGGGAATACAGAGCATTTATAAAAAGGTTACTAAAACCTGATAACTCATTAAACCATTTGTAAATTTTTGTGCAATTGTAACATATTTCCATTGTGAAAAATACTGCTTTGAAGCTGCATCCACCTTTTTGAAACACCCTGTATTTTAAAATTATCTGGATGACATCCTGAAAAAAAAAACTCCAGAGCCTGAAAAGCATTCTGTCAGTTTTCTGAAAATCAATCACTATTAGTTTGAGTCTCCAGACCCACTTCATTCCATGTGCTATGAAGAAATACTGAAATAGTGTACAATTAATGATAGAATACTGTTCTGAATCAAACAGATTCACAGGAATTTGTAACAGGTATATATTATTTCCTGTATTCAGGGAAGGTTGTTGCTGAAGACTTAATAATATGTATCTGTAAGAAAATATTTCTCCTTCTGCCACAACTAAAAATGGTACAAAAATCAGCAAAAGAAATTAGTAAGTACTGTCTTCAGCATGTATTACCTCACTTATTATTTAAATATTTCTTTGTTTTTCAACGAACACTCTTCCCAATTAATATATATGGAAAATTTCTACCTTAAAACACAGAGATTTAATTTTAGCCACGTTTAGATCATGTAATGCTATGCATATTTTCAGGCCGTACACCATAGGATTATAGAATGTCCAGAGTTGGAAGGGACCCACAAGGATCATCAGGTCAAACTCCTGACAACCCCACAGTTCACACCATGTGTCTGAGGGTGTTGTCGAGTCTCTTCTTGAACACTGTCAGGCTTGGGGCTGTGACACCTCCCTGGGGAGCCTGTTCCAGTGCTCCACCACCCTCTGGGGGAAGAACCTTTTCCTCATGTCCAACCTAAACCTCCCCTGGCACATCTTCCTGCCATTCCCTTGGGTTCTGTCATTGGTCAACAGAGAGAAGCCACTCTTATCCATGAAGCCTCCTCCATTGGCATGGTTTGACCAGGGGAAAATTCATATACTTACCTCCCAGTGAAGTAATGCAAAATATGGTGGAATTTATATGGAAAATCCTATATTATTTACCTCTACAACCATTTTTATGATTACATCACCTTTCCTGAAAAAACGGATCTATACAAAGATGGGCTGATAAGAACCAACAAGGAGAAGCACAAAGTTCTGCAACAGAGGAGGAACAAGCCCATGCACCAGCACATGCTGGGGGCTGCCCAGCTGGAAAGCAGCTTCACAGAAAAGGACCTGGCGGTCCCAGTGGACACCAAGTTGACCATGAGCCGGCAATGTGCCACTGTGGAAAAAATTTGAAAACGGCAACAGCCTTCTGGGTGCATGAGGAGCAGAGATGCCAGCAGGCACAGGGAGGTGGATCCTCAGCACCGGTGAGGCCACACCTGGAGTGCTGGGTCCAGCTCTGGGCTCCCCAGGACAAGAGAGACACGGACACACTGGAGCAAGTCCAGCAATGGGTCACAGAGATGCTGAAGGGACTGGAGCATCTGTCCTGTGAGGAAAGGCTGAGAGACCTGGGACTGTTCAGCCTGGAGCAGAGAAGGTACTGGTACAAATACCTGAAGTCAGAGTTCAAAGAGGATGGAGCCAGGCTCTTTCCAGTGGTGTCCAGGGACACAGTGAGAGACAAGGGGCACAAACCAAAATACAGCAGGTTCCCTCTGAACATCAGGAAACACTTTTCACTGTGAGGGTGGCTGAGCGCTGGCACACACTGCCCAGGCAGGTTGTGGAGTCTCCATCCCTGGAAATATTCAAAAGCCGTCTGGATACAGGTCTGGGTGACTGGCTCTAGGTGACACAGCCTGAGCTATGGGGTTGGACTAGATGACCTCCTGAGGACCTTTCCATCCTCAATTGCTCTTTGATTCTATGAATACCAGTGAGCAGCTGTTAGCCCATGAGTTCAAAAATACAACTTTCTTCATCCAAGAAAGCATGGGCAGTTTATTTTAGCTGTAGTATGATGGTGATTATGCCACTTTCTGCAATGGTGTAAACTAAATTTTCCAGCAGAAGGTTCTAGAACATGCAGTGGTACCACAATAGGCACTAAAGCACATGCTATAGCCCACCTCTTTGTCACTCATTGCACTCTCCTCACCTTCTCACACTAGTGTGACTGCTGTGAGCACATAGTTTCTGGGCCACCGCGCACAACTATGCATGGCTTTTTACCGACAGTGCCTCTCCTTCCCGAACACCCAGCTCAATATCACACCCCAAATTCAGCTGTTATTTTAAGTGAAGACCACCAGGGAATAGTGGCAGACTTAAACCTCAATATGGCATTTGTCACTGTTGACAGAAAACTCACCCGTGTTTCAGACACAGGTATGTGTTCCCTAACAAACATACAGTTCCTAAGGACACGGACAAAGCAGTATTCCAAATACCACCTCCATCACCACTTCTTCAATTAGTAAATAAGCCTACTAGCAAAGCTGTTTGGTGTAAAAAAAGATGCAAGAAATTAATTCAATACAGGAGAAGCCATGGGCAATATGCAAAAAATTGCATATTTTTATGTCTCTTTGTTTTAAGACTAGTATTCAAACATCATCCCATTTTGTAAATCAATGAGTAATATTCTAGAGAACATTCTCACTAGGAGAAGTATATTTCAGTCATGGCATTTTCTTAGCACAACCATATAGATGAAATCCATCAATCTACAATGAGATCTTCAGGCCACAGCGGGTCAAGTCTCTAAAAACATCGGCAATAAGGCTTTATTGCACCCTCTAGTGTTTAAGTACAAGCTTCTGGATGTATGAAAGTGATTCTTGCAATCATTCTTGTCTTTACATCAAATCATTTTCCAGCAGCTAGAGCCAAACCTGGGTCGTTATAATAAAATATGTGAAGTGCATGTGTTTTTTACCATAGAAGCCTTTTCATTTTTCACTTTCTTTTCTATTTTTTCCCAGGTTGCATTAAAATAATATTTAGTACTTCCTCTGCAAGACAGAATCCTGAGCAACTTCTGAAAATAAGCATTGAGGAGTTACTCTGAAAACCATAACCTCATAATACTGTTAAGCCCAAGTCCAAAAAGGTTTGAAAAATGTGGTTAGGGTCTAATATAAATCAGTTTCTACAACTGCAGTAAGAACTGCTGTTCCAGCAGAACATAGCCACATGACTTCATCTTTTTCACATTTAGAATCGGCAGCATATTACTGGGATTTAACCAAAAAGGAAAGCAGGAAATGCTATGTGCTATCTCAGTTTGCCCCAGACTTGAGAAACATATAATCTCTCCCTTCTGCCATGAGTATTAAATGCTCTTTCTACAAGTCATCATGGCTGTACTTCAACTGCTGGACCAAGGCACTGGTTCATGAACAGTATTTCTAAGACAAAAATAGCACTGCATCTTTGCAGCAGAGACATTAATTGCCTGCAGAATCCCAGCTTAAACAGCAGTGTGACCTTGGTCAATAGAGAAATGCAGCCACCTCGTTTTGTGTCAGGAACAGGGCTGTAACACGTGTTCATTCATTTTTTAAGCACAATGGGAAAAAAAGAGAAGAGAAGCTGACAGGTATATTCCAAGGTATATTCCAACTTATAGCAACTCTAGCCTTGAATCCCAGTCTGGATCTCTAAAGCATGAGTTTCCATTAAGTTTTGTGTTACAGCTCTGCCTTTCCACATCTCTGTTCTTTATACTGGGAATGAAATGACTAAGAATATTCTCACTGAATTTTAATTTTACTAAAGTCAGAAAACATAGGCTTATCATTGCATTCAACACCTGCAGGCCTTGGCCATGAGCAAGGGCTTCTGCAAAACTGTGCTACTAACTGTCAACACTAATTGATCAGAACTCACCAACTGAAGGTTTTTCAATCAAGAAACACAATGCTTGACTTTTTGTTTTCAAGGTAACTCTAAGGGCATTCAGACTTTAAAATAAGAATGAGAACAGAAAAACACTGGAAGACAATAAAGCAGGTCATTATATTCAGAAAGGCAAAGAAGTTCTTCTCACTTATATTATCTAATATTTCAGAAATGTTTTAACAAACAAGGTTCCTGGTCATGTAGTGAAACCACAACAAAATTTAATAGAAATTACCTGCATAGTATTTGGCCAAATTGTCATTAAAAAGCAGTAACAACTGAATTTTATATGTAGTCAGAGTACAGATATTCATCCCCGCCAGGATAACCACCTATGACACAAAATACTGTTGTTTAAACAAGGACCCAAGGCCAGAATGCAATGTCAGATGATACTGAAAAACAGAAAGATGAAAGGTATGTCATACACTCAATGCTTCTTCTCCATAATGTTTGAGGATAATACACTTGGCCACTGTCCAGTGAATGTATAATTTTTGTATACATGAAAACTGAGAGAAGTGTACTTAGTCATGTTTTTACTTATATTTGCTTCTGGCGACATTTCAAATGTGTATTAAAGAAACTACTCATACATATCTGTGACTTCTTGAAAATCTGGACTCAGAGTACAGCACCATTTTAATTACCATGTAAAAGTACAACAGACATATTCTGAAGCAAGATGCTTTCTATCTGAAAAAAAACAAACCAATCAAACAAAAACCACCACCACCACCACCCAACTAACATTATTTTTAGAATTACAGCTCTTTATGTAACTTGATAACTAGGCTCAATTTCTTGCTTAGTGACTTATGAGCTAATAAGGTTGTTATACTTTGCACAAAACAAACAAACAAACACCACCCCCCCTCCCCAAATAATTATGTGCTAGTAAGTCTCCATTCTAATAGCTAAACAAGAACTTGAAAATTACACATGGTGTGAATAAACTGGATATGTCTGTTTTATTAATGTTTTGCTCATTGCCTAAGGAACTACAGGTTGAAAAGTTTCAAAATATGCAGAGTTACCAATAGAATGCACATCTTACATATGTTGCTCCTCACATTCACTCACCTTAATTTACATGCACAGAAAACAAACCATAAGATTAATATTGGAAGCAGCAGTTCATTTTTGCACACATTAAAATCTTTTCTTTTTATTGGAGCCCACCATTACAAGAACTGTTAGTCTTGTAGCACACAGCCATGGATTTTCATTTTGAACCATGTTTCTCAGGAATACTTGAGATTTCTTATGCTCTAACCAAGAAGCATTGTTCAGCTCCACAGACATGTACTTTCAGTGGATGCTAAATATTATTCCTATTCTCTAGGAAGCTTTGAATATAGAATTCTCTCAACACAAGAACTGTAAGAAATCACAGCTACTAGTATCAGCCAAGAAAAGATTTAAGGGGTCAGAATTAAGGGTTAGATTAAGCACAGGAAAATATCTGAATTTGGGAGGCAGAAGAAAAATGTGTTTCCTTTGAAATATAAGAGACTCCTTATCTATCAAGCCATCTGAACACTAACTTCCTCCCATCTGTTTACCATTAAGCAGGACTGAGACTGGGAAAAACACTCTAGGGTGAGGAAGAAATCGAGAAACTAAGTAGGTGGACTGCTGGTACCAGTTTGGACCAAGAGAACATGCTGCACTGGGATAGGCTAGCATTAGGCTTTGTGCATAAGGCAAGGATTCAGAATAAAAATCATTAACACACAAATTCAGGAGAAGATGACCAGTTAAACTGATTGTTGCTGTTATCATCATGTTCACTGGGCTATGGCAATTTATGGTTCAGCTGAGAAAATTATGTGCTATGTGAACGAAATCTTCGCCAGGGACTAGCCCACTATTTGACAGCTTGTACCCAAGCAGATCTGCGTTTGATGTAAGACACAATCATCACAAGAAGGCAAGAAGTGGTAAAAACTGATGAGATAAAATGACAGTTGCAACCAGCATGAGACACTGGGGCATTACAAACACTGCTGTCAGTTTGCCTCTCATCTTCAGATCAGTACCAGCAATTAAAGGTTAAGACTGAACTACTGTTTTGGTTTATATAATGGGAGGTAGTCACATTGGCCCAGGGAAAGGTCAGTTTTAATCTGAATTACGGGCTGTGCCAGACAAAGCCTGTGAACTAGGGTTTGTGGTTTTTTTAGTTCCAGCTGTAACATAAGTGGGCAATAACAGCGAAGGAATTCAGAAGGCATTGGCTTGCAGTGAGTACCTCTGTAAGCACAGTGTGTGAAGCTAAACTTAAATGTGGTGTGGCAGGTTCTTGCAAAATTAGAGCTAAGCAGAAGGCTCATATATGGATTTAGGTCTGGGAGTCAGTTCAAAGCAAAGAGCTAAAGTAAAACAAGATCAAGAATATGTGGCAGAGTAACAGGGAGACTAGAACAGACATTGAAAAAACCCTACAAACAACTCCCAAACAACAACCAAAAATGACTGGTCTAAAGCAGTAAACACCTGGACTGCACTTTAACCTATATAGACAGTGAGTTCTTGTGCAAGACCAGTGACATTGTGTCCCATCCGAAGAGATGGGATGAGAGATGAGTTAACTCTGAACGGGACACATGCCCTGACTCAACAGATGAGATCAGGTGTGAGTTAACTCTGGGTAATTCTGTGCGGCAATGTGAAGTGAATGACAGACAATCACTCCAGGGGTCCAATTATGAATTTACTAAAAGCGCATGGTGGTATACAAATTACAGCAATTAGTGACTTGGCAAAAGTATGTTATAATCACACAAAACTTACCAATACATTGACGGCAAAAGCCCTTCTAAAAACAGTGGACTGGCAACAACTAGTAACTGTAATGCAAAACTTCACAAGACTTTAGCAGCAGAACTTACCTTTTTATGTTCAAGGAAAAGAAAGAGAGAGAGAGAGAGAAGGAAAACTAAGATATCAGAAAAAGAAAGGGAGAGAGAGAGAGAAAGATATCACCACTCCACAGGTACATCGGTCCTGCGACGACCTCTGGAGGGGGGGGCACGCATTGAAGATGTACACGCCATCAACCCGTATCATACGTGATGTTTTATAACCCAGTTCATTTACATGTGAGATAGGAGAGGGCAGTTCGTCTCCTCCCTCTGCTCGCTCTTCATGTTAATTAGGAAGACTCTTCTGGAAATGAGTCTGGGGTCTTCAAACTAGGGGAAAGTTCACAATACTGACCAGAAGTGAGTTGTCTTGCCTGTCAGGGGTAGCTGTTGATTCGTGATTTCTTCTGGTAGCTGGTTGTCCGACAGATGGTTCATCTCTATCATCCCAATTAGGCCATGAGACCTTTCACAACAACGCTGTTAATTGCCCTTATCTTCCAAGGTGTCTACCTCCATGGCCATAAAACTTTGGGAAAGATAAGATGAGGTGTCATCTACCTTTTACTCCCAACGTAACAAAAACCAGACATTTAAGGCATAACAAGGTCCTTTGTTCTGCTAAGGATGGGGGTGCGCTTCAGAGTTGTCACACATTGGATTAATTCAACTAAGTACCTGGATCCACCAAGTCCCTGCTATAAAGCACAGTGAGAAACTTGAGGAAGCTCCTTCCTGGACCACGCTTCACAGCACATCACATGCTGCCCACTGCAGCGGTAATTGGCTTTAAAAGTAGCAAAACTTACCTTCCCCTTAAAACTGCTGGGCTAAAGCTATAAATACACTCCATCATAAGTCCTCTGGAGAAGAGTGCTACCATTTATTATTGAATGCTCACCCTCCAGAATTGGATGCTGCTTTAGAAACAAATGGCTATGTTTTAACTATGTTAATATACAGTTTGCTCCACTTACAAATGCCAAGAGGACAGTTTTAAGCTGTCATGTCGTTTCAGCGCACCCATCAGCTGTTACAGATGGCTGAATTCAGCCACCCAATTTTAAGCTTCTTTGTAATTGCAGTCAATCCCAAATGAATGCTGATATTCTTTGGTAGAAAAACAGTTAACATTACAGAGAAAATAACAGATTACATACTAATACTATTTCAAACTTCTGGTAACTTCTTTTTTTCCCCAAATTGTTTATGTTTTCATTCTATTAAAATGAAACTTAAATGGAATATAACTGAAGAATCTACAATCTTAATGATGATACTAACTTCTGCCATTGTCAGTATAGCAAGAAAGATGCAGTCATGCAGTCGCTGTACAAGCAATTAAAGAATTCCTCATATCATTTTATTTTTCTAGCTTTATAATGAAATTCTGCAGTAATATGCTAATATGCTATATTATCATAATACATGCTAATATACAAAGGGCTAACCCATCCTTCATATTCACTTTGTTTGAAGTAAAAAACAGAAATAGTATCTTGGGAATTTTTTTTGCACTAGACCAGGAGATAAGGTTAAGCCTTTACTAAATGAAAATTTACTTAGTTTTTCTACTGCCTAACAAAGTTTTAAATTTACTTTTATGATTTGTAAATGTCTATACATTTATCCAGATTTTCTGAAACAGTCTAAAATCTTGTCAACAGGCATACTCTCAGAGGTACTGGGGATTGCACTTAATTCACACATACACACTTCCAAACTGATCAGCACACTTACCACAACACCAGATCTATAAGGTATGGGCATTTATCTTTCTATTGGTATCTACTTCTGTTTGTAACAAATAACAAACCTTTCACATATAATAGTGTCTGCACAAAAGTTTATAATAATAGTAGAGCTACATTCATGAAACACATTGCAGAAACCTACAACAAACAAGAAAATTAAGACCACTTAAAAAAAAAAATTAAAATATTAAGATTAAGGGACCTCAGCAAAAATATTTTAATTGGTTGCATTTTTTTCAATAAATACACAAGCTTATACTTTTGCTTTATAACACATAAGAGAAATAACTTACTGCACAAATAATGTGTGTATCACTTAAATCATAAAATAGTTTCAAACTTTCTAAAACATAGCTCTCAAATTTGAATGGTAACATAGCCTGTGTACATACGAACATTATACACAAATATCAAATTAAGAATAGATTAGCAAGCTTATAACATGCCTGTTTTACCAATCTGGTCATAGTGTTTCCATTAACACAGATTATCAACTCCTCCTCTCCCGTCACCAAGAGTAAGTGTTAAAACAACTATATCCTCCTACAGAACTAAGCATTGTTAATAATGATGGTAAGCAGAAATCTGGGAGTCTTAGATGGCAGAATAGATGAAGTTGCACAAATTATTTCGTATTCCTGAAGCATTCTGCTCCATCGTGACCTCATTCTATATCTCCAAACAGTGCTGAAATATTTCCTCCTTTTCCTCCAATATAGACACAGTGCATTTCTTCTTTCTTAGGTAGTAAAGTCCATCTTCCAGATTCCCTACGGTATATTCTACAATAGCTATCATAAAGTTGAAGTGGGAACAAAATATCTTACAAATAAGGAATTACCTACTAGATCATTGTAAATACTTGATTTGTTTACTTTCATTTTGCAGTCCTTATCTAGCACTCCATTCAAAACACATCGACATCACTAACAAATTTGTTGCTTACCCCTTCGGTTTCCAGGTAAAGGATACAAGGCTTTTAAATTTAAATCAGTCAAGAATCAGGCCCACCACCATTGATTCACTTATTTGTTTCTATCACAAGACTACTGTGAAGAAGAATTAGTTTAAATCTGTAAATATATACCAAAAGAAAATTTAGTGGTCACAGAATTCCATTCTCTACCATCCTTATCCTAAACAAAAATTAATGCTATTATATATAAAATCAATGCTACTACATGTAAGGAAATACTCTTGAGATTGGCCTGTGTCCTTCCCAAGAAAATGAGAAAGCATTCTCAAAAATAGTCTAAGGTGGCACTTAGCATTAAGCACAAACATTTAAAGGTATTCTAAACACACAAAATATGCTCATTTACAAAACTATCATCCTATCTTCACATTACAATACATATTACAAAATACAATACATATTACATATTACAAAATAAAATAGTCCTGTTTATTACTTCTCTGTGTCAGTCCTAAATGATGGTAATTAAAATCATACTGAAACCAGAGGTAGGCTACACAGCTGTTTGCATAAGGAAACAGTGGGTTTGCTGATGCAGAAATTGTGAAGAAATCTCTCTTAGCTAACATTGGGTTGACAGTATGCTCCTAGCACTAAACCCAATTATTTTCCTTTCAGAGAAATTACAATAAATAAGTTACATTTAAAAGGAGGAAAAATAAGGTGAGAGACTTACAATAATTGATTCCATTGACTGTGCATGGTTTGCCAATTCAAGTGCATATTGTAATCAACTGCTCCTAAAAAACAACTCACTTTGTAGACAGAGGAGACGTACTCAAACCACTTGGTAGCATACACATACAAGTGCTGCTGAAACTGCTCCAGGTCAAATGCAGATCTTAATGAAAATAAACATACAGTTTTATTTAAAAAAAACTTTAGACATTACTTTATCAGGAACACTACTACCATATTAAATATGTATTAATAAAATACAAATAGAAGTTTTTATCAATTTAACATTTTTTCTTTAAGGTTACCCTAGAATTAAAATCAAAGCAGCTTCAATTGTTACATAATTTCACACCAAGCAACAAAAGAGGATGAATAATTCAGCATATGCGAGATAATTCTTTCCTGGTCCATTAATTACATCTAATGAGGGAAGAGAATTAATTTGGATAAACACAAACTAATATCCAGAAATGAAGCCCATTATACCGAAACTCTAGAAAGTAGGGGATGTTTCTCAGAAACTTTTTATCCAAAACTTGTCAGCATATTTCAGTGTGAGGTTTGCTTCAATTTCTTTTCTCTCAAATGCATTTGAGGACCATGTTTAAACTGTCCCTCAATGATGCTGTTTCCAATAGCCCACTGGTGTTCATTGACCACATAATGAACTAAGCCACACCACATTCCCTACAATGTTAAGAAAACATTATAATAAAACATCATTTATTGCAGTAAAAGCATTAAATTAGGATATTAAATTTTTATGCAATAATAACTTACAATGTATTTTTCATATGAATTATCTTCCTTGTAGCAAAACCAGAAGTAACTAAAACTGCCTACCACTATTACAGGAAAATGGCTGAGAGAAGTCATCGATGTGGGGTTATTACACAACTCTTAAATGAGAGTCAAACAATCTACTGCTTACTACATGTCAAATAGTTAGCTTCTATACAATATACTTCTAAATTATCATCTCTTGTTGTAGACATCAGATGCCAGGTGAGGGATCTCTCAGCCCCAAGGGGTGACCTGCTCAAGGGGAGGCTACCATAAGCCCGCTGCTGTGCAGGAGAGCTCAACAGGCTCTGGTGGCTGCAGAGATTTGTAGCATTAAGCGATGGCTTGTAGTAAAACTCCCCTTTGGTGCATGTGCAGGTGTGTACCCAGAGCAATTTTTAGTCCTGCCTAGTTCCAGCTCTGATGGGTATTGTGGTTTTGGCTCAGAGCCAGTAGTTCCTGGGGAGATGAGACTCAGGACAAGTTCATAAGGTTTGCACAACTGAGCTGATTTCAGTCAGGCCTATTTGTCAGTGTCTGTGGAATCCTTGACAGAAAGTAGGGAATAGAGATCAGCCTTGAAGATATTAAGGTTTACCCTTGAGAAGGATGGGAGTAAAGGAGTATCTGGCGATATTAAGTTGCATCCGTGAGAGAGAAGGGATGTACCTCTGAGAGAGAAGAGAGTAGAAGAATAACACAGATGATAGCAAAATTAGCCAATGAGATGTTAGTGCTGTAACTTGTAACCAATAGTGAAAAGACACATGAACTGGTAGAACTGTATAAAAATGCACTTGTAGCAATAAATGGCATCTACTACTTTCATCCTGGAAGAACTTGGTCCATGTCGTTTGTCTGACTCAACCGTGACAGATGACTGAATCAAAGTACTGTTAGTCAGAGTGGAGGCACCTGTTGCAAACAGACTGTGACAATTTTTCTGTTTGCCAGCACGAAAACAAATGTATGCAGAACTACAAAATATAAAACTACATACACACACACCCCCCGCATGTTTTTGATGTTAAAGAAACATCACTGAAAAGTCTGAAGACTGACACCTTTCTGTTTTATGAAAAAAATGTGCCGTGCCTTCCTGCATCTGTACCATAGCTGTCAAATTCCAAAATAATTTTTGTATTAAATAGCAAAGCAAGGACAATCATAGAATTCTTTAGAATAATTCGGTTGGAAGAGATCCTCAGGATCATCAAGTCCAAGCAGAACCTGACTCTGGCACTAAACCATGTCCCTAAGAACCTTGTCTAAATGCCTTTTAAAGCCCACCAGGGATGGTGACTCCACAACCTCCCTGGGCAGCCTGTTCCAGTGTTCTGTTACCCTCACTGAGAAGAAGTTTCTTCTCATACTCGAGTGGAACCTTGGTTTATTTTTGGATCTTGTGTATTTTCTGTGCCCCTCAACTGTTGTAACTTGTTACATCATTATGGACAAGTTCAATTGACTTCAATGCTATTGATTTAAATATCATATTTTGTGTAAAAACCCCTCACAGTTGGCACTAATCATCGTACACTTTGGGAGGCTGGAAACAAGTGCACGGGAAGATGGGCACATCAGTCTTGGTGATTTCCCATAGCCTAATATGATTTTTATTAATAAGCCACAAAGCATGGCCGACAGGAGGATAATTATACCCCCATCGTTGGTCTCTTCTCCTAAGTACCAAGTGATAGGACAAGAGGAAATGGATATTAGGAGAAAATTCCTCACATAAAGGGTTGTCAGGCATTGGAACAGGCTGCCCAGGGAGGTTGTGGATTCTCCTCTGGCACATTCAAAACCCGCCTGGACACATTCCTGTGTAACCTCATCTAGGTATTCCTGCTCCAGCAGGGGGATTGGATGAGATGATCTTTCGAGGTCCCTTCCAATCCCTGTGATTCTGTGATTACGTGTATTTTGCAAAGGTGGCTGTGAAGACATTAACAATTGTATTTCACACTTGGTGAACTGGATCTGAATTGAAAGATTCTAACCTTTTAGCCATTTATTAGGGAGCTCTTAAAGTAAGCGAAGTTTGTTATATCACTTCAGATAGCTACAAGGATATATTATTCTGTACTCATCACAGAAGAACTACCTTGATCAAATTGTTTCCAAGATTTTTGACACCTTCCCAGATGTCATAGGAATGGACTACCCAATAAAATTTATTTTCTTTGGACAGCATATATACAATTTTTAGATTATTTAATTATGGTATATTTTCTACAGTTTAATCTTATGCCCTACGTGAAATTTAACAAAAGAATATTTTCTGAAATAGTTTACTATAATTACCCCGAAATTACAGCATGTAACTATGCTTGGCTTACAACTCAGTAATCACTCTCAAAAGGTACTGTACACTATCATGTGCAATATTAATACCACCGCCTGCCTTATAAGCTTTTATAATGTGTGTAAGTACCCAAGGTATGCAATTTAAATACATTTTATTATGCTATTCAAATAGGAATAGTGATTTAATATTCAGTCCCCTTCAAAAGGCATGCATGAAGCCATACACAGTATATTGTCAGTTAATTGCTCTGTTCTAAATAACTTTTGCAGTTAGTATATCAGTAGTTTTGTAGCAATTTTCAGTACTTTCAGAACAGAATTTTGCATTGTTATGACTGATTTTCACTTGTACACAACACTAAAACAAAACAAACAAACAAACAAAAATTTAGACTTTTAATCCATCAAGTAATTTTGGCATGATTAATAACATCTTAAAGGTATTCCTTTTACGTCTAATTCACTAAAACCTCTTTACAGAATTCAAACTTCATATATAGCTGGAAATATTTATTCATTATGCTACTTGACTGAAGCTAAATTCACGGCTTTAAAGAAATCTGAAACAAACCTGTGCAGGGAACAAATTGCATGGGACAAAGTGAGAAGGCAGTGAGCCTGAAAAGGTATGCTGTCAACTACATAAAGCTGTCTTATTCCTTTTGAGGAAGGCAAATGGGCATAAATTAAAAATTCTTGGTTATGCTGAACAATCAAAGCTATTTTGAAAAAGTAATTTTTCAGCTAAAAATATCTTCCAATGCCCACCAGGATTTGTGATATCTTTCCTCATAAATGTATTTTTATATGACATCCAGAATACATTGGCTTTCTTCAATAATTTCAGACGCTGTGTAGCATAAAAGAGTGTCTGCACAGGCTATAAAGTGAATGAAGACCTGGGACAGCACAGCCATATAACCCAGCTACCTGAAACCAGTGCTATTTAGTCTGAATTCTTCCACTTCATATATGGGTTATTACAAACTCCCATATCTAATTAGTTTTCTAATTTGGAGTTTAACACACTGAACCTTCAAATAAATCTGTGAAGGCCCTGATTTGTGAAAGACTACAATCTTTTAATGTAACAATCTGTTTGAAGTGCCATATGACTTTACAGGCTCTTGCTTATATATATTAAAAAAAAAAAATAGAGTTGAAATCCAAACTAGAATTAAAGTATCATTCATTTCCTCAAGAAATGCAATAGAGTAGGCCAATTATTCAGTACCTTGAACATGGTATATAGACCTAACTCATACTATTGCATCTTATTTTCTATGGGTGTTCACTGCAGCAAAAAGAAATACTGAAAGGAAAAAAAAAACAACCACCCTATGTGAATTCAGTGCTTATGTAGTTACAGTAACAAACTATTTTCTCAGAACCCTAAAGAAGTTTTAGCAAGTACAGTACACTGGAGCCAACTGGAGCTGCTAACACAACATGTGCTGCATTATCTTTTGCTTCTTGTAAAGGCATTTAGTTCAGAATTCTGCAATTACAGTGTCTTGCCACCTCACTTCACTGCACTGAGAGATCCTCATATAGGCTATCAAGGTAAATCGGTCTTATAACAAAGTAGCCAGTCCACAGCCAGAAGGTAACATTATAACGGTGAAAAAAATAAAGTCACAATAATTGAGAATGCAGGAAATCCTGGATTCCATTTGCAGGGTAGATGGTCTACATAACCTCCAATCAGAGGTATAGGAGTCTAAACTTGCATTCATTGTAAGTGAGAATAAAAATAAAGCATGTGTATAGAAAAATATAGCAGCAAGGTTAAAGAGACATTCCTAAACACCTACAAATATTATTTCAGGGAATATATGGAAAATCATGTAAGAAAAGCATGAAGTTACCTTTCAGCAGTTGCCGCTGCAGAGGACTCCAACACATCATCTTCAGGTTTGAACACCAAGGTTTCACCAGTATTGGTCCTGTTTCACTTGGGATTCCTTGTAGACATCACCTCCATGTTTATATTTGTCATACCTAAACAAATATGACAAAATTTAACTAACAAAAAGGCAAGAGCCAACAAGAAACACATCTCTGCTTTAAGGTTAGTTTATTTATGAATCCAGCAAAAAAAGGCAATATCAGCGTGTGAGAACACAATCAATGTTTCTCTAAGGGATATCCACCTTCCTTCTTGTTCTTTGATACACATTCTTGACTGAGCCCTTCTTATCTCCAGACTCTTCCTCCTCCATTTTGTTAATTTTTTTTTTTTTTTTTTCCCCTGGAGAATATACAGTGGGTCTACTAGGCCACCTTGGTGGTGTGTGAAGGTAACAGTTAAGCAGATTATGATGATGATGACACTGCAAGCTTTCAAAAGATACAAACCAATTATGCATAGTTAATGCTTCGTAAAACAGCTTGTCTGGGAACAACACATTAATTTCTAAATGACAACCAAACACAGTAATTATGGTTCAGAATTATAATCGGCTGTTCACACTTAGCCTGCAGATAAGCGCACTCATCTCTTTTCAAAGTCATAGAATCACAGAATCCCCTTGGTTGGAAGACACCCTCAGGATCATCAAGTCCAACCATAACCTAACCTAACTCTGGCACTAAACCATGTCCCTAAGAACCTCATCTAAACAACTTCTAAACACCTCTAGGGATGGTAACTCCACCACTTCCCTGGGCAGCCTGTTGCAATGCCTGACAACCCTTTCCGTGAAGAATTTTTTTCCCTAATATCCGATCTAAACCTCCCCTGGTGCAACTTGAGGCCATTTCCTCTTGTCCTGGCATTTGCTACTTGGGAGAGAGACCAACACCTTCCATGTTACAACCTCCATTCAGGGGGTTGCAGATAGCAATAACTCGGAAGCTACACGTGTGTTTATCTTTAAAAGCTACGTGGCTTAACATCGAGCATGAATATTAAAATAATGAAGGTTTAAACTGCTAGTTTCGTATATAAATTGGCCATTGCTGCTGCTTTTCCTTGGTCACCTGTCAAACAAGGGAACAGCAGATGGAAGGTAAGTGCAATTTGCACTTACACCACAACGCAGGGGGTGCTTCCAAGGGTCCCGGAGGCTCCCCCGAGAGGCTCCCAGCCCTGCCCCGGCCTCTCAGAGCTACGGGGCGACATCCACAAACCGCGGCGGGCACACCCCAAAGGGGGGCTCGGCCCCGGCTGACCATGCGGAGCTGTGGGGCCGGTTGAGGGCCGACGGCTCCCCGGCCCGCCTCTCTTCAGAGCGAGAGCTGCCCCCGCCGGGAGAGCCCCTCCACTGGAGCAAACGGCCCAGGCCATTTTACAGCACCCTTCCCACGCCGCCCCCGGGAGCCTTTCTGAGGGAGGACGCATGGCCACTCGCAGGCGGGGCTGAGGCGGGCAGGAGACCGCGCCCGCCCCGCCGCCCGCGCGTTACCCGCGGCTCCCCGCGGGCCGCTGACCCGGAAGCGCTCTGCCCGCCCGGCGCGGTAGAGCCGGCCGCGGAGGAAGATGGCCGAGTCGCCGGAGGAGGTGGCGGTGCTGGTGCAGCGGGTAGTGAAGGACATTCGCAACGCCTTCCAGCGGAACCCGCACATGTGAGTGGGGCGGGCGCCGCGCCGGGGCGGGAGCGCTGTCCGCCCTTGGTCTCGGCCGGCAGCGACCCCGCGCCCTCGCCGTCGGATGAGCGGGTGTGGGGTGCGGGCGGGGACGCGGCGGCCTCCGCTGCGCAGCGGGGCCGGGGAGGGCCGAGTGCCCGGCCCAAGGTCACGCCGTGAGGGGGCCGCGGGGGCCAGCCCGGTTTTTCGCCCCGGCGCAGGTGCAGCTGGTGGTGAAGGGTGGTGAAGCCCCCGGCGGAGGGGCCTCAGCGCGGCGCCTCTCCGGGGAGAACCTGCCTGCGAGTCGGCACCGGGCGGCTGCCCGGACACCTGTGCTGCGCCAGGGCAGGTCGCTGATGCCGATTGTCTTTTGTGCTCTTCGGCTGCCTCCTCTTCTTCTGGGTAACGCCCCGTAGCTGCCCCGGGAGTTGGGGTGGCTGCTGGAGGCACTAGCGGGGCGCCGGCTGCACCCCTGCCTCCCGGAGCCGTGCTCGGCCGGCCTGCCAGCCACAACAGCCTCGGTAGTAAGAAGTACCTAGTTATAGAAACCGGCGAGGACTCTGGAATTTGGAAGTGATGAGTGGCTTTTCAAAGACTGGCTTTTAAATTAACTTTACTTGAATTTGAGGTCGGGCAGTGTTACACTCGTAATGCGGCCCAGGTGGGACTGACTTCTTCTCAGTGAGGGTGGCAGAGCACTGGAACAGGCTGCCCAGGGAGGTTGTGGGGTTTCCTTCTCTAGAGACATTCAAAACCTGCCTGAACACTTTCCTGTGTAACCTCATCTAGGTGTTCCTCT
This sequence comes from Streptopelia decaocto, assembly GCF_964273445.1. NCBI lineage: Eukaryota > Metazoa > Chordata > Aves > Columbiformes > Columbidae > Streptopelia > Streptopelia decaocto. The sequence continues at coordinate 26,552,686 of NC_138657.1, forward strand.
TCTGGCAGGGGGATTGGACTAGAAGATCTTTTGAGGTCCCTTCCAATCCCTGACATTCTGTGATTCTGTGACTTTGCGACCCCACTGAGGGCAGCAGGTCTGAGCGTGTCTTGGGCAGAGCATCAGTGGTGCTGGCAGCCAACCTCAGGACTGAAGCCTACCGAATGGCACCCTCGTACAAACAGCACTGTTTGATGAATGCCGCCTTCAAATCTGTAACTGTTAGTGCATATGCCAGTGCTTTTTCATTGTGGGCTGTTTCAAGGGAGACAAACAGGGTGACTGTGTAAATGGAAGCTACAATTATTGCTGTCTTGTGAGAATCAGGTTTATTTGACAATTTGGGGTCATATGTTCTGTGTTTTATTTTCAGTTCCACTGCTGACCAGCTCTGAGACCGTGATTTACATATCTTCTGTATTTCTTTCTTTCCCCAGCCTTTCTTATTTTAAGACACAAACTGTTTAGGAAAGCATCTTGCTATCTATTTGTGTAAATTCCATATTGGTTATGGCAAATGAGGTAGCACATAATGGATAACAACTTCATAACATAAGTACAGTGTATTTGTGTCAGTTGGAAACACTGCAGTCTCTGAGGTGGTGACCTGTTAATCTGTTCCTGAAAATGGTATGCTGAGTGGCTGTGTAGGAAAATTTCGTGGGCACTTAATTTGTCCCTTCACTTAAAAGAGAGAATTAGAATGAATACCCTCATGTTTCCTTAAAGGTAGTACGCAACTTGGGTGGGTGGCCAGGTTTTAAAATACAACATGTGGATGCTGTTTGAAAAAGAACTGCTTTTTTTCATGAAGCTTCATTTTTAGGTTCTGAGGCATAAGGTGCTGTAAACAGCCAGTATTTGTGAATGAATGTTCTGGTTCTTCTTAGTTCCTTCTTCTTCACCAGAATTGTTTATTGGTAGAAAACTTCAAGCTTGTGTTTTTGAAGAGTATGCTGCTGTTCCTGTTTTCTTTCGTAGATGCAATCTTAGAGATGAAAGTAGGCTACAAGAGTTGTGTGCTCTGAGACTGATGCACTGTGTCAGGCTTCGAGTGAAGAAGCACGGGCTACTGCTAATTTGCCCCCTAAAGTGGAAAATGCGGCAATTCTGTCTGCTAGATTTCTGAACTGCAGTGCATGAGAAGGGACCCTGCACAGCCAGTGTAGGCCCTTTGCTACAATACCTCTCTGCCTCTAGAGCACCAGGTTGAAACCATGCTGGCTAGATATTTTTGTGTATCTTGCAGACATCTTGTCTTCCTGCTGGTGGCCAAGGCAGTCCTAACCAGCTGCAGTCCCTGACAGATGTTATTCTCTTGAATGAGTAGCCTGTCATGTCACAGATCCACGTGTGATTTTTTTTTACATGGCATCTGCCAGGGTCCACTGAAAATAAAGGATCTGCCAGGTGCATGAAGTTCGTATTTACGTATGGGCTCATTTTAGGCAAGGCTGGAGTTGCAGCCATCTACTGTGTTTCCTGGTCCACTATCTGAATTGGGGTTAATGACACTGTTGTCCTGTATAAGCTTTTTGTTCTTTGCTGGCATGAAATGTGAGAAAAAGTGCAAGTGGTGGGTTAATGGTTGGACTCAATGATCTTGAGGGTCTCTTCCAAACAAAATGATTGTATGATTCTATCCCACACTCTTGTCCCTTACTTGTCTCTCTTCTAGCATTTGTTATCCCTTGTTTTGTTTGTTTGCTTGCTCCCTTTTCATCTGTCAGAATGGCTGTTTTGTTCTGGCAGGTTCACAGTTTTCTAGTTTTAAAGGGAATGTTGTCTATGGTCAGTACTAAAAAGCATGTAAAAATACATTTTTAAGCTAAGTAGAACGTTGGATTGTTGTTTCTTTCTTTCTTTCTTTTTTTTTTTTTTTTTTTTTTTGCTTTAAGTTGCAGTCATATAGTGCCTATTTTTAACCCGAGCTTATTTCTAACTAAATACAAAATTCTTTTTGCCTTGTCTTGCTGATGGGTGCATTTTGTTCTGTTGGATAACTCTGTCATCATGCTAGTTTTCGAATTTGTAAGGCTGTGAAATTTACTGGACCCAGCCCTACAAGCACAGGTCCTGGTAAAGTCATGTATGTGAGTTATCCCACTGGAACTGAACACAGGACCAGCAGTGAACAGATTGATGTATACTTTCTTTCTGAACTTTGCTGTTCTTTTGCACATGAAGTCAAACAGAAATAGACTTACTTGTCAAAAAAGTTAATGAATTTGATGGGCATAACTGGAGAGACGAACTCTTAGATGGTAGCCCAGCATTTGTATACAAAATCCAAGGATACTATTTATGGTTTTCCCATAATCATTTATGTCACTATAGCTCAGATAATTTTTTTCTCTCTCAAGTCATCACATTCTTAGTGTAGTAAAGATAGCATTCTTCATTTTGTTAGATTTGAAACTCTTGAATCAAAGTTCATCCTGGTGTGACTGCAAATTAAGCTGCAAGAGATTCAGAAAGAAACATACTTCCTTAAGTCTTTACAGTAGCCAAGTACAAAATTTGCCAGTGTTATTTTCATTAGATTGTTTAGTACTGTTGTGCAGCATTGATACTTCCAAACATAGCAATAGGCAGTAAAAATAATTTGCTTACAATACTTAGTGGCAGGGGTCATCAGTGCAGACCTTTGCTATTGCAGCAGAAGTTTCCAAATCAAGTGGAGATTAATGTGAGAGCAAACAAAAGCTAACTTCTAGAGAGTGAAGGTGTTGTAGCTTCTTTAGAAGCAAATACTGGCTAGAAGTACTTTGGATTTCAGTGATATATTATTGTTGGTTCATTTATGAAAGTTTTTGCTTGTACCACTAAGATAATGACTAATCGTAACATGTAAATTAATTTATTATTTGAAATTCTAAAAGCAAATTGTGTATATAATGCGGTGCATGATAAGGAAAAAAAAAATTCGACTCTTGGATTTAAGCTCCCTTGTCCCTGCCTTTCACATCCTGAAAATTCGTTAGCCATATAGTCATTTCATGAGACTTACTCTAGTGTAAAAATATACACCTTTCAAATGTCCATGCTCCAGATTGTTTTCCAATATTAAAATCTTTTTATAATAGCAGAAATATTCAACTGCTTAGGTTCAGTCTTTGTTGTCGGTAGGGTCATAGTTGTGTCATGTCCACTGATTGTACCACATTCAGGTCTCCCAGCAATTATTTAATATCCTCTGTCTAATTCTTTGCAGAGGGGTTGTCTTGTTTTAAGGATGATCTTCAAGAAAAAAATCAGACCGGGTCCCTTCACTTGGGCATATGTCATGGTTTAACCCCAGCTAGCAATCAAAACCACGATAGCTGCCTGCACACTCCCTGCCCCATATTCCCCCCACCAAGTAGGGGAGAGAATTGAAAGGGAAGGGAGAAACTTGTGGATTGAGAGAAAAACAGTTTAATAAATTAACAAAATAACACTAATATAGTACTGCTACTACAAATAATATATCTAAAATGAAAAGAAAATATAAAACAAGTGATACTCAATGCAATTCCTCACAAACTCCGTCTGTGCCAAGCAGCCAGTTCCAGGAAGAGAGCAGGCACCCTGGTCCTGAACAGCTGATCCTGAGGACAGAGAGAGAAAAGACCAAAAAGGCAGGAAGGCCCAGAGGCCTCTGCAAAATGGCAGAACAGTGAAAAGCTGAACTAAAGGAATTCCTGAACGGAACTCAGCCGGAATGGAGCAGAACTGGAATGACTCTCCCCAAATGGAAAACCCAACTCCCACTAAATATGAAGCACAATACTTCATGTCATGGAATATTCTCATTGGTCAGCCCGGATATCAGTCAAGGTCTGTCCCATCCATTGCCCCCTTCCGAGCTGCCTCGTGCCCCCAGACATAGAGAAAGACCTTGGCTCCCAGACAACAACTAAGATAACAGTAAGTTCTTACATTCTCTTCACTCCAACTCAAAACCACTGGAAAGTTACTTGAAGAAAAATATTAATTCTATCGCAGGGTGCTGTCTCATTATTCTCAAACTAAATCCAAAGAATTACTGTGCTAGCTACAAAAAATAAGAGTTTCTAACTGCATGAAGAAAATTAACTTGATTTCAGTTGAACCAACACAGTTACCTAAAGTTGAAGACCCGTCATGGTAGCACAGTAAGAAATGCCTCTTTCTCTAGCAGTACTGTGTTATTCTGATTTTGTGAAAGATGGTTTTGAAGTAGTTTGGCTAGAGTTTAATTTGGGGAGAGCCATTGAATTACTGGGTTTCTTGAAGCAGGTCCTGCAACAGCTTGTCAGTACTGTTCTGCCATGGCTGAGGTTTGCACTATGGACCAGGTCTGGATTGTGCAGCTCTGTGATTTCCTGGGTCTCGTCTTGCGTATCTTCTTCAATCTCAGCACAGGTTGCAGAAGCTCTGTAATGGCTGCAGACTTCGTGAAAATCCAACTAAATTCTTCCACTAAGTTCTGACTGCTTCTACAGTGTAATTTAGGAATGTGGACTAATGTGATATCCTGTAAATACAGAGACCATTCATGCAGTTTTTGGAACATGATTGTGGTGTTTGCTTCAAGGAAAATAAATGCATCAAATAACTCCTAAAATTCAAGGGACAATATCGGAAAACTGGAAAATCTAGGGAAAGAAATGAAATCTATTCATAGTAGACAGTGCTTCTGATAGTACAAAGTACTGACAAACAGCAGCTATCAGTTGGTGTCTCCTTCAGTATTGTGAGCAGCTTGCAGCTCTCACTTGACTAAAATGTAGGCATCTGCCATTCTGTAATGACTTTGGGCGATCCTGTCTTATGCACAGGCACATCTTCTGACACATGGCCAGGAACAGTTTGCACAAGGTGAATGGTACTTCAGTCACTTCATTTGACAAGCAGTAATTCACTGGTGCCTGCAGGTGAGCCCTGCTGCAGAAGGTTTCTTCAGGTACATGATGGAGCAGAGGCTGCAGGTGTTCACAGGCAGTGTCTCCTGGGCTGACAGACCTGCCCCATTACTTGCTCCTTCTGCAGATTTGAGGGGCATTCAGGAGTAGCCTGTTGGAAATAGATGGTAGTTGGCATGAAATTTTTTTGCTGTAAGATAGGTAGGTATCCCTCCTTAGATAAATCTGCCCTCTTGGTATATTTGCATTGTGAATTCTATTCCTTCTCAGTGACTGAATGCAAAATATAGCTTCTGAACCACACAGATCATAAAAAACAATACCAAGGTGCTAGAGGCAACATTTCTACCAAATGACAAGCTCTGGTTTGCATCTTGGAAAAAACTGAGTAGTTACCAGATAAACACTTTCATATATTGCACTGTATCTTGACAGATTTCATTATGCAGTGGTGCAGTCCTCTGCCAGTTCTGGCTAGCTGAGTGTGTTCTGGAGTTGGGGTGTTTCAGGCTGACTTCTCAGCTCTGTGCAAACCCTACCTGTCTGTCATTTTGGCGTGTTTAAAGCAGTATTTTGAAACTTAGCTCACCCGAGCCAGTCTTTTTGTATTTGGTAAGAAGTGAAGGTGTGTATGTATGTAACTTCTTTTTTTAATCTCCTTGCTGTTTACCTTTGGTGTACTGTTTGTAAGCAACAGCTGGTAAATTCTTGTGGTAATTTATGGAGTTAATGAGCAAAGCTGTGGGTGACTACATCTTCATTATCTGGCACACAGCTGGATAAACACACAATGCAGTGGGTGAGCAATTGGCTGATGGGCCAGGCTCACAGGGTTCTAGTAAATGGCATTATGTTGGGCTGGTGACCAGTCCCTAGTGGGGTTCTGCAGGGATCGGTCTTAGGGCCACCACTCTTCAATGTCTTTATAAATGATTTGGACACAGGATTTGAGGGAATACTAAGTAAGTTCACCAATGACACTAAATTGGGAGGAGCTGTTGATGCTCTTGAGGGCAGAGAGGCCCTGCAGAGGGATCTGGACAAACTGGAGAACTGGGCAATCACCAGCCACATAAGTTCAACAAGGACAAGTGCTGGATTTTGCACCTGGGACACGGCAACCCTGGCTGTACATACAGACTTGGGGATGAGATGCTGGAAAGCAGCTCTGTGGAGAGGGATCTGGGGGTTCTGGTTGATGGTAAGTTGAACATGATCCAACAGTGCCCTGGCAGCCAAGAGGGCCACCCGTGTCCTGGGTGCATCCAGCACAGCATTGCCAGCCGGGCAGGGAGGTGATTGTCCCGCTCTGCTCTGCACTGGTGCGGCCTCACCTGGAGCACTGTGTGCAGTTCTGGGCAACACAGGATAAAAAGGATATAAAGCTACTGGAGAGTGTCCAGAGAGGGCTATGAAGTTGGTGAAAGGTTTGGAGGGGAAGCTGTAGGAGGAGTGGTTATGAGTCACTTGGTTTGTTCAGCCTGGAGAAGAGGAGGCTGAGGGGAGACATCATCACGGCTACAGCTTCCTCACAAGGGGGGAAGAAAGGATAGGCCCCAAACTATTCTCTTTAGTGACCAATGACAGAACCTGAGGGAATGGCAGGACGATGTGCCAGGGGAGGTTTAGGTTGAACATGAGGAAAAAGTTCTTCACCCAGAGGGTGGTGGAGCACTGGAACAGGCTCCTCAGGGAGGTGTCACAGCCCCAAGCCTGACAGTGTTCAAGAAGAGACTCAACAACACCCTCAGACACATGGTATGAACTATGGGGTTGTCATATGCAGGGTCAGGAGTTTGACCTGATGATCCTTGTGGGTCCCTTCCAACTCAGGACATTCTGTGATTCTGTGATTCATTGCAGGTGGGAACCTGTATGTCGTTGTAAGCAAGGCCAAGCAAAATTTGGCCAAAGACCGTGTTTAACATTCATAAAAGAAAGGAGACAGCACTAAATACAGACTTTGGGCTATAAGGTACCATGTTGAAAGAAGCAGCCTGCATTCTCATTTTAGGTCTAATCTGACTAGCTTCCTGAAGAGCTTAACTTATGTTGAGTAGAGCAGCAGGGATGAGGATCTTGCGTTGATACCCATGTCTTGCAATTGAGTAGGAAAATGCTGATTTTCCTAATTTTGTTCTAAGATAACCAGGGATGGAGACAGTGTGTTTGGAGACAAAACCAAGTGATTTATTTGCAAATATCTTACCTTGAGTTACTTGTGCTCTTTTTGTCTTGTGATGCATGTTGTGATATATGGAAGATTAAATCTGCTTCTGAACAAGCAAATATGTTCTTAAACAAGCACATGGTGTCACTTTTGCTTCGGTTGGTAATAATCCAATGAGGACACAGAATTAAATTGGTACACTGAGATTGTCCAGTAACAAAATTAGCTTAAGATAATTGAGTTGATGTTGTGGGATTGACACTTGGAGTTATCTGTAGACTTCATCTTGGGAAAAATTGGAGAATTCACTTTTTATCTGAGAACACAATAGATTTTTTTTTTTTTCCTGCCTGAGATCTGAGGGTCTACCTCCTCATCAATAAAATTTTCCACCCAACAGGAGTTGGTTGAGAAATCATGCTTAAAGGAAAGTATAAAATAATGCTTTCTCTCCAAATGAGTATGAATGCTTGACAACCTGTGCTTGTTTGTAAGAAGCTGTTAAAGCTGCTCTTCCAAAATCCCCATGTGCTAAAGAAGGCTGAGGAAAAAGTAAAATATGGTGTAGCCCTTTGAAAATGAACAGCTGAGTTTCTTCTGCTTTGTTTGGTGATAGGAATTTTTGTGGCAATCACCTTTTTTTTTAAAGGCTTGATTGCTGTTTAATGAGACTCGCCTCTCTGTCTCAAATCTTCCCCGTTCTGCAGGCCGCTTGGCGTAGCAGAAGGAAAAATGGGACATGTGGAAATTCATGCATTGCTGTCTATATGATTTTCTTTTTTGTGACCTGGTCACGCTGCTGCAGGGCATGCCTGGGGTAGTTTTGGGTCGATCAGGTGCCTGTACTGGGTAACCTGTTTTCTTTCCCTTGCACTAGCACTTTTTACAGCTCCATAGCATCTCTACCACAAAGTGAGGGGTGCTTGTGTTAATTCAGCAGGGTTAAACTCCTTAGGTGATAATCTGAAAATACAAAATAGGGAACTCCTTCATTTGGGATCTTCAGGAAAATCTAATAAAACTTTTCCGATTATCTTAAGGTGAGATAAACCAGCAACACCAAAAGGAATATTTCTAGAGAACATTCAAATTATATTGAATTCATGCTGGCTCGTCTAATCATGGTTATTACTTAGAGAGTATTCAGCAAGTCTTAAAATATTTCTGATTTTCTATTACTACAGAATTAGGGAACTAATACAAATTTTTTCTAGTGACTCGTAATTCCAAACCACAACTGGCTTTTATATTATGTCTGAATAAATAGTACATGTACTTATTTTGCTCAACTTAAATCTTTATTCATGCCTTAAAACATGTTTGAATCACCTGTTTTCCCAGTTACTATATTGCATGAGTTTTGTGGAGGATGTCTTTTTGAAAATACATTTTATCATACTTACAGTCCAGCACTTAAATTTGAGAAGAAACTTCTTCTTAGTAAGGGTGACAGAGCACTGGAACAGGCTGCCCAGGGAGGTTGTGGAGTCTCCTTCTCTGGAGAAACCCACCTGGGCATGTTCCTGTGCGACCTCACCTAGGCATTCCTGCTCCAGCAGGGGGATTGGACTAGATGATCTTTTGAGGTCCCTTCCAATCCCAAACACGCTGTGAAAGTGTGAAGAATCAAGAAGGTGAATTGAGTATAACGTATACAGATTTTGGTAAAACAGGAAAGATGGTGGACTGACTGGGTGGGGAGCATTGCCAGTTTGTTCTATTGCAAAAGAGAATTAGTATCTACTGGAAATAAGTTTAATTATATTTCTTTCTGTTTTTTTAAGAGATGAAATTGGATTAATACCCTGCCCTGAAGCCAGGTATAACCGGAGCCCTATTGTCCTGGTAGAAAACAAGCTTGGTGTGGAGAGCTGGTGTGTGAAGTTTCTTTTGCCATATGTCCACAATAAGCTTCTCCTCTACAGACAAAGAAAACAATGGCTGAACAAAGATGGTAAGTTACCCAGTTGGAGAATAGTATCTGATGTGATTCTTAATGCACATTTTTTTTATTTGTCATAGAGTCATTTAGGCTGGCAAAGTCATTTTATATCAAGTCCAACTGTTAACCTAACACTGCCAAGTCTACAACTAAATCATGTCCCTAAGAACCTCATCTGTTCAACTTTTAAATCCCTCCAGGGATGGTGACTCAACCACTTTCCTGGGCAGCCTGTTCCACTGCTTCACAACCATTTCTGTGAACAAATTTTTCCTACTATCCAATCTGAACCTTCTTTGGCACAACTTGAGGCCATTTCCTCTTGTCCCATCACCTGCTACTTGGGAGGAGAGACCAACACCCTTCATGCTACAACCTCCTTTGTATAGTTGCAGACAGCAATAAGGTCTCCCCTCAGCCTCCTTTTCTCCAGGCTAAACAGCACCAGTTCCCTCAGCCGCTCCTCAGCAGACTTGTGCTCCAGACCCTTCACCAGCTTCACTGACCTTCTCTGCACTTTCTCCAGCCCCTCAATGTCTGTCTTGTAGTGAGGGGTGCAAAACTGAACACAGGATTTGAGGTGGGGCTTCACCAGTGCCAAGTACAGAGGGATGATCACTGCCCCAGTCCTGGTGGCCACAGTATGTCTGATACAAGCCAGGATGCTGTTGGCCTTTTGGCCACCTGGGCACACTGCTGGCTTGTGTTAAGCCACTGTCAACCAACACCCCCAGATCCCTCTCTGCCAGGCAGCTTTCCAGCTACTCTTCCCTGAGCCTGTAGCGCTGCCTGGGGTTGTTGTGACTCAAGTGCAGGACCTGGCACTTGGCCTTGGTGAAGCTCATACAACTGACCTCAGCCCAATGAACAAGCTAGTCCAGATCCCTCTATATGGCCATCCTACCTTCCAGGAGATCAACACTCCCACCCAACTTGGTGTCACCTGCAAACTTACTGAGGGTGCACTTGATCCCCTCATCTAGGTCATTTACCTCTATTGACACTACACTGGTCCTTCTTAAAGCCAGTTTAACCTGTTCTGGAAGAACTGAGGGTTCCTGGGCAGGAGGGCCATCTTTGGATTGTGCATCTTGGCAACCTGAAGAAGTTGTAGGGTTGCTTAGTTGAAAATGTAAATCCTTTCTCTCTTGCTCAAGCTGGAAGTGTTGGAGGGACATGACTTATTCCCATGGGTGATTTAGGGAAGTTATGTTAGTCTTTACAGGAGGAATTTTGTCCTACTTTCCTGAGTCAGAAGGGAAACTGTGTTGATGTGTGGATCTGAAGCAAGAAACAAATGGAATGTTTTTCAGTAAATAGTGGAGTGGCATGAAGTTTAAAGTACTGCCTGTTTGTGGAAACTTGTTTTGTTTTCTTTTTTTTTAAAATGAAACTTCATTCTCCTCCATTTCTTCAGTTGCAAAATTCAGTGTAAAATGTGTGAGAGGTGTCGATCTACAGTGTTTAAATATCTGTTGAGGTTTTGTGTCACTACTGTAAAACATGATCAGGACCTCACCTTGTTAATTACCTGTTTGTAAAACAAGGTACAGTTTATAGAGTTTAGTATGTTTTACCATTAAGTGAGTTTCACATGTGACAGGAAATTTTGGAAGAAACTGAACAGCAGCAATGGAGGGAATGAAGCTGCAAGTCTTTCCCAGGTAGACTTAACAGAGTTGTCTTTAATGTTATGTAAATAGGCATACTGTATTGAGATGTTACATTTTCTGTACATTTGAAATATCCTGAAGGATTTTCCTCCGAATTCTTTTTGTAGATTACAGTGCATGCTTAGAATTTGGCAAGGTAGGTGTTTGCTGGATGTAGTGAAGGGATAGATTTGTTTATTACTGCTGCAAAACTCAATTGCATATTGTATTGATGCTTGTAAGAAACAATGATAGCAAATGTAGCCTCTTGTTGCCTCTTTTCTGGTGTTCGACTTACTGTAAGCCATTTTAAATTGCACAGAGAAGAAAAGGAGGGTGCTGATTCATGTGTCTGCTTTCAGATGTGGTGTCCAGTATTTTTTGGCAGGATCCTGGAAGAAGGAAGTGCTTTATAGTCAGTCATTGGTAGCTTACTGTGACAGATATTTATTTTAGTTATGGTTTCTCTTTGATACTTAGTGTCCTGGAATTCAGAATTATGACTGTTTCTCTTCTGGCTCTTGTTCCAGTTTAGAAATCTTAATTTTACAATATGTTTTTATTATTTTTCTGATTTTTTTTTAAATTCTGCATGCATATTATTTGTATCATCACAATATAGTTTTCTGAAATTGCTACAAACTGATTTTTTTATGCAAGGTATTTTTGTGTCTACTCCCAGAATATCCTTCCTTCCCATAAATCTATGTTTCTACTTTTACAACACTCTTCTGGAAAGCACCTCTTCGTGTGACATACTTCTAAAAATCTAGATACAGATTTTTAGAAGAAAATGTGCCAAAATGGTCTTGTTATATTTGTCCTTTTGCAGCTGGGGACACTTTAATGTACAAAAGGACATGTATGTCACAGAATCAGTTAGGTTGGAAAATACCTTTAAGAACAACAAGTGCAACCATGTTGTGAGCACCTATGATCTTATAGTTTGCTTATAATGTATCTAGCAGAAAGTACTTTGAAATTGTAAATAGAAGATTGTTTTTGTTACTGACACAGAGGGGACTAGCTGGCAACCGCTGTCATTGTGTGCCAGATCTGTCATAAGACTTTCTATTGAAAAGTAGCTCACAGGTAACTAAAACTGGGTCATTTGTCATCTCAGGCTCAGAATCCATACTTGATGAAATTTTAATCTTTTACTTGTTGCACAAAGCATCAAGGAATATCAAGATGAAATAACTGGGTATCGCTTTTTTATTTTCCTTTTGCCTTCTTCTTTCCTTTGCTGATGTTCAGGATACAGTGAAGCTCTGTTATGGGCAAACACCCAAAATGGTAGACAAGCTTCTGTTTAAGTTGGGTTCTATTTGGTGCTGCTCCAGACCTTTGACATTAACAGAATAATCATGTTGGCTGGAAATCATGACTTAGTAGGATAAGCAAAGCATATTTTTCTAAGTGGAGCCACGTAGACTATGAAAGCTGTTTTGTAAAAAGTATTCCAAGGAATGAACTAGTCTGTAATAGGCTTTTGCTTAATATGTCTTGTCAACCATTGCATATACAGTGGTTGGAACCTAATAGTTACTAAAACCATCATTGTATTTACAAAATCCAACACTCAAAAGTTCAGAATTTTTAATGACCTACTTCAGAACTGCCTTGGCAGTAAAAGCCTGGATAGTCACATTCAGTTTTGAAGACAGTTTCTTCTTAATCAATTGCAAAATTACCATGTAAACTTAAGGGTTGTAATTGCATGTCAGGTTGACTGAGCTGATGCTGTGTCTCCTGAGAGCAGAGGTTCGGGGGCCCAAGGCAGTCACAGACCCTCATTATCTCTAAGTGTTACCCTGGTGGGCCTCAAACCACCTGAATAGTGTCGTGGAGTGCAAAGGGAAAGACTGGGTTACAATGAAATTAACTCTTCTGTTCTCAGCAACTGTATACCTCAGTCTTGCTTTTATGACATTGTTAAAAATAAGTGTAATATGTAAATCTGGAATTTCTGCAGTGCTTAAATGGAGGGATGCAAACAAAAGTCTGTTCTTTTTTACTGAATTAGTCTTAAAACCTTAGTCTGAAGCAAGGCTGTCATTTCAGGATGTATTTAAAGTGTTTCCTCTGCAGTTATCGGAGTTATTTTGTGATCCTAACTCATCGTTATGGTGTTTCATTTTCCTACAGGTTTTTTATAGTATTTGTATTTTTTGTAACAGTATAGTATAGTATATAGTAGCTGTCTGCAGCTCAGGCTTGTACTGATGTAGTAGGGTGTTGGAGAATGGCTAAGAGAGAAAGGGCATGGGTCCAGAGACCCTCTCTACGAAGAGGATCTTTTCTAGTTAGCATGAGTAGGCCTCAGTTAGCATGAGCTGAGCAAGGGCAAGTGGAAAAGTACTGACCGAGAGGGGCCTCAGTCACTTCAGTAAACAAGTTCAGGGGGCAGCTCCGAGATAACGAGGGAGTCACATACCAGAGAAACCACAGAAGGGGATGGGCTCATTATGTATGCTGGGATGGGCTCATTATGTATGCTATCAAATCGGTGTCTGACGAGTAGGCATAATTAACAGAATTGCTTTATAAAGGTCTGCTATAAATAGAATTGCTATAAATAGAACTGCTATAAAGGCCTGTGCTCTGCATTGCTATAAAAGTCGGTGCTCTGCATCAATAAACTGAAGTATGCTTATCACCCACATTGGGTCAGCTGCATTTCTTCCTCCGTTGCCGCAGGCCAGAACCCATGCCGGGGTCTCGATCCCCAACAGTAGGGTGTATTTTAGTGGTACTATATTATTTAAAAATCACTGGATTTTCTTTGAAGAATTCTCTGTTTATGATATATACAGCATATCTGCAATTTATATCACTAAATACTCAAGGATTCTACGCAATCGCTGTCCCTCACTGAGGGCATCCTCTGTTTGATTATAGCACTACAGGTCAAGGTCAGAAATTGCCAGCTGCAAACTTCTTGGGTGTGAGTTATTAGCGAGATAGGAGTCCGTTATTTGAAATAATGAAAAGGGAGGATGTGTCAGATTTTGCCTCCTTACAAATTAAATGACTGTTTTGCTGAGGTGGGCATCCCTGGGTACAGCAGTCCGTGGGAGAGAGACTTTGGGGAAGGACAGGGAATAAAAGAGTGGAGAGACAACACTGCTGTAAGCAAATCATTGCTAATATTGTGTCTCTTGTTCAACTGTTTTAGAGCTGATAGATACCACGTGTACCCTGCTGCTGCTGAACCCTGACTTCACCACTGCCTGGAATGTGAGGTATGTTGCACTCAGCCGATGACATCAGAGGGGCCTGGGCCTTTATGTTCAAGTCAGCTATAAGCTTTGTTTTAAGTGGTAATTACTGACACAGCAAGAGGATTTCGGCTAAGGAGTATCAAAGGAATGTTAAAAATCTCTTCTATCCTCTGTGCCTTGCAGATAGTTTCAGACTGATTTTTTTTTTTTTTCCTTATTGTTGTTTTGTTTGTTTTGTTTCTTTGGTCAATTTGGTTTTTGTGTTTATTTGGAAGGTTTAGTTTATTTGGGGGGTTTTGTTTGTTTTGTTAGTGGAGTCTAAAGATTACACTGCTCTATGTGAAGGCCTGTGTTTGGCCTATATTTTGAGGGGATATAAATCCCATTGAACTGTCACTCTGCTTTCCATCTGTCATTTAAGGAGGGCCATTTGTAACCTTTAGATTGGTGTATCCTTTTTGCTGAATCACATACTGCCCAACTGATGTCTTCTCTCTATCTTCACTGTTCTCTTTTTACCCTTCCAAATAGTATACCTGAAAGCTTTTCACAGAATCACAGAATGTCAGGGATTGGAAGGGACCTCGAAAGATCTTCTAGTCCAGTCCCCCTGCCGGAGCAGGAACACCTAGATGAGGTTACACAGGAAGGCGTCCAGGTGGGTTTTGAATGTCTCCAGAGTAGGAGAGACCACAACCTCCCTGGGCAGCCTGTTCCAGTGCTCTGTTACCCTCACTGTGAAGAAGTTTCTTCTCATATTTAAGTGGAACCTCTTATGTTCCACTTTATACCGATTGCCCCTTGTCCTATCATTGGTTGTCACCAAGAAGAGCCTGGCTCCATCCTCGTGACACTCACCCTTTACGTATTTATAAATATTAATGAGGTCACCCCTCAGTCTCCTCTAAGCTAAAGAGCCCCAGCTCCCTCAGCCTTTCCTCAGATGGGAGATGCTCCACTCCCTTAATCATCTTTGTTGCACTGCACTGGACTCTCTCCAGCAATTCCCTGTCCTGAGGGGCCCAGAACTGGACACAATATTCCAGATGTTGTCTCACCAGGGCAGAGTAGAGGGGAAGGAGAACCTGTCTCGACCTACTAACCACCCCACTTCTAATATACCCCAGGATGCCATTGGCCTTCTTGGCCACAAGGGCACAGTGGTGGCTTATGGTCATCCTGCTGTCCACCAGGACCCCCAGGTCCCTTTCCCTTACACTGCTCTCCAACAGGTCATTCCCAACTTATACTGGAACCTGGGGTTGTTCCTGCCCAGATGCAAGACTCTACACTTTCCCTTGTTGTATTTCATTAAATTTTTCCCCACCCAACTCTTCAGCCTGTCCAGGTCTCACTGGATGGCAGCACAGCCTTCTGGCGTGTCAGCCACTCCTCCCAGCTTGGTGTCACCAGCAAACCTGCTGACAGTGCACTCTATTCGCTCATCCAAGTGATTGATGAATATTTTGAATAATACTGGTCCCAGTACCAACCCTTGAGGCACTCCACTGGATACAGATCCCCATTGACCACGACTCTCTGGCTTCTTTCCTTCATCCAGTTCACAGTCCACCTCACTGCCTGATTGTCCAGACCACACTTCCTCAGTTTAGCTGCAAGGATGCTGTGGGAGACTGTGTCAGATGCTTTACTGAAGTCAAGGTAGACCACATCCACCACTCTGCCATCATCTGTCCACCTTGTTATGTCCTCATAAAAGGCTATGAAGTTGGTTAAGCACGACTTCCCCTTGGTGAAGCCATGTTGACTGCCCCTAATGACCCTCTTATCCTTGATATGCCTTGAGATGTCACCAGGATAAGTTGTTTCATCACTTTCCCAGGGATGGAGGTGAGGCTGAACAGTCTATAGTTACCCGGGTCCTCCTTCTTGCCCTTTTGAAGACTGGAGGGACATTTGCTTTCCTCCAGTCCTCAGGTACCTCTCCCGTTTCCCAAGGCTTGTCAAATATGATGGAGAGTGGTCTAGAGGTAATCAGAGTGGTCTAGAGGCTTTTGAGGTAACCGTTCAGTTTGCTGCCATTACCAGTGCAGCTCATCAGGACTGAATAGCCCTGAATAGATACACTGCAGGAGAAGGAGAAGAAGGTGATTATCCTTTATTCCAGACATGTTCTCCCCCACCCTGCTCCTTTCTTGTACCTCTTGGGATTAGTCTTGCTTCACCACTGGTCATGCTGCAGTACCAAGAGTCATTAAGAATGAAGAGCAAAAGTTTACCTCCTTGCTTCTAATGGAGCCCAGAAGCAACAGTTCTTCATAACCCTGTAATCTGATAACTTTTTTGTGTAAATCTCAGATGTAGGGAATAGTCTCTTTCTGCTGCCTAGGTAAGAATGGAGACAATCTCCAAGGAATAGCGTTAGAAGGGCTGGAGGGCTAACAGAATATTATGTTAGTGTCTAGGAGGGCTCTTATTAAAAATAGGCCTTTGTAGTTAAGATGCATTATTGCAATATGAAAAATTAACAAAATTACCTAGAAAGATAGTGTCTGCAGGTAGCTGTCAGTGCTAGATATGGCAAATTCAGCTTTTTTTTTTTTTTTCCTTTCACTGCTGGTGTAGTTCTGAAGGATACTGCTGTGATCTGTATCCTTCTAGCATCTCAGTTCTAAGAAAGGGGGATCAAAATGATAGCAAAGGGCTCGCTGTCATGAAAATGTATAGCTTGAGTAGCTTTCAAGTGATAAGATGGAATTAGGAGCATGTGTAAGTACTAGATCTACTACAATAATGTAATCTTGTGGTACTTAAAACTGAATTCAGGTTTTTGTTTTAGGATTTGTGGATTTATTTTTTTTTTTAATGCAAACACATGCATCCTTATCAGCCTGTTTTTTTTCTGCATGACAGATGAAAGCATTTGCTCCTACGTACATGAGAGGAATAGTTCAAAGTTGGAATTAGAAATGTTAATGAATATGGATGAAGATTGTTTTCTCTTTTATGATGTTTATGGTTTACTGTAGCATACAAATTGCTACAGATGGTCGCCTTGCCCCCCAAATTTTTGGCCAGTGGCCTTATTGGCGGTCTGTCTTTGAAGCTCCCTTTAGCATTCAGGGAGAAGCTGTGGTTACACCAGCCAGTCAGTAGCTGTGGAATTTACCACTGAGCCTGCTCTAGCCAAGGGACTGCTTTGCTGAATCTGGCCCTATGTTGTTTTAGGGCGCTGCTGCGAGTTTGCTCTTTTTAAGCTTAGACACTTAATTGGTACGACATTTCAGCTTCTATTCTGTGGAATTCCTGCTTCAGTAGATTACAGGTCAAGCTAGCCAATCAGAGTAGAGAACAGACTCCATTCTGCACAGATGCTGGAGATAAATCTTTATTCTGAGCTAGTATAAGCTGGAAACTAATTGTGTGTGGCTTCCACTCTGCTTGCAGAACATGATGAATCTGCCGAAGGATGTTTTTGTCTTGTTCAGGGGACGTTTGTCATGCCTGATTCATCTTATATTCTCCACACACAAATTCATTGCTTTATTGTGAGGGAAAAAAGTATCATAGATTCTAAGTAGCCTAAAAAATAGAAAAATGTAATAGTTATTTCCTGAATAGCAGCTCTGCACATACAGTGTTCCCTGTAGAATTCTCTATTTCATTTTAGGCTGGGATAATCCCTTTTCCCTATGTTGAATTCTCTACTGAGAGCTTCAGAGATAGTTATTGACTCAGTAGCACTGAACTTGAAGATACAGGAAGAGTGTTTTTCGAGAGTCAGAAAGGGAAATCTTTTCCTTGGAAAGCAGACAGGACTTGTCAGAGCAAGTAGAGTGGAGTGGTGGTGTGGAAGACTAATGAGCATTTGAGCTTAGCTGACAATCACAGAACGTTGTATCTGATTAATGAAGCACAGGAGGCCAAAAAACTTCAAATGTGTTACCTGCTAGGAACAGATGGATAATCTATCTTGACTTTGGAGCTATTCTAAATAATTGTAATATGTGTGTGTAGGTTTGTCTTTTATTTTTTTCTTTTAATTAGAAGTGACTGGGAAGCTACAGAAGGGCAGGGATTATAACTTAAACTGTAAGAACACAGCAGGAGCTAGTTATATGACATAGGAAGGCATGATAAAGACTAGGAGACTTGCTTCTTAAACTTGGAGGGAAATCCCTGTTATACTGAATGGGAAACAAGACATCTGCAGTTGTTAATCATAATTTCATTTATCCTGTGTTTCCAGAAGTTGAAAAATCTTCCAAGTTAAAATGACCAGAATCTTTACCTTGGTGTTTGTAAAATAATTGTCATAGGTGTTTCTCTTCTTGCTGGTATACTTGCTGGTATGTACAATTAATCTGAAGTCCAAACACATTAGGTAACAAGACACTCTGAAGTGTCAAACCTTTTCCTATCAGAAAGCAATTATTTCAAAGGTTTCAGTAAAAACATAAGGCATGTTAAAATAATTTCAGATTATCTTTTATGGGAGCTAGAATTCTGAAGGCTGAAAAATTATCTGTGGTTCACATGACAAAATGTCTCCTTAAAGAGCTTTAAATGGATGTGTTTGGGAGTCTATGGTACTTTAGTCATACTTGCAATTAAAGTCCCTTATTTGTGAATGGGAGGGTCTCTCATTTGAAAATTTATGAAACCAGAAACTACTTTTCTACCACAGCAGTGAAACTGAATCCTTCCTGTAATGTTTCTCAACTTTGCAAAAGAATATATTTACTTCAAGAGTAAATAATGTGTGAGCCTCCTTATTTGCAGTTAATGCTTTGGTACAGAAAGAGCCACTTCTGCAACAAAGGCTTTTTAAACTCTTGTAGTTTGACAGTGAAGTTCTATTATGATACAAAGGAAATGCCATGGTCTTTGTTATTGGGATTTGTGTTCTGTTTTCAGGTTACTTCTTTTATTCATACAAATTTATTTTGTCTTTTGTAGGAAAGAATTAATACTGTCTGGCACTTTAAATCCACTTAAAGATTTGCATCTTGGAAAGCTGGCATTAACCAAGTTTCCAAAGAGTCCAGAAACATGGATTCATAGGTTTGTTTTCTTTGCCTTCTGTTGCCTCCCCAAACCTAAACATTTTTCCTAGGGTTTTTTTTCCTGTGCCTGAGTTAAGGAGAGCTATAGGTAAAGGAGGACATCTAGAAATATAGCAGATTCTTTGAGCCAGTCATTGTAAAACACAATGCCTAGGCTTTTCAAGATACCTGCCTATATTTTACACTTAGAACTAAGATAATATGCACCTTTTTTGCTGCATATTTTTAAAATAAACTTTGAAGGTGGGATAAATCTTCTTAGAGGTTTATCACGTCTTGCATGACTTCTCAGCCTGAGAGTTCTGATTCTATCAATAGTAAATATTTGAACATTGTGGATTTCTCCCTCTTTCCCTCCTCCAACTTGTTATTATCTGTTGTATTGCTTGTCTACAGGCATTTCAGAAAGACAAGAATCTGTAAAGCTAATCTTTATAACCAAATTTGAGTTATTTTCCATTCCAATCTGGTCTTTGTGGTTTGAATTTATTTTTTCCATTTCTAATGTAAGCAGTATCATCAAGTCACCACTCCTAAATATTTAAATAACAGGGCACATTTTTGGAAGACATAACTCCAGAATTACTCAAACACACAAAGCTAACCATCTCTGTCATGACTGAGTGTACACAAAATGCCTGTAGCACAACCAAGTGAAGTATAGGCCTATTGTTCAACTTTGTTTAAAAAAAAAAATCTTGGTACGTGTGCAATTTTTTTTTTTTTTTCCCCCATGATGTATTTTTTTCACAGGATAACTCATCCTTTTATAGACAGCCTTAAAGAGATTTGAATGTAACACATTAGAAAACTTAAAAAACATAAATAAAGCTTCAGTTGTACTGATAAAATATGAATTTTGGGAAGAAGGATTTGTCAGTAAACTCTTCTTTGTGGGTGCATGAGCTTAAAATTCTCAAATTAAGCTAGTATGTAACACATTGAATATTCCTAGGCATTTCTTAATTTATAAGTGTCTACTTAATTTCTGTTAATTTCTTTTGTAGTAGCATTGATGTAGTAACAACGTTGATTATTTTCTGCAACGCTGTTTTTTTTTCTTTGTTGCTCTTCAACTGCTTTTCATCACGTACATACTCTTGACTCATGCTGCTTGATTTCTATGTTTGAAGCAAAAGGAATATGTGGAGATAATGTGGAAAAAAAAATGCAGTTTGTAATGGTTTAGCCTTTCCTGCATGGTAGCTAACACTGGAAAACTATGATTTTTTGCATGTAACTAGTACTGAACCAGGTGCCATCCATATCATTACGATGATCAATATATTTTTATGAAACTAGTCAGAATGTTTATTTACATCTTAGAAATAATTAAAAGTTCTGTCTCTAACTTCTATGCCATCTTAAACTAGCAGTATTTTAGTAGCATTTTAATTGGTTGTTCTTTCATGTATTTGCCCAAAACAGAAAAGTACCTTTGAAGATGATTGTACAAATGTTTGGCTGGGATTTGGATGTGCTGACTGTGATTGATACATGTTAGAAAATAAGATTTTAAAAAATTTTCTTTTTGATTCAGCATAGTGATTAATCTTTTGTTTTCCCTTCCCCCATGATACCAAATTTCAGACAGAATTGCAAAAAGATAGGATAGGCAGTTTAAAATTCAGTAAAACTTATCCAATTTTTTTTTTCTTACACATGGCAGATACACTCACTAAAGATATCAAAATACCTGTCATACATTTTGCCGCATGGCCTTTTCCTGTACGATTTGGGGGCTGTCAGATAGATCTTGTGCATATACAGTTTGTGCATATATATTTTGGATACTTTATTTTAGCGCTATGCAAGTCTCTGAAAGAGGAGCTAATTAGAAGTCTCACACAGACAATTTAATTTTTTTCACAAATTTTCTGTTTCCTTCTCTTTTCTTTTAATGTGCCATAAGTAGCCATGACCACTGACAGCAAGCAAGCAAGGACATCTAGAGTTAAATTATTTCAGCATGTGATTGTAAAGTCATAGCTTTCAGTGTGGTTAGAGATCAGATGGTTATGTTTACTGCTTATTCGTCATCTAGTTACAGTGTAGTTCAGATAACTGAAATATCAGAAAGTTTTGATTGATTTATATAAATGAAGAAACATTTTTATTTCCTCTTAATATTGCTCTCTCACCATTGACACTGTACATCGTTTAACCAGACGATGGGTGCTGCAACAACTAATTCGGGAAAACTCCTTGCCCAGTCTTGTGACTAAAGGAAACTTGGGAGCAGCACCTCTGGAGAGGATTCACCGACTAGTGCAGGAGGAGATGAATGTCTGCTCTGAAGCTGCTGGGAGGTACCCGAGCAACTACAATGCCTGGTCCCATCGCATCTGGGTGTTAGAGCATTTGGCGAAGCTGACTGTCAAGGTATAACACGATAGTGAATAAAGTTTTAAATTTCCTTGTCTAAAAAAACCCACTGGTTTGCCAAGCAGACATGCATGCCATGCATCGAAAGTATCATGTTAAGTTAGCACGGGTAGCTAAGAATATTTAAAAAAACAGAGCAAAACATTGTGAAATGTTCTGCATTTTTATTACCTGTGTAGACAAGTTCTGCTCTGCAGAAAAAACAGATTTTACTTGCCAATGTATGAAGTTAGGTTTGTTGGTACTTAGTGTTCATGAATTTGTGGCAGGAGGATAGATGGGACTGTGTGAGCTGAAATAAAGAAGGGACAACTGAAAATCATTCATCTAGCACTAATCTTGAAATTCCTAATAGAGAAAAAGGTAATACATGGCAGATACTATTTTGATAATGTAATGCAATATCTTGTTTTGATACCCTTATTCAGCTTATCTGTGGTTTCAAAATATTGAAGGATTAAGTAAAGACAGCAGGTATTTCACAGAAAGCATAGCAGTGCTTTTAACTGGTTTCTTCAGTTAGGGTTAGAGGCCTATATTAATAGGAAACAAGGACTTTCATCTAAGTCTTTAATAACTTAATTAAGAAGAAGGGGAAAAAGTTACTATTAGTTAAAACTCAAGTAATTTTATGCTTTAGCTAACAGTAGTTTGAATATTGGGGTAGCAGTGAGTCCTTTTTACACTGCTATTATTTACTAATTTAATTAAACAGAAGAGAATTGCACTGTGGTAGAAATAACTCTTCCCAGAGCTGCAGTTATTCTGCTGGGTTTATTCATTTGCAGTTGTCAATAATTTATATTACAAAGGAAGTGGATTAAATTTGTTCAATAACTCCCAAGTCCATTGGCCTTACCCTCCATCACAGTTGCCCTACTGGTCCTCTTTTTAGGCTGATGAGTAATAAAGTGATAGTTTTCTCTGGCAAAATTTCACTGGTGCTGCTCCTCGGGCAGTGTTTAGCCCACTGGAAAATCTTCATGTTGACTCTAGGTCAATGCTTCATTTCAGTTGATGTAGCAGTACGTGTTTGGGGTGCAGGAAAATTAGCAAAAAGTGTAGAACGTAAGATATCAAGAACCTTGAGATAAAATTTGTGTCTAGGTGACTTTGAGAGGCAGAATCAGCAAGTGATTATTTGCAAGATGTGATGTGAGAAAAAAAAGCAAATACAAGGAGGACAAGGACAGAACAGACATTCCAGATTTTGACAAAAATATGCAGGTTGTTTTCTTGCTTGATGTTTCTTTTTGTACATTCAGCAATTTGTGTGTTTGAATATCCGAAAGAATGCTAAATTTCACTGAAATGTAAGACTGGAACTGTGGTGAAAAAGTAAAAAGAAAAAAACAATCACTGTGATTCTACAGCCATTTAGTTCTTCCAAGGTTGCCCAAAATTAGAGTACACTGTGTTATTTAGGGCTACATTTCTGCTGTAATATAAACTCTACATATAGTCTGAGTTAGTTTTTATTATGGTGTACAAGGAAACAGAGGCCCAGGAACATTATGTTGTGTTATTGAAACGGCAAACCTGTTTTTAGAAGTTTTATTTATGAAACTGTTGACCTGCTTTGGAGGATTTAAGGGGGTACATTGTTTCTTAGGGTTTGGGGTTCTCTTTCTTTTGGTTTGGTAATCCTGATGCTTTTGGAGACCGAATCTCAGTTCAAACTCTCAGAAAAATAAATTAAATACTAGAGGATAAAGGTTTGCCCCTGTAGGAAGATTTTTCTTTTGTCTTACATTAGACAGTAAAAAAACTATCTTGTTTGAATATAGAACTCTCCATTTGTTTTTCCTGCAGAATTCAGACCACACTAGGAAGTTTACATAGTGTTTGAAAGGTATTCATTAATATCAGTTAGGGGCTTGTCAAAGGGGTTCCAAAGCAATCTAATCTTTCTGGTATTGGAATACTTGCCTCAGAAAATGGCAAGGAAGTTTGACTTCAGCTCTCTTGCTTGACAGTGCAGTTAGCTGATGGGGGGAAAACATGGGCTGTTTTCTTTGGATAGGAATATTTCATAATTACAGGATGGAGAATGACTTGATTAGGCCCTACAATGGAAAAATAAGCTAAGAAACAAGTGGTGTGGTGACTGTCACGAGGCAACACCTCTCTCGTGTGACATCCAGAAGACAGAAGCACGCTTATCAGACACAAAGTAATTTTTCCTGTAGACATCCCCAGCAAGGCCTTGGCTTTTTTTCAGATGACTGGGCCTTCAAAGGTACCTGTCGTTTGTGTGAGTGGACATTGCCATCCATATTTATCTAGTTATCCTTAACAGCTTTTTCCCCAGTGTCCCAGACCAGGCAGGAGGTTTAGGGCTGCAGTTTATGGTGGGTAAGCATGGTAAAAAAATCAAGCACAGTGCCAGGGAAGGTGTAAGAGAGTGTCTACCAAGAGGTTGAGGAAAAAGTCACCAAGCGCATACGTCCTATTCTGGAGCAGGGGGCCACTTGCATAGTGCTCAGCTCACCACCAAAGGTGGATGCAGGCCTGTTGTGAGAGGTTATCAAGAGTAGGGAGAGAGGTGTTTTTGTTATCATCTCCTCTTTGCTTCACAGAAGAATGGCAAAGGTCTAATGCTATTCAGTGTGAAAATGGAGAAAACTGGCTTGTTGAGAAAGAACCTCTGTTGGAATTCAGATGTAAGCTGGCATTTTGTTTTACCTCCAGTTATTTGAAGCACCTTCCACTGTTACTCTGAGGTTCCTAGAGTAGAGACTGTTTTTTTGTAGAACTCAAGAGGTTTAATGGCAATCATCTCTCTTGCTTTTCCAAAAGAGGTTTTCTAGTTTGGGTGGAGTGATGCTGAGTGTCATTCTGTTTGATTTGTGCAGGGAGTTAAATGCATAACTATAGGGTTCACCTGTAACTTGGTAGCTTATAAATGTGTCAGGTAAATAAATCAGACTATTCTGAGATCTAAGTTGGACCTAATGTGCACAGTATCAATTCCAGCTGAATAAAGACTGATCTGATTTTGCTTATATCACCCTTGAGCCTTATGTTGTTTTTAATAGGCTTTTAAATGTTAATGTTCAGAAATGTAAATTAGTAAGCTCAATTCTGCTGAGAAGAGAGAAAATTGATCTTGTGGTTTAAAGTGCAGAACTGGAGATGGGGAGTTTTAGCCCACTTAAGAATCCCTTGTATGAACTGTTAGTTAATAGTGCCCTTCAGTTTGCTCATCTGTAACAGGAAGACAATGCTGGTATCTCTTGTCAAGACCTAAAAAAGAGTATCTTGGGTAGATTGTGCGATTTGTATTGTTTGTATTTGCTCTAATATGTTTTAGAACAGCTGCACCACAAAAAAGGTGTATGACTAGCATTGTGCATTTCCATGGTTTTCTTTGTGGGAGGCAGTGCCTCTTGTGCTGCAGGAAAAAAAGACAGACTTGTGCCTAAGAAAGTTGCTTTGCATCAGCCAGTCCTGTTAAGTGACATAGGTAGCTTAGAAAAAGATATTAAAAGCAAGAATATACCAGTAAATTTACATCCAAAGTCTTTAGAAGTAAATGAAAAAGATAGTTCTGATCTCTTTGAATAGTATAAACTCCAGAGGAGGAGCAATGTAAGGAAAGAGGTTAAAGCCTAAAGAGAAATAAAACCACTAGTTCTCATAGAAAGTAAAGTCAAAGAAGCTTTGCTCAGTAGCTAAACTCACCTGTCTTCCTAGAAATTAATTTTGAAGGCTTAAAAACATTCAGAATGAAGAGAAAATACATAGGTGCCAGCAGTCACCAATGTAAGTGTTCATTGCAGTTGTCATGAAAGCCTTTCTGGTAGGTCACCAATTACCAAGTCAGGCAACTTAATTATGGACAAGCAGTTTTGTATTTCACAGGCTCTAGGACTTGGAACATAATGTTAGTGGTTGACATTCTTTCATGGAAAATGGAAGTATAAATTAGTTTGAATCCCCTTTTTTTTTTTCTGAAGCAACTCACCCACCCTCTGACACCTGTAATGCACGAGGCAAAACTTCAAATACATCTAACCATTAAATACACCAATTTAATCTGATGTACCCTCTGCCTCCTCTAAATACTCTTTATTCCTAGCCATTTTGAGATTTTTAAACCACTGCTTATTTCTCTTCATAAGTGGTTTGGGAATTTTTCCCCTCACCCTGTGGGAAGCCTCACCCTGAGACACCTACCTTTGCAGAGTTTGGAAGAAATACAATTTCTTTTGTGTAGGGATTCCAAGAGACTTGTCAGCACACAGTGGAAAAGGCTCAGTGATTATATAGTTTTCCTGTGTGTGTTCTTAAACCATCACCACAGTGGCTGAGATCCCCAGAGATGTTACCTTAATACAGAAATGTGGTGGTAAATTGCTCCTTCATACTGACTGATAACTGTTGCCATCTTTGTTTCAGGTCCTCCTTGATGAACTTTCATCTACTAAGTATTGGGTATCCATGCATGTCTCAGACCATAGTGGATTTCATTACCGCCAGTTCTTGTTAAAGTCCTTGATAGGCAGAACTGTGACTGACAATAATGTACAGCTACAAAATCAAACGGTAAATGAGCAAAGCCCTAGCCTTCAAAAGGGGGAGGAGAGCGCAGGGGCAGAAGCTGCCTGTGCAGAGGAGCAGAGTGTGGATCTCCCTCGCTGTTTAGAGGAAGAGTTGGAGCTCTGCACTGAACTGATTGATACTTACCCAGGGCATGAAACCTTGTGGTGTCACAGGTAAGAGGAGTTGGTAGAAAGACTGTTCTTCTGATTTGTGTATTGTTCTTTGCCTGTTCTTTCCAAATTGTTGTTCTGATTTTAAAAGGTACCACTAAATAAAAGATTTCTAAGCTGCTGTGTCTTACACCTTTGGAAAGCATTCAAGAACGTAATCAGAGCTATTGAATGGAAAATTTGATTTGGCTTACGTATCTTGTTGACATAAGTTCCACTTGTCCCTATAGTGTGTGAAAAAGAGGCAAGATACTGTTAATCAGCCTCCTCACATTTGTAATATTTAAAGGGCAACGGATGAGCAAAAGGTAGGCAGGAGGTGTATCAGCTGCAGAAAACCTCTGCTTTACCAGCTGGGTATATGTGCCAGACTGGGTAACAGCAGATTTGCCAAAGTGACGCTGAGCCCTTTTTTGTCAACTGTGAGCAATGACAGCAGATTTTATGTCTGCTTGTGGGGAATCTGATGGGATAACAAATGAACTGAAGCAGTTCAGTAGCAACAGCAGATTATTTTCAGTACATGACATTTTTTTTTTCCTTTTTTCCTCCTCCATTTGCCTCTGAAGAAGGCATGTGTTCTACCTTCAGCACCACCTAAGCAACAAACTCCATCTTCTAAGTGAGGTGGTATCATCCGTGGACAACAGTGATGGAACTCTGAATAATTCCCACCACAGTCCTGCAACAAGTCACTTGGCACAAGCTATGGATGTTGATGGTTTGAGTGAATCCAGCAGCAAACTCGGTTATACACAAGAAACAAAACGACTGAAGCGTGCTCCTATGCCGGACTCTCCTGGTCCAGAAACAGAATACCGGTTCATTGATAAAGTATTATCAACTTGTAGGGATGCGGACCAAGCCAGGTTTGCTACTGCTTATAGAAAATGGTTAGTTACTTTTTTAGGTCAGTGATGGAAGAGTTTAAAGCTTTCAGGGTTCTTCTTTTAGTGCAATATTCTCTTTTCAGACACAAATGCATGTCTTGGTTTCAAGTATTAACTAACCTTGTTTCTCACTCTTTCAATGGTCAGTCCTAAAATTAATTTTCAGAATAGAAGTCTGTCACTTTATTTATTAAAGAACTGGCATACCTTTTTATTAAGCAAATGCAGTTTGTTCTTTAATCTTTTACTGAAATCACTCTGTGTCAGCTTCATACCATGCCATTTTCTTCTTTATCATTTGGCTTAAAAAAAAAAAAAAGTCTGAAATGCTTTTGAAACAGTGTCTGGAAAAAGAATAGGAAGATCTGTCAGTATCGGATAAACCTGTTTCCAGGTTGTTCCTCTTTACTGTAGTGGAATCTTGCTAATACCTTATTGGATTCAGACTATATTTTGTATCAGCAACCTTTAGTAGAACACCAGACTTCCGCATTTATTTCTTAAGGCTCCAGTAACAGCGTTGGAGCTGTTGCCTTTTACTGTGGTAACTGGGTTTTTGTTCGCTTATTAGTTGTCACGTGAGTTTGATACGGAAGTCTATGAAGTTGAAATCCTGAAAAGCAGATACAGAAAAATATGACAGAAAATAGTTCAAACACACACATTCAGGCTCACCCTGACAGTTGGAGCTATATTTGGAAGTACTTTTCTTAGAACAGACTACCTTAATTTCCTGCTTGGTATTTATTTATTTATTTTATATCAACAATCTAGAATTAATTACACTTGATACACATTTCTGAATGTATTATGTACACTACAGAATCTCAGCCTGCTAAGTCACACATTGCTAACTTGTACTTAACCAAGATCATGCAAGACCAATAGATGATGATGACTATACAATTAAAAAAAAAAAAAGACAGCAGGAGTGAGCCATCTCTTCACTTTTGTTCTTTTGCAGAGCTTCAGTCTTTTTTTTTCTTTTGACTCTTCCTTGAGAGCACTTCTCCAACCATACGTCTCTGTTTACATAACATGTAAATTTTAAGGGAATTTGAAACACATTTCTGTTCCATTGAAATTAAACATGAATGGTTTATTTTGTCATTTCCTTAGAATTGGTCTATATAAGGGATTTTTACACTAATGGAATTGTGCTGGTCCAAGGACCCTGGGGATAAACATTGTACAACTGTAGAAGTTTGTACAATGGCAACATTGCCTCTGTTCCAAACAGACTATTAACTAAGGGGATTAGATTTTCAAGCTAGAGACTTCACCAAAATTGCTGTATATTTCTCCTGCCCAAAGTGCCTCCTGACTGTGATAAGTTTCAAGCTGCTGTTTTTGTTGATAAGAGAGAGCAACAATGAGGGAGGAAAAGAATGGGTAACCTACTCAAAAAGTATCATTTGGAAAGAAAAAAGGCACTCAAAACATGTGGAATCCCAACAGTTCTAATTAAGTTGATGGTTGGGGATTACTCTTGCATTTCAAAATGAAAACAGACCACCTCTAGTCTTAGTATGTTCGTAGCTCATTTCAAGCACAGAGTTGCTAACAGAGACATTTCTAAGTATACACTGCTTTGTTTACAGTACCTAGGAATGACTGACCTAGGCTTGAGCATCCACCTGGCAAAGGTTTATCTCAGTGGGCATCCACACCTGCCTCTGGATAGCTGGGGACATCCTACATGGCCATTCATCTTGAGGTGCTCTGAGATGCTGTTCTTGTTGATGGTTTTAGTTGCAGAAGAACATAATGGGTGTGTGAAGGTGTGGGAACAGCTTGAGAGGATAACTTCGTCATAGGGTTCTGTCTCTATGACCACTGACAAATGGATAGGTTCAGGTACAAACCAGAGTCTGAATTTAAGAACTTCACTTGAGCAAGAACTTTTACCCATCCCAGAGGACCTAATGTTTTTTGAGTATATAGGATAACATTAAAACGTGCATAGTAGCCTTGGTCAGCTTGATTAATTATATCCCATTAATGACTAGTATGAGCCTTGAAAGTGTGAAGTCAGCTGGCAATGTGTTAAGGATCATGTTCTTGGTCCTAGATTACTTAGATGGTAACATAGTTGTGTGTTCTGTTTACCTTGGCAAAAATTACCTGCTCATGAGAAAATAATTAGTGGCAGGAGCAGACTGGAAAGTGGGAGCATGATACAAAATATTTCTTGAACTGTGGAAGGGAAGAGATGCACTCTTCTTGCACTGGAATGATTGAGGTTTTTAGAGGTTTTACTAGAATCTCACTTGAAGCCCATTATCTATTTCCTCCAGACTATAACCTGGCATCGTAGTTGGCTTTCTTAGAGCTATATTGTGGAAGTACTGTGCCATTGAATTTGACAACCTTTCTGTCATAAACACTTAAGATCAAAGAGCTGACCTCATATACATGTGTGCAGTTCTTATTCATGTCAGCACGAGTTACGCATGCTTGTAGGAAGACAAGATTTGGTCCTATGTAACTGAACCGAGTTGTATCGTATTTTCATACTTGGAAGATGTTCTGAGAGCTCTGATTAGAGATGGTGCTGATATTTTTATTACTTTTACAAAACACTGGTGTTTGTACTATGGCTCTTACATGCGGGTTTTTAAAGCCTGCACCTGATGGAAATATTCCCCACCTATTTTTTTTTTCAATCCAATGAGAACAGTTACATTTAGAAATGTTTGCAGGCCAGAATCTACCACACAGGGAACTAAACAATAAAGGTGAAATTGAAACAAGTCATATCTTCCCATTGAAAGAAATGCAAACAATAAGGTGTCAAAATGGAGCTTTAATTTTTTCAAGGTAACAAGCTATATGAAAGAATAAAATGTAAAACTAAATTACTTCAAGCCATCAATGTCCTGAAGCCTCTTACATTAAATGATTGGTCAGATACTTCCAACAAATTATATTAAGCTCACAGATGTGCGATGTTCTGAAAATATGATCTTTGGAATGTACCTGTCTAACCATTCATTATTCTTGCAGAGTCCCATTAGGGCACCACCTGAAAAAAAGAAAAGTGGCTTCAGGACATTGGTAGTTAACATGCATAAATGTTACTACTCTAAGTAATGTATTTTAGTTGGTTTGTGTTTCAGAGGTCAGAATATCATAATGTAGTCAATGAACATTCTTGTGGAGAAAATGTCCAACAGAAGCGGCAGAATACAAGGCTCTTAATCTCTGAAGTTCCTTCAAATATAAAATCAAACTTTGTACATCTGTAAATGTCTTCATATAAAATTCAGTATCTTTACTGTTTTTATCTTCTGCTGTAGTATGTGTCATTTGAATTAATGCAAATTCTTTTTGTTCACTGGATTAGTCTTTGTAGCAATTTCCTTTTGCTAGAAACAAAGGGTTTTGAGGAACAAATGTAATTTGAAATTGCAGAAATTAGAATAGAAAGAATCACATTTTTAAGTTCAATTCTCCGCTGCTAATATATTAATTGTTATTTAATTGGCATTAGGTTTATCTTGTAAGTTACAGTCACTGGAGCAACACATGCAGCATTAAAGACAGCTACAATAACAAACTTGTATAAAGTTATTATTGGAATGCATTGCTGTAGCTGCTCTGATTAATATTTGCTAATCTGCTCATGCCTGCATAGTAGTTTTTTGTTGACTTCTTGCACATTCTTTATACAATCAAATCCTTGTGTCATTTAAATAGGGGGAAAAGTATATTGTTGATTTATACTATTTGATTAATTACCTTATGTGAAACTTGGTTTAAGACAAATAAGCAAAGGGGTAACATAGGGAGAAAAATTCAATTCTGTCTTATAGTCAAAATTTCTGGCATTTCCAGTTTTGTGTTAGTGCTGCTTAGTTAGAATGTGTAGCTAGTCTTCATGGACAGGAGTGAGTTTTTTTCCTAAGTAGATAATTAATGAATTTTTAAAACAGTACTGTATAATATTGATGAACAGAAATGAAGGGTTTTGGAAAGGCTTGTCTGCATAGCTAGACTCAATGAGCATACTTCTTCAGAGCAATATATAATACAATGAACAAAATGTGACTACCAGAGAGTCTTCAGGGACTTGATGATTCAATTTTTGGACAAGGTTGTTTGCTTAGTTTTGTTTTGCCTTCTGTAAGGGAAAAATGTTCCTTAGGTTTTTTTTTTCACTTAGTAAGAAGTGAACCATTGCACTTACAGTGTGGGGAAAAAACACAGCTCCTGAGTTGTGTCTTCTAGAGAAATTTTGGAAAAAGAAACAGTGGAGTGAAATGTAGATGTGACTTTTAAATGCATGTTTGTCTTGTACTAATTTGGTGGTAAGAGGTCTTTACGATTAGATCTTACTGTTTTATTATTGTCAAATATAAAGGAAAGAGGGTAGCTCACCTATTCTCAAATGCACTTAACATTCAAGTTAGTTTCAAAGGAAGTTCAATGTCCCTGTCTAAGATAATTTTTCTCCTTTTTTCCCCATGTGCACAGAGACCTGTTCCCTTCCCAACCTCTTCTCTGTTCTTACAACCAGCACAGAAGAATGTAGCAAAGCACTGGTGAGGTGGCCTCATTTCATGTCTAGATAATTCTGACTACCTCCCAAAAAGTGCTCTGATTAATGTCATTTAGTGGAGCTCATTAGGCTCAGTTTTTCTGGAACCTCATGCTAAGCCTGCATCCTCTTTCAGAGGTGAAAAGCAAGAGCTTTATCTATGAAGCCATCTAGTTTCCCCAGGAGAGTTTGACGGAGAAAATTTAAAAAAATAATAATTCTTGTAGTTAAAGTTGGGAAAACTAGAATTAGCATAAACTTTTATTAGTGTTTTCCTCTGAAGAAGCAATGTATTGCTGAAAAATGGAGGAAATATGTGCTTCCAAGAAATTCCTTCCAGAAAGTTTATGCTTTTGAATTATAGACCTGACACTTTTTAGTGGCTTTGACTTAGTGTGTAATGTTACTTCTCAGGGCATAGTTGTCTTATAGTGAATTAGGGTACATTTTTAAAGTTTATAATTCTTGATTTAAAAAAACCCTAAAAATAAATGCTAAACATGTAATAATGGACTTTTTTTTTTCACTCTAGCATAGTGTTTTATATCTACCCACAAGCTAATACAGTACTTAATGATCCACACCAGACCTTACCATCTCATCTGTGGCATATTTTTATATCTTAAATTGCTGTTGCAGTCTTGCAGGAAGCTCCTGACAGTTTCTGGGATTCTTCTCTGAGTTCCCTAGTACTATTCAGTAGGATATTCAGTATCTCACAAAGATGCGTGTTGTAACAATGGGGAAGCTTTCCACAGTATCTGTGTTGATGCACTATGTATCTTAGATATTTTTTTTTTAATTTTGCTAGGGGTCTGAATACTAGAATTGAAAAAGCTTTTAGTTGTTGATAGCTGGCAGATGCTTTTGTACAATACAATTATCCTCAAGAGCAGAACTCCTAACTGAAGTCTAGTTTATTAAGCATCTTTATCTGCACCATCTGGAAGCTGCTGCTAATCCTACTTTATAGATGGAGGTGGGGAGAACCCACAGCAACAGAATATAATTTTCTGAACAGAATATGGTGAAACAAAGAGCTTCTATTGGAAGAGATATTCCTGCACGTTCATTGTGAATAAAGTTATGAATTTGATATATCATTAATACAGTAAAATTTCCTGAATGGGGAGCTAAATGTTTGTGGTGGTGGTTTTGTTTTGTTTGCTTGTTTGTTTGTTGTTTTTTAACAGAGTATTCCTTGTTATTAAAAATTGCATAAGTTATACAAGGTACCAGAACTTATTTTTACACGACAAAAATATATTTAAACCTACTGTGTTTATTCTTCTTAGTTCCGGTTTTTCTCTTTTGAAGTGGCTGCATTTAAAACCGGGTAGTCATCTTGAAAACGTGCTTTGGAATGTTGTCTTTAATTTCATGTAATGGAAATAGTATAGGTCTTAAATGGTTTTAAGTAGTATTAAGATCCAAGTAGTAATGGCGCTACAGTATTTAAGTGAGCCATTAAACACTAATTTTGTAACAGTCATGCCCATCAAAGTACAATTTTATGTAGGACAAAATATTTATTTTATCAAGATACATGAAAAAATATTTAATTCTCACAGCTTTCATATTAGGGGGAAATACAGTTGGTTTTAAACATAATATTTTGCAATATCTTTTCTATGAAAAAGTCTCAGATACACATTTCTGACCATTCTAAATTGTATGTAGATTTCCAGTGCAGATAAATTAGATAAATGATAAGTTTTGTAGCAGAGAGAATGAGAAGATGACAAGACAATAAAACATTGGAAAGTAATCTGTTAATTTACTAGTGTTCTACAGGATAATGAACGCAAGGCATTTTTTTTCACTGGTCTTACTTTGTCATAGCATTAATTTTTTTCAGAGGGGGATTGTTTTCTTTCTTTTGTCATCCGTAGAGAGCTTATTTGTGAATAAGATATCTATATTTATTCTCCCACAATAAGTGTGCATGTATGTGTGGATGGATGGCAGGCAGAACTGTGTTTATGTGAGCCTGAATCTAGCAGGATCATTGCCAAGGTCAGGGGTTTGCTTAAAGCAGCAAGATCTCTTGCTTCCCCTCTCCGGCTTAGTCTGCTTTACTTTCTTGATAGTGGGGCAAATGTGTGCATACACAGACCAAATTGTTAGTGGTGGTGTTTATTCCAAGTGCTGGCAGGGAGTATTTGAGATGGTGAAAGAGCTGGTAAGGTTGTGCAGGCTGGGAGAACTGGTAGGTGCTCAGCCAGTGTCCTGCCTGGGGGAGGCCGCTCAGGAGTCCTCCCAGAAGGACCGGACAGGGATATTTTGGACTAAGTGCTTTAGTGTCACAGGAGACTGGGAAAAGTATGTCAGATACAAACTAGCAGCTGAAATTGGTATGTGAATACAAACAAGTAGCCATTTTGGTACTTTATTTTCCATATTTTTCTCATGTTCTTTTTTAATAAAAATGACTCACATTAAAAAAATATTTTTTTGAAGTTACTCGTCATTTGAATGCTTTCTGATTTTGAAATATTGGATTTGAGAGCTCTTCTTGAAGGACTCCATTTTATTGGAAAATGCTAGTAGTGCCTTTCATTCTAGACGTTGTGATTCACTCCGAATGTTCTAAAATGAGCACCTAAAATCACTGGCCATTACTGCAAATATTGCTCATCATCTTAAATCCAAAACTTCGAAAAGCAAGGACAAGATCTGCTCATACAGGGTTTGGTTAGTTTTGGGGTTTTGAGTTTTTAAATTATTTTTATTATTAGTTGGGGGTTTGTTCATCTTTCTTTTGTTGTTTGTTTTGGGATCTATTTTTGTGGCTTTTTGTTTGTTTGTTTTAATTTTATCCCACTAGCTGCTAGGACAGAAGGTAGAAAGAATGTGTAGGGAAGCCCTGAGTCGATGTATACAATCCTGGTCTACTTCATTTGTGGGTTCATTAAATCAGAAAGCTTAGTATGAGCAAGTAATAAACTCTCCAGGGTCCTTGTACAGAAATAATTTGCAGGATCTGGTCACTAGGTGGTTTCTGGTGTGAGTGCTTAATTTTCCCCCCCTGTTAAAATGAGTGACAAAATTCCCGCTGACTTTACTGAGACAGGATCAGGCCTTGCTGTGGAGAGGGCATCAGCTACTACGTTGTAGCTTTGACATTTTCAGTGTGGTAGATTGAAAGGGATTTGTCTTTTGCAAATGGTCATATTTATGACTTCAAGAAAAGAAGAGTATTCATTAGCAATTGTGGTGGAGGAGAAACTGTTCAGGGTGTGGAATATTATAAATTTAAAAGGGCAGCTAGAGAGAAATATGGGTACTGTGGGGTATAAATAGCTAAGAAAGCTGCCTTGTTTTTCTCGCCTCGTTTGTTTTTCCCTCCTTGTTTCTTTTTCCCTCTGTGTTTTTCTGTCTTTTGTGGTGGCAAAAAGTTTAATACAATATACCTGTGTGCAAACCAGGGTGATATATTAGTTTGGGATGTATTGCGTATCAATAGAATATAGGTCAATGCCTGTGTTTTATGCAAGATATTTGGGGATGAACAGTAAGCTTTTATGCGCCATGTGATAATTGATGCAATATTGAAGCAAGGAGGTCTTAAATAGTGAATGGCTTAAGTTTTACAGTTCCTCAAGCATGCTGTAGACATTTATGGTGCAACAATAAACTGCACGTTTGTCAACCTGTCATCTCACAAATGCTTATAACTAGGTAAAAGCTATTTTTTTAAATGTATCTACTTAACATTGCTTTGTAATGTTCTACAATTATTTGTTGTTATCTAGTACAAGATAATTTTCTCCACACCTTTAATCCATCTTCAGTGGAACCTAGTCAGGTATAGATTTTCATGATTATAAATCTAGTTTTGCTGTGAAGGGAAGTTGAATTTCCACCATATAAAATGTTTAGTTTCCTTATGTCTAAGTTAGAAATATAACAGGGCATCCTAGCACTACTTCCCAGTTGTGCACATTACGTTTTACCTTGTTTATCTAAAATATTTTGTATTGCATGTTAATTAAATTTTTACATATCCTAGTAGTACAAAATATATTAAAAAGCACCCCTACAGTCCCTACTATTCTATGCAGATGTCTTCCAAAATCTACAGGTACAATTTTAGTGGTGGTGGTTGGTAAATAGATTTTTTTCACTTATTTATCAGCAGACTTGTTTTTATATGTATTAGTGACAGAATGGACTAAGCACAGCTGTAAGTTATTGTAGAAAATGGAAAATAGTGTAAAATCATTTTTGTTACATTTTGGCAGTTTTTGAATAAACTTTTCATCTCCCAAAAAACCCTCTTTTCTGTGACAATGTATTTACCCTGGACTTCAATTTCATTGTTTACCAATAGACATCTATCCTAATGATTACTAACCTCTTTTCAGTGGTAACCTTCTTTTAACAGAAGTTGCATCTTTTCTTATTAATTCAGGTGATGGCAGCAGACTTATTTTATGGCCTCTTTAAACATGGCCAGTTAAGACTTTTTCAAATGCATTCCTACATCTTCTGTTCACACTTAGTTTATGAAAGGATAGAGATGAACAGCAGCTTCCCAAATGAGAAATTTCTTTCTGGCAGTAGACAACTGACTGTGCTGTCCAGTGTTGCAGAACTCTGAGAGCTGAATGATGCTCATGTTTCTGTAACTTCCTTAAGTTTCAGCACGATGCTCCGTGATGTGCTTGCCTTTTCTAAAATCTAGAATAAACTCGAGTAGCTTATGCCAGTCTTTCCACGGTCCATACAGTTTCTGTGCTACCATAGTTGAAAGGAAGACGTTTCACAGATCTTAAAAGTGGGTAACTGCCCTCTTAAGTTTAAAACATATATTTGTTTGATTCATATTAAAGATAGATATAGTATAGAAGCACGGTGTGTTGATCCTAGTTGATTGCCTTTAGAAGATAAATTTTGCTGTATAAATTTTGTGGGACTACCTGAAGAAGAATCCTCAGGTGATCCCTAATCCGAACTGCTTGAGGTACGCTCATTGGTTTTGCAAACTGTCTAATTATGCACATACGTATGCGTTAACACCTTAATCCAAGTCTATGGGGCCAGTTGGGATCTCCCAAGAGTACTGAAGGAGCTGGTGAAGGTGCTCACCAAGCCACTTTCAATTATTTGTCAGCAGTCCTGGCTACCTGGGTAGGTCCCAGTTGACTGGAAAATCACAGATGTGATGCCCGTCTGCAAGGAGGATCCAGGGAATTACAGGCCTGTCAGTCTGATCTCAGTGCCAGTGAAGGTCATGGAACAGATCAAGTGCCATCATGTGGAACATAGAAGACAAGCAAGAGTCAGGCCCAGGCAGGATGTGTTTATGAAAGGCAGGTCCTGCTTGACCAGCCTGATCTCCTTCTATAACAAAGTGACCCACTTAGTGGATGAGGGAAGGGTTGTGGATGTTGTGCACCTAGACTTCAGTAAAGCCTTTGACACTGTATCCCACAGCATTCTCCTGGAGAAACTGGCAGCTCATGGCTTGGATGGGCATACTCTTTGATGGATGAAGAACTGGCTGGATGGCTGGGCCCAAAGAGTGGTGATGAATGGAGTCAAATCCAGTTGGCGGCTCTCATGTACTGATAAGGATAATGGCTGAAACGTTGTGGCAAAACCAGTTCATCCAGCCACAGGAGATTATACCTTCAGTATAGGGTGAATTGCGATTTACATATCAATGACAAGCTAACGAGCCACAGACCAGGAGGTCGAGGACATGCTGGAGGGCACATAGCTCCACCTTCTCATACGCCCAGTGTGGCACGAAGGGGAAAAGCTGAGACCCTTCAACATCACTTGTCTTTTACAATCACCCCTTCCCCCCAGATTTTTCTCTCCTTTACAAACACCTCCACAAAAGACCAAAAGTTACACAAGCAGGCAACTCAGAGGGCTATAAAGGCCCCACCTTGTGCATGCACTGGCAGTGCCCGCCCACCATCCTGCGGACCACTCTGCCCACCAGTCTCACCACATGAGCTGAACAAGACACCAGAGGACGCCTCACATGGCTGGACCCGAGACTGCAAACTCCATCACACATAAAGCAGAGCCATAAGGATGGTGAAGTCTTTCTCTTTTCTTTCTTTCCCATATTTCTACCTTTTTGCTTTCCTTTTGATATGTAACATAGTAACATAAGATTTACAGCCCCGCATATGCTGCAAAATTTTAATGTTTACTGATCGAACCTACAATAATGTAAATCCTTCTGCCGCCAATTTCATACACCATTTGGGCCAAACTGCAGAATAAAAGCCTTTTGTTTGCAGACCTTAAGTACTGTGTGTACTGTTTTCCAGCTGGAGGGGACACACGAACCTGAGTCACTTCTCCCCTCACTCATACCTGAGGGTGTGACATGACAGTGGCTGGTCACAAGTGGAGTTCCCCAGGGCTCAGTATTGGAGCCAGTTCTGTTTAATCTCTTTATCAATTATTTGGACGAGGGGATCGAGTGCACACTCAGTAAGTTTGCAGATGACACCAAGTTGGGTGGCAGTGTTCATCTGCTGGAGGGTAGGAAGGCCATACAGAGGGATCTGGAACAGCTGGATCATTGACCTGAGGCCAATTGTATGAGGTTCAACACGGCCAACTGCCAGTCCTGCATTTGGGTCACAACAACCCCAGGCAGCGCTACAGGCTTGGGGAAGAGTGGCTGGAAGGTGCCTGCAGGACAAGGATCTGGGGGTGTTGATTGACAGCTGGATGAACATGAGCCAGCAGTGTGCCATGGGGCCAAGAAGGCCTGTACTCGGGACCGCTGAGGCCGCACCTCAAATCCTGTGTTCAGTTTTGGGCCCCTCACTACAAGAAAGACATTGAGGTGCTGGAGTGAGCGCAGAGAAGGGCAATGAAGCTGGTGAGGGGCCTGGAGCACAAGTCTGATGAGGAGCAGCTGAGGGAACTGGGGCTGTTTACCCTGGAGAAAAGGAGGCTGAGGGGAGACCCTATCACTGTCTACAACTACGTGAAAGGAAGTTGTAGCATGGAGGGTGTAGGTCTCTTCTCCCAAGTAGCAGGTGATAGGACAAGAGGAAATGGCCTCAAGTTGTGCCAGGGGAGGTTTAGATTGGATATTAGGAAAAAATTCTTCATGGAAAGGCTTGTCAGGCATTGGAACAGGCTGCCCAGGGAAGTGGTTGAGTCACCATCCCTGGAGGTGTTTAAAATATGTTTAGATGAGGTTCCTAGGGACATGGTTTAGTGCCAGCGTTAGGTTATGGTTGGGCTCAATGATCTTGAGGGTCTCTTACAACCAAAATGATTCTATGATTCTATCCACAGATCTGCAGTTATGCTTCTCAAATAGCATTTTACTTCTTATAGTTTCATGCTTCCATTTATCAAAAATTGTTCATTAGTCATCAAAACTGACTTACATGTTAAGGTACCTTTCATTGATTTAAGGCTGCAGTAAATTTGCTTTGTATATGAGGGCAATCAATAGCTCTCTAAAGAGCTTTCATTCCAGGCTGTTACCCAAATAATTCTGACGTTCATATCGTTTAAATAAATAATAGTTCATTAAATATTAATAGAAAATAATTTTAATTATTAACAGAGAATGTGTGGTTGGACTTCTTTTATGTCTAAGCAATTCCTACATTAGGATATTTCAGTGTGACAGTATATGTGAAAGAGTCTTCAAATAAAGTTACTTGTATATTCTAGATATTTTACACTGCATGACTGGAATGAATCATAGGTCAAATAATTCTCAAATTTACTATAGTGTTTCTTGGATTGTCTTGTCATCCTGGTATCTTGTCCATCATCTGCATCACATGCAAAGTCCTGAGCTAATGACACATACAAAAAGAAACTAAGAATATGATGCGCCTGCATGGTCATTCTATTCTACCTGTACTTTATAACACGTCTTTGTTCTCCGGTATAGGGCTTCAAATCTTCCACCATTTTCCAATTCTAATAAATATAAATGTTCCCCAGGTGCTATTAATGATATGCAGACCTCTGGAACTCCTTTGCTGGATGCCAGAGGGCAGTGGTGGCATTGTCTGGCTGTCCTGCTGCTGTCTGTACTTGCTACACCTTTGAAAAGCAGCCAAGGATTCACCGCTTCCTTTGTAACCAAACACCCAAAGCACCTTTGAGAACTACTGTTCTGCAGTATCTAGTAGAGAAATAAAAAAGAAAAAAAGCAGAAATGTTATGTTAAGAAATATCTCAGTAGACAGGGGTAAGTTGGTGTGGCACAGCATGAAAAAAGCATGACAGAAGCAGTTTTCTCATTTGGCTAAGTCTTACCATTACCTGCATGAACCACAGAATCACAGAATGGTTGGGGTTGGAAGTGACCTCTGGAGATCATCTAGTCCAACCAACCTGCTAGAGCAGGTTCACCTAGAGCAGATCACACAGGAATGTGTCCAGGTGGGTCTTGAATGTCTCCAGAGAAGGAGACTCCACAACTCTCTGGGCAGCCTGTTCCAGTGTGCTGTCACCCCCAAAGTAAAGAAGTTTCTCCTCATATTCAGATGGAACCTCCTTTGCTTCAGTCTGTGCCCGTTGCCCCTCATCCTATTGTTGGGCAACACTGAAAGGAGTCTGGTCCCATCCTCTTGACACCCATCCTTGAGATATTTACAAACATTGATGAGATTCCCCTCTCAGCCTTCCCCTCTCCAAGCTGAACAGACCCAGCTCTCTCAGTTTCTCCTCATAAGAAAGGTGCTCTAGGCCCCTCATCATCTTCATAGCCTGCTACTGGACTCCCTCCAGTAATTCCTTGTCCTCCTTAAACTGGGGAGCCCAGACTGTACACAGCACACCAGACACAGTCTCACCAGGGTGGAGGGGGAGGATAACTTCCCTGGACCTGCTGGTCACACTCTTAATGTACCCCAGGATACCATTGGCCTTCTTGCCCACAAGGCACATTGTTGAC
This sequence comes from Streptopelia decaocto, assembly GCF_964273445.1. Taxonomy (NCBI): domain Eukaryota; kingdom Metazoa; phylum Chordata; class Aves; order Columbiformes; family Columbidae; genus Streptopelia; species Streptopelia decaocto. The sequence goes on from NC_138657.1 coordinate 26,593,022, forward strand.
TCATGAGATATATCTGACATGCAGATATGTTGACAAGCTAGGAAAGCGGTCTCCAAGGGAAGGAGACAGCCTTTTGAGGGCAAGTGTGTTTCAACATTTGAAGTGGAATGTTTGCAAGGGAAGAAGTTCTCTGTTTCACTGTGGGACAGCTTGTTTTTAATTGCTCTTGCATATATGCTGTCTCAACTCTGACATGCCTTGTAGTATCAATATTTTTTTCACCAAAGTAACCTTTCCTGGTGCCTTACAGCTCAAAAATACAAGGTGGGTAACAAAGATTTTTAGCTGCAGAATCTATTGGTTTCAAAGGCCTTGCTTGTTTTCTCCATATAAGCTTGCTTGTTTAAAAAGAAATATTAATCTGTCTGGCACCTCTATCTGACTGGAAAAAGTGACACCTCTGAGGGTGCACTTAGTGATTTCCATGGCAATCAGTGTTTACCAAGTGGAGTCAAATAGAAGGCAGGAAGAGAAAGATCAGTCCAGCTGTTTATTGTCATTATCCACCCTAAAGCTAAAAGCATACATATTTAATTAAACATGTACAGGCATGAAGCAAAGTAAGACTATGAGGCAGCCCAGTTCTGTGGTGTCACTTCAGGTTAGCTCATCTGTGTATGCCTGTTCTGTACAGGAGATGACTGTGTTTTTAGCCGTGGAGATTTATCAGAGCTGCAAACAAATCAGCGGAGCCATGAAAATGTAGTATTCACTGATAATCTGTTGACCTTAATTTGTTTCCTTGTTTAAGGTGTTTCCATCATGAAGGGCAATATGGCTTTTTCTGATGAAAAGGAAAATAGAAACCTTTCTCTCCATGCATAACTGCTGTCTTTACAATGTACTATCTGGCACCTTTTTTCAGGTGACTGTCCCTTTCCTACAGTCCCAGTGAACACAGCCTGTTCAGTTTAGCAGTGCTTGACTTGAATTAATACAGAAACTAAAACATGCTTCCAGCTGCTCTATCTGTGATTGCACCATCTTACAGGGGAAACTGCAACTACTACTCTAATTGACGAGTCAGAGAGGAGAGTGGGTGACAGAGGTGAGAAGTAATTTTGTAGGGAATAGAATGGAGATGGAAAGGGAGCAACATGAAAAATAAATAGATCAGTTCCCTTTTGGTCTTACAAGACCCGTTTTTCTCAGTCAGTGGTAGGTCTTCAATTATAACAGCCCAAATCTTGTGTGAGAAAGAGAACATACATGCATTAATGAAGTGGATGCCACCTGGTTAAAAATAGGGATGCAGACTTAAAATGCTCATTGGTACACAGCAGGGCAAAGCTGGCTGCACTGAGTCATATTTAGGAACTGGAAAATTAACTGGCAAAATGGCAGCTCTTTGCTGTCCCCCCTAACTGAACTAATCACTGCAAACTTACCAGCATGTGGGTGAAACTGTCAGATCACCTGTGGGAGCTAGTAGAAAGTGTCACTGAAACAACCGGTTGATGACTCCAGACATTGAGGAGAATGAAAGGTCTATATCTCCACCCCTCTCTAATTAGAAGTTTCCATAAGGGAAGCAGAAATACAAAGTCTATTTTCCCTTAAGCCTGCAGGGCAAAGGAGGGGATGAGGAGAAGACTACTGAATTATTTAAGTCTTTATGTCACACCAAATGTAAGATGGGCTCGCCACCCCAAAGGAGGGTAATCACACAGTATGAGAAACCTGCTTTACCCCTGCAGGGAGCAGGCCCATGGACCCGATTGTCAGAAGATCTCAAGCACAATCTGTCCCTTCTGTCCTTTTTGTGAAGGATAAAAGCTACTTTATACAGAGCGTCTCTGGGAGTCTGGCTCTGTCAGTGAAGTCAAACCTTCCCTGTATGGTAAGTAGTTTGCAAGACATTGTCATAGTTCTTTTTCTCTTCCTTTGTTATTTTCTGGACAAGTGAATATGGGTTCCTGCCTTTTTTTTTTTTTTTTTTTTTTTTCCCCTGTAGTGCCAAAGGCTCAATAAAAGGAATAAGGAGTATGTTCCCACTCAAGCAAAGAAGGTAACTGTGCTTGAATATGATATGTGGTAGTTAAACGTGCTAAGCAATATGCTGTGGCACAAAACAGGAGTGATTTGTTATTGTAGTTGTTTGTGTTTTGATGAATCTGTAGGAGGACAGGATTTCATCTTTCATCTGTGCTTTTGTGTTTAGCACCTGGTTGCTGTGACTTTCATTCTGAAGAGCTTAAGTCATGTCACATGTTGTGAAAGGGCTTGTTACTTATACTAAAGCAGACTATTAATGCCCAAAGGCAATGGAAAGAGAGAAAGGAGACAAAGCTCTTCAGTCATAGGGCTGTTGATCCTCTGAGTCCCAGCACTTAATAGTTAGTGGTTTGATAGTCAACATTGCCGTGACTGGCATCTCTATCTTCAGGGAGTCTAAAATCTGTCTACTTCATATTGGAATGAATGGGATTCTGATATTGGTGTTTGATATATAGGATTTGATAGTTTGCTTAAGGATAATTAAGCTAGCTATTAGTGCTTTAATTCCATATTTTGTAGTTTTTCAGTTTTCCTATGAAACAAAACAATGCTGTCTATGCTTTATACATATGTTATTAACACAGTAAAGCTAAAGCTGAGAAAAATAACCAGTAATTTTGATCCTGCTTTGAAAAACCACAGCTCACCACAGCTCCCATTAGGGACCAGAAAACGAGGAATACTCAGTGTGCACACATTTAACAAAATGCAAATTGGTTACTGCTCTGTTCAAGAATCCTGTGGAGGAGGCATCTGAGACACAGCTCTGGTCTGACTTTAGGCCTCCATAAGTCATCTGTCACGCACTCAAAGGAGATAAATTCAGTCTGCATGTGAAACTTCCATTCGAGTTTGAGTGATCTTTGTATTCCTATGTTTTCCAGTTGCACAACAATACTTATATACGTGTGTATTTACATTCTGTGATTTCAGTTTCTAAATTCCACCAAAAAAAAAAGTAGATGGAAAGCACTGAGATGAACAAGTAGCAGGCACAATTTTTAACAAGACTGCAATGGTGTAACTGCAGCAAAGAATCCATGACATTTTTGTGATATACCACATACAAACCACAGTATTCAGTCTTAGTATTGATACTTCTTGTGTGAACAAATTGCACATAGAAAAAATTTTAATGGCTTAACTATTTAAATTCACACCTACCACAGTTTGCTTCAAAAACTGCGAGTGAAATCCATTTCTACATGTACTGTTTTCACAGTAGCCTTTATTCAGTAAGGTCTCTAACACCAGAAGTCCTGATTTCAAACACTGTTTCCCTTTTCTTGTCATTAGTTATCCTGTAACAGTTAAAATGCAAATAGTTTACAAATAGCGGAGTCTTGCTATCTTTAATTACTGCAAAAGATATTCTTTTCAGTGTATATCACTATAAAGCAATAATAACACAAATCAGTAAAAATGGATTTTATTTGAACACAAGTTAATAGAAAAAAAACCCACCTGCTTCTTTCCTTTTTCACTCTTTCAACATACTTCAATTTATTCTTATGGTGACATATTGTAAAACCCTGACAACAAAAAAAAATCACAATAGGCTACCTTCAGCTAAAATTTAGCTAAAGTAAAATGAAGCAGTACATGTAGCCAGAATAGTTGGCTATATCTCTACAGCAAGACTAACATTTTTTAAAAGGAAATGTGCTGTCAATACTTTAAATTTGTCTATACTGATTTGAAAGCATATCTGTCTCCTGTACCTCCCCTACAAGAGAGAAAAATCTAGATCTAGGATCTTTTCTTCTTCCTGTCTTCTTTCTTTGTGAAAAAAATGGTTATATGTGAAGATATTTTTATGTACCCCTATACATATTTTGAGCCAGGATGAAATTTCCTCACCAAAGCAATCAAAGACCCTGTTTTTTTATAAAGGCCATAAGGCTGCCTTTCAATTTAGCCTGACTCATATGCTAATGCATCTCTCAAACGGACATCCACTGACCCTTTTTCCTCACTTTTACCACCCACTCTTCATCTCTCCACATGACAGTCATCCTTAATCCTGACCCAGCAACCTGACTTTGCAAAAGGAAGAAATGTCAGTGAAGAAGAACTGTGCACAAAATACATCACCCTTCACATCTGCTGGAATTCACATTTCATTTGTTGCTGCCATCCACCATTTGATGACTAGTGTTTATTAATAGTCCACCTTTTAGTGAAGGTTTTCCAAATAAAGGGTATATATATATATATGTTCTATACTGAACATAACAGACATACCTGAACTTGCTCTAAAGCAGACTTCCTCCTGGGCTAATTTACTTTGACAAGGAGGATGCTACATTTTCAGCATACAGAGTAACACAATTCACATTTAGAAGTTACTTTATCAGCACATTAAAAACAGTCTTATAACAGACCTCAGATACAGTCATAACCTTTGCAATTTGAATGAATGCAAATATTACTATATTACTATTACAAATCTAGACCATTGCTTTTCATTTAGTCTATTCCTTTTGTGTCCTCAGACAACATGATGACTATTTCAGTTTTCCACAAGGCTTTATTATCCAACTCTGCTTATCATTCAACCCCACAAATATCCCTGACTTCTTCCATGACAGTGTCTCTTGTGTTAGGTCTGCTAACTCTTGTATATTTCAATTGCTTCCTGTTTCAGTAAAAACTGTCAAATTTTTTATTCTTAGATTTCCTCCTGTGGTCTGAATGCAGCCACCTACATGGATGACTTCCTGATTGATTCAGAGTAAGTTAGGCTGAGTTGGGTTTTTTATTTTGTTTTTATGTATTCCCTGAGCTTCAGACAAGACACAGACTCCCTCAGACTTGTATTACATGTCTCTGACCATGAGACTAGCACTTGAAAAGGGATTGCATACAATTAGTGGCCACTTCAGAAAGAAGAAAAAAAATAATAATTGACTGGCGCTTCTCTTTCAAACAGTGTTTAAAGGAGCACTTCCAGTCCTGCCAGGCAGCGTGGTGAAGCCTACAATGGAAACAGGGGCAAAGTGCTCAAACAGGAGGCGTGATACAATGTGATGTATTCTGTGCATGTGATAGCTACTACTGCAACATTTACATGCTTCAAAGAAGAAATGGTAAAAGATCACACCTGGTATCTGTCATGAGCTTAATCTTAAAATAATAAGACTTGCAGCGTGTTCTGGAAGCCCCCAGGTACAACTGATCTGCTGGATCCAGTAGATCACCAGTAGGAGGGAGCTTGTGCACCCAAGGATTGTTCACTGGTAGCACCTCCTTTTGCTCTCTCTGGGACTCATTGGGCCTACCAGTGCAAGTGCCTCAGCTGAGGTTCCTCCCACTTGCTGAAAAGCAAAACCAAAGCTATTGTGAAGTATGCCAGTGCCAAGCCATTAATTTGGAACCTGAGATTGCAGACAGGAGGCTATTGATTCAAAAACTGTATCTCAGCCTAATTCTAGCCTGTTTTTGCCAAGCGGTTGGGGTGTTGCCATGACTGGTCTCTAAAACATCGCATGCAATGCTGGAAGTACCTGACTTCAGGAAGCAGCTCACCAGTTTGGCTTGTTGCTGAAGTGACAAAAAATCCCCATCAAGAAAAAATCCAGTTGCCCGGCTAATGACAGAGTCTTTTGGGGTTTTTCACATTTTGTCAAGTAAGCACTCCTCCTGTCCGTGCTTCCTGCAAGTGTCTTTGGCTTGGCTTCCTCTGCCTCGCCAACAGATGGAACAGGCACTGACCCTGCCAAGTTCTACGCTTCAGCCTTGCAAACCACATGCCACTGCTGCCTTCCCCAAACTAGGCTTTACTTGAGACACCTGTGCTATAATGAAAAGACAAAATGGAGGTGAAGTTATTGGTAAAATCACACATATCTTTTAACTTTTTTCCTCTGTGTAGATGAATCTGAACCACAGGATGGGACTCTGCAGAGTTGCTGTTAAGGAAGGTCATTCTGTGGGACTGACATTTTTTTATCTCCATCTACTGCCAGGTTTTAGATGAGGAAGGGCAAGGTACCGTTGAATTGTCCCATCTACTGTGTAGATCTCATAAGCAGGTAAATTAATGTACAAAACCAGCAGTGGAGCTGTTCGGTGCACTTTGGCAGCGTGCTGGCAAGGGTTGCTGAGGGAAACGGTTCAGGTCAGAAAAGAAAGGCCTGGAAAATGGGAAGCCAAAGAAATACAGGTGACATTGAAATGTCCTTACTACTAAGCTTAACACAGAATATATCCAGAAGGAAAATGCTTGTGTCACAGGAGCTTTTGGTGAGGGCAAAGAGAAGGCATTTTCAGCAAGACCTTCTTTCTTACCTCTTGCCTGCAAAATCCCTTCATACAACACAGCCACAGGGACACAATGGCAATGCCAGTGGTTGTCACTGTGAGACCAAACTCTCAGTTCCAGCAACTGCAAACAACCAGGATGCTAAGAACAGGTCAGCCCCTCAAAATCTCACATATGGAGGTAGCTGAGGAGGGGTGTAAGGTAAAGTAAATCAAGTCAGTCTTTTCCAGGCTCCCTGTGCTTCCTCTCCCACTGTTTGCATGTGCTGGCTCCTGTAACCCACTGAAGATCTGTCAGGATAAAACAGCAAGGGCAGCTGGCATATTTAATTTAACCTTTTTATTCCTTCTGAGAGGTTCCTGATATGTAAGTTTTGCTAAAGATTCCCTTGTGCACCTGTATGAACAATATTAAAAACCCCAGTTGGGTGTATGAAATGTAAGATAACTGTCTTTGACTTAATTGGCCTCACTAAATATCACATACTGTTCAAGGCTACTCCGAGAAAACACAGCCAAAGCAGTATGAAGCCACGTATTTTACACAGACAAATTCTTCAATCTGATTATAAAGCAAGGTGCTTTATACTCACTACACAAACACTTCTTTAGATTGTTATACCTAAAAAACACATTTTATTTACCATCACTGTGGACATTAGAAGTCCTAGGGTGTCTGTATTGTAGTCTGAATAGACACTGTAGTTTATAATACAAAGGAGATTTTCTCAAATTGTCTTTAAACTGCTACAGCTTTTTAGAAAAATATACATTTTTGGTTTATTCAACAATTCTATGTATATAACCACCACCAGCTTCATTGCTTATGTACGCTTATGTCTCAAAAAACTGTCTAAACAGTATGAAAAAGTGACTTATTCACTAGTGAAGGGGAAGAGTGAAACAAAATTCTCTACAGTGTGCAGAAAGGGGGATGGTGAATTGAGAGTGACCTTCAATAGATTACACTCCTTTAACATATTTCCAGAGCTTCAGAACTGCCTAGTTTAATGTGTAATTGCTGAATTCCTCAAATACTACCACATATCTCTATATTATCCATAAGGATGATTCCTGACTGATTATTTGTTTCCTTCTATTATACCTGAAGCTTTCAGATTTTTTTTATGTCTTTGGGAACTTATTTATTTTGTGATTAAGTCTATTGCCTAGTATTCTGGAGGGCACAGCAGTTCTACTTTATTATACCCCGAAGAGCTTTCTGCCTGCCAGCTGTCTATTTAAGGCCTCTTCATAGATGAGGCTTCATTCTTTATAATTTAAATTAATTAAATATTTAGTATATGGTCCATCAGGCAAAGTAAATGTTTCAAAGCATAACTAGTGATATACTGTCCCCTTAGATTATGATAGCATTAGAAAATGGGCAATGTCTTTTTACAGGCTATGGGTGGGCAGACTACAATAATTGCAACCCACTGGAAGTGAAGTTTTATTTTCTAATATATGGGATGCCTGCTACAAGGCTTGCCCAATAAGATGAAGTGAATAATCAGAAAATAAGATGAGTAGAAATTTGCATTGAACTTTTAGGGAGGAATGACCAATGTTTAAAACAGTACTAGGAGGCTTTAAGGGGCAGTGAATCCCAACTACTTAGAATCATTTTGGTCAAAAGAGACCCTCAAGATAAATGAGTCCACATTAGAGGTTATCTTGCTGGCACATTATGAGATACACTCAAAGAAAAGGGAGAAAGAGCATTTACAAAATAAAAACTTCGAGATATTCCAGTACTACCTTAAAGACTACACTTATTCAAGTGATAAAGAAAATGCCAGGCATTCTCCATGTGCACTGGTCTAGTGTTCAGTAGTGCTTGAATATATTTGAAGGTATCATTCCCTCACAGGAAATCAATTTATGAAGGAAATTGCCTGTGGAACCTAGCCTGTTTGCTGCTAATAAATTACAGACTAGATGCAGACACACAGAGCAAAATGTTACGGGTACGTAGTATGGTAAATTAGTACAGATGACAACACTAGTGGCTTCTAGGCTTAAAAAACATAGATCTGACTCCATGCTCCTGACTTTGCTATTTCAGATCAAGCTAATCAAGAAGATAAGATGGTTGAGTCTAGGAGATTTTATTCATAAAACTATCTTCCTTCAGTTCATTGGCCCAGTATCAGAATTTGAAAACATTTCAATTTCTAAAAGCCACCTACATCAGTACCAGCAAGCACCTCTGAAACAGCCCACACTCTTCTAGCAGCAGACACTTCACACACCACTGGAGTTAGAGATTAGTGCATTCTGACATATAAAAGCTGTAATCCCAAGCTTTCAGTCAGTAAAAAGCATTCATTTCTGTCCCTCGTGGATCTTGAGCTGACCTTAAAACTATGTCAAGCTTGCATTGGTCTTTTCAGCCTGTAAGAGCTGTTCTGCCATTGGCCCAAGGCAGAAAGTAGCAAGTCACAGGCCTAAACCCATTACAGTGTCCAATTCCTGAAAATACACCCAAACTGACTAGATTAGTAGACCAAGGCAGTAAAAAGTGTCTGACCTTCCATGGCCAAGGCTTTTCTCTAGGCTACTAGATATATATATATAAATAGACGTGGAATGTAGACAAGCTGAATGCAATTAATGTACTCTGTAAAGCATATTTTTTTCCTGAGAAGAGAAACCTTTAGCATAACTTCTCCCCCTTTCAAATAGACAGGCCCAGCTAATGAGATGTCTGTATGAAACCTGTGCCAGGCTCTTCCCTGTGAAGTATGTGCTTTCTCAATACTCACACAGCAGCTTGTGCCAAATGACCCTAAAATATTGCAAGAATAAAGGCAGACCGTGGTATTTTGGAGCAGATTTAGAACCCCATACGACTCTGTCCACAAAGCCCAGAGGAGTTCTCTGTGTATGTAGGAAACAAGGGGAACAAGGGCTCTCTAAAATCTGACAATTTCCATCTGCCTTTCTACTTTCACAGCAATGCTGAGCGGCAAGCGTAATCACAGGCCATATGTGAGGCAGCAAAGCTGGTCTCAGCTGGTGCAGGACTTCTGGGAAGAAAGGCCTGTTTATACTAATTTTCCCCTAAGACAAGCATGTCTTGGTCACTGTGGGGACACCGAGCCTTAAAAACCATTGACAACGGTACGATGCAAATACTGGTCTTTAGACTGAAATACAGGGTGGGGAACCTATATACAATGAAAAATGGGTTCACTGTAAATAGCATTATTTACAAAGCAAGAGTGCCTGAATATGCCAGAAGCCGCCTGATCTGCATTTTTTACAGATTACCCCAATGACTTGGAAAACTGTCACCCTCATAGGTTACCATTTAATGTCCATCAGATTGTATAGATTCATTCACAGCACTACTTCATTTTATAAATGTTGCAGATTAGTCTTGGTGCTTTTGATAGTAGTTTTTTTATTAGGTTTTATTTACTAAATTTAAATGCAAACTGGTCGGTTTTAAAAGGGCAGCTTACGTTTGTCCAGCAGCATAACTTCATGTAAGCATGGTTTTACAAAACTCAAACACATTTCTACATTTGCAGAAAGAGGTAGAACAAAACTGTGTTGAATAAATAAAAGCTTTACCTTGAAAACAATCAGACCTCAATTTCCAGGATTTCAATTGCAAAAATGGAAAGAGAAAGAAATTGACTAAACAATGGTCAGATTGAGAACATGTAAGAGCCTGAAGGTCAATGCTAATGCAATGTACTAGTACTGTTGCATTAGCAGTAGCATCTCTTCTGTTTCAGAGACAAATTCTGTGCTAGAAGACCTGTCATGATGACTTGTCAAACAAATGGTGTAAAATGGAGCTCTGGAAGAAAAATGCATTTAGGATATGGAACTTTCCTTGGATATAATTTATCAGTCATGAAGACCGTTATTATTAGCATTTTGAAATTATCAGAATATAAGCGAATAAGGTAGCTCGGGAGGGACCTCTTGAGGTCATCTGGTCAAATTTCCCTCTTAAAGAGGGGCAAATTTAGATAACCTTCAGTCCTAACTGCTTCATTATTTTGAGAAGAAGGAGAGAAAGAAGGAATTTAGTCATAGGTAAACTGTTTCACCTAATGTAACTATCCAGGAATCAATAGCTTTGGAAGTCTCTCATGTGCCTTCTATACACCCTAAATTGTGGTAACTTGGGGACATACTGGGGCCATATATCCCGGACACAGACAAGAAGAAGGGAACAGAGATCTGCTCCAGGTTTTTTCATTTTCACTACAAAAGTTATTAGATTGGAAGATGTCTCCAGGGTAAGAAAGAAAAACATCAATGAATAAGAACTATTAGCAAAGGAGGAAAAAAAATGAAGTGTTGCACTGTATTAAAATAGAGGAAAGGATTTTGCTAGCAGCTATCTAAGCAACTAAAGTAACTCACATTTTGTTAGCTTCTTCCTTCTTTTTCAAAAATATTTTTTTCGTACTGTCATTTTCGTAGTCTTCATTTATGCAGTACTGCAGGAGTTTGGCAAGGATATAAAAGTACAGCTGTGCTTAGGGGATGGCTGAACTATATCACAATGGGGGAATAGGTGCTACCCTGTCACCAAGAACCAGAAAATCTCTTTCAGATATGTATTTGGGTGGGGAAAAACAGAATTATATTCCAGACTAACCCCATGTTATAATAGCAACTAATTACAAGCCCTTATATGCATAAATGGCTTATAGATAGTTTGTAGTGGGATATACCTAAACACAGATGTTTACTGCATTCTTTGAAGACACAGGTTCATAACACTGTCAAAATGTACCAATTTAGTTTGCAAATACTACAATTTTGCATTAATTGTTAGGCATCTTAGTCTCCTACCCTTTTTTAAATGGAAAACTGATTAGATATCAATTTTTTAAAAAAGTTAATTTATTCTGATAGTTTATTTGGTTATGACTGTCCAGCCATATTGATTTAAATACCACAAAATGGTAGCTAGCTTGAGAAATTTAGGGTTTTGTTAACACATGTGGAATCACTGAGGCAGTGATGTATGGGAGCAGCACCTTGGAGCAGCAGTTACAAAATACAATAGCTATTCAGCCCGGCCTAACACTATGTTCATATATGCGAACAGGGGCATAAGTAGCCCCCTTTCAGGGAAAAGGAACTGCTAAAAACTCTATGGTGAGGCAATAAGCCTCCACAGAGGCTGCTGGCACACTTTGGTTAGGTGTGCAGCACCACGGTGTTTGCTTCTTCTTCATAGCTGTGGAGGATGCCCGGGGCCGGCTGGCAGCTGCACTGCCTGGCACATCCACCTCGACACGCCGCAGCTCCCCACCGGGAGCCTGCTCCTCTCCCGTGGGACAAGCCACGGCTCTGGGCCCGTGCGGAGGGGAAGCTGAGAGAAATAAATGGTCAAGGTCCGCGCCCTGCCGGGCCACCCTCGCTCTGTACTACCCACGCAAGAACCGGCATGTCAGAGGGTTTTGCCAGGGGCTACTTCTGCACCGTCCGAGGAGTAGCGCTGCTCGGTGCCGGGCACCCTCTGGACGACGACGGGCCACTCTGACCCCCCGCGGGGCCGTCCCTCAGCCCGCCGGGGCAGCCCAGGGCTTCACCCGCCCCTGCGGAGCCTCGGCCCCGGCACCCCGCGCCCGCCGCTCCCCCACCGCTCTCCGCGGCGTGCGGGGCTGAGCGGGGCGGGCGGGCGCGCTGACGCGGGGAGGGCGGCGCGGCAGGAGGGGCCGGGCCGGGCGGTGCTGGCGGCGGCAGGAGGAAGATGGTGGCGGCGGGAGGAGCGGCTGGCTGCCGGGCTTTCCGCCCTGCGCTGCGCTGCCACCCCCGCCGGAGCCGCCCTGCCTGCTGAGGAGGGGGCGCGGACCCGCACCAGGTGCGGAGGGGCCGGGAGCAGGAGTGGGGTCCGTGTCCCCCGCGTCGGTGGGTGGCGGGGAGGCCGGCGGGCCCTCGGGCGGGGGGCGCGGGTTCGGCGCCTGCTGCCGCACTCGCGGAGCCTCCCGGCCACAGGGGACTGCGGCCGGGGCTGCGGCGGGGCTCCGTGTGCGCCCGCAGGGCTGTGCGGGCATCTGCGAGCGGGCGGGGGCGGCTCTGCACCTGCCCCGGGCCGCGGGGAGCGGCGTCAACACGTACATGGATGCCTCGGTTCCAGCCTCCGGCGTGCAATTACGTGCTTTCGCTTATTTCGTCTATTTAATTATTTTATTCGGTGTTGGTGGGATATGCTTGGAATAATACCGCGTGGAGATGGGCATACCTTACTGCACTGGTTTTGATTTATCCCTCCCCCTCTATGCATCCTTTCTGTGGTGAAAGGAGAAATGGGGGGGTGGGATGTGGAGATTCTGCAGCCGCCGATCGAGCCATCACGGCCGCAGCAGGACGGGGAGCAGAGCCCTCTCCTGCAGGAGGTGCTGCCGGGCCCTCCGCCCCCGTCCCTGTTTGCAGGGGGGAACCCAACGGCGGCCGGATCTTCCCATCCTCTCTGTGGGGTGCTGCGAGTGGCCCGTTCTGCTCTCCATCACTGGGCTGGGGGGTGAGGTGACATCTGCTACCATCACGTACTAGTTTCAAGAAAAAGAAGGCATCTTGATCTTTTCTTCCCAGAAAAGCAGTCTGGTATAACGGTTGCCTAAATGACAGTCATGGTCAGTGCAGCCGTATGTGCTGCATCTGCTTTCTGGAAAGATCAGTGGTAACAGGAGTGATTTACCAAGACTTCTGTTGTCATCATCTATAAATCTGCCTTTTAAGAGAGAATGGAACTTGGGCCTAGGCTGGAAAACTGCAACATCTTTTGCTTTCCCCTGTTGTAGCTTTTTTGGATTATGGAATTACAGTTTGCTTTAGAGAGCGTGTTGCAGATCTGGCTGTTTTCATAGCTGCTGAGGAAATAGAAGGCAGAGATGTTTGCCTGACTCTGCATATATTAAGACTGAGCTAATGTGGGTGTAGGGCAGATCAGGCATGTAGCATTTTTCTTGTCTTTGACATGCGTCATCTTATAACAGCTGATAAGAGTACACCCAGGTGGCTGCAGTTTTGCGCCTGCTCTGCGACTGCGGCCCATTGGGTCCCAAACAACTTGCCCTGGAAAATATTCCAGTCACAGTACTCCAGGTTCTGCTGCATTGCTGTCAAAATCTGGATGGGCTGCACCTGCCTTTGCAGCATGTGGCTGGAACAAGTATGTGATGCCTGATTTTTCCCAAACACTGACAGTGACATAGAGTGTGTTTATTCTCTAGGTGCTATGTTTTAGTGGTATGCAGATAACCAAAAGTGAGGTGCCTGTTTACGTTGAGCTGTAATGGGGGGAAGGTGTGGGCAAGGGGAGAAGTAGGCTGCCCAGAAACACTGTTTGGGAGTGAAAGAGAACACCATCAAATTCTGTACATTTGTGTTGATTTATACTGAAAAATTACATGCTCAGGAAATAATGGAAGACCACAGGAAACTCTGCAAAAGCAGAAAATTTAGCATTCTGATGTACCTTCGGACAGACGTTGTGGATGTCTAACAAGTCAAGTGTAAACCTGAGAGGAAGACAGCTTGTCTTGATTAGAAAATGTGATGTGAGACTGAGAGATCTATGAGCTTTTAGGCTAAACTGATTTCTGCAAACTAATGGCAGTTCCAGGTTGGCTTTATAATATGAATTGTATGATTCATTGGTCTAAGTTTTCTTGGACACTTGTAGTTGTATCTTGAATCAATACATTTATGTTAAATTAGTGTGTAGTCCTCACTTAAAATAGCAATTTTTCTGGCTACTATGCTGTCTTTTAACAGATGCAAGGCCAGCCTTTTGGAAGGCTATTAAAATGAAGATATTCACAGATGAACGCTTCGGTTATAAAGTGTATGGCTCATGGAAAGGTGATTTGGTATATTTAGGTAGATAGAAATGGTGTGTTGAAGAGAAGAGAAAGAAACCAAGGTTTTTTAGTATAATTCTTTTTGGTTACTTAATGGAAAATAATTTTTTGTGATTTTTTGAATTAATAATTTAATTTTTAACCATTTATTATAATTTTGCAGTTCCTTATGTGTTGGGAAGAGTGTAAATGCATTCCCGATTTTTCACTTGTTAAAACTGTCTTTATGTGTTTAAACCGTAGGAAGCAATGCTTTGGAAGAAATGTGGTGATGCTGGATGTGGTTGATGCCAGGAATTGGCTTCTGACTTCTTTGATATAGTTGTAAGCCACAGTCATATATAATGCTTATGTTCTGAAACTTTAAAAGCCTGCAATACGAGGGTTATGTGCATCTCTGAAACGTTGTTAACCTTTTCATAAGCGGTCCCTACCACTGCTAGAGCTGTCATGAAACACACTGGGCGCAGAGAAATGGAATCTCCCATTCAGCTGCTTATTTTGTATTTTTAACATGTCGACACGGGTAGTCATTAGTAGTGGTTTTGCTGCTTGCCTTTAGGTTGTCTCAGTGTGTGGTAGTGCTTATGGCAAACAAAATCAGAAAAATCAATTAGTAAATCCAGAAAAGGTAGCTTGGAAAATAAACACCACAATGATTCTGTGGTGTTACTGCATGTGTGTGAGTTCAGAGTTAGTATCCAAAACTAATCATGAGGATACGAAAAAGCAAAACAAACCAACCTGCCAAACAAAAAAACAAAAGAAAACCAAACCAACCAAGTGAAAAAAACCCAAACAAAATGAAACAAATACCCCAAACAAAATCAAACAAAAAAACCCAAATGAAAACCAAACCAATAAAACCAAAAAACGACCCCCTAAATAAAAACAAATTAAACCCAAACAAACAAGCCAACCAAACAAAAAACCAAACAAAACCAAAAACCCAAACAAAAACCAAGCAACAACCCTCCCCCACCAAAACCAAACCAAACAAAAAACGACCAAACAAAAAAACCTAACCAACCAAACCAAACTTCAGAATCATCAAGTAGACAAAATGAAGGAAAGATCAAACAGAGAGCTAAAACTTTTAATTTATATCTCGTGGCCTAGATACTTCAGACCAGATTCAGTATTTTTCCCTCAACACTCAACTTGTCTGCTATTGATCATTCATGTTCTGGATTCATATGTGATTATGAATTAGAAGAATTAGACCTTTTCCTTTACTCAAAGAAAAAAGTAGTAGCAGTAATAATAATAATAAATAGAGGTGCTTCACATAGTTTAATACATGTTGCCCATAGGCAGTGCAGCTTGATTAATTGAAGCTTAACTTTGAACAAGATCCTATTACTGTGGGTTTGAGTCAAACCTTGATGTTCCACTAATGCATTTTAAATGTGTTTTTCTGGTTTCGCAGAAGGTGAGGATTGCTGCCTAATGAGAGGTCTAGCAAGCAACCCTCTGCTCATTTGTGTCAGGCAGATTGTGCGTAACACATATTGTGTAGGGGTTAAAGGTTTCTAAAAAGCAGATTGATTGTTTTTGCTTCATAGTGTTGACTGATTTGATAAGCCGGCTGCTCAGAGCAGTGTGATAGTATTTTTGTTTCCGCTGCAAAAATCTCTTTCCATGGAGCCAATAGGGAGGTACCACTGGGAAAGTAGCATCTCACCTGGTACATCGCATTGTCCTTGCAGGATCATGTCTTACAAGGTAATTTGTGTGCTGTGTTCTAACTGCAAATCCTTACTGGGAGAACTTTCCATCATCCAGTAAGCCTGTATAAACAACTATTTGTGGATCAGCAGTGGGGTTTTGTACATTATCAAGGAAACTAGTGAAGTAAATTGATTAGAAGTAGTTAAAACAATAAATCATCTCAGTGAGGTAGACTACTCTGGGTGAAGAGGAGAAAATGCTCTGTGACATTTAGCCAATGATTTCACAATGTTTAAAAAATTTAGAGTGTTTAAATTATTGTATTTTTGTTGTTAGACATGTTCCCTTACCCCATGCTGTCCAGTATATTATTGGATTATCTGTTTGGTCTCTCAAATCTTACTCATAAACCAGCAATTACACATTACTTGCTTATTTCTTTTTAATAAGCACTTCAATTGAAATTACTGTCTGTAAGAAGGTGTCCACCTTGTCACCCGTCTGAAGAAAATGTGAAAACAGGGAATGAGAGACTTCATTGAAAGTCTGTGAGTGAATGTGGCAGATGAGCAGAACATCCTTGGAATTTGGACTGAATCCTTGTCACGGAGGCACCCCGAGGTTAGTTTAAGGGACAACAGGGTCCAAAACAACTTTTATCGAACCGGTGAGAAACAGGGTTTTAGCACTCCAAAAGTGACTTAAATACAGGTGTGGATATCAGTTGAGGAAAATTGTTAAGGGCCAGCAACTAATACAACAGGCGGTCCACAGTGTGCATGCACATGGCTTCACCCAAAACAATGCTGGAGCCGTCCCTGAGTCCCGGAGAAGTACACACTTGCCTAAACACGGTGTGGGATTATTTTAAGAGAGATACACGTACTCGTAGTGAGTACGGAAAGTTAGTACACTCGCGATTGTGCGAGGCTAAATTTATAATACACTCGCAATCCTGCGAGGGTTAATTTACTTACACGTGCAAATGTGCACGGAATATTACCCGTGCTTATGTGGAAGCACGGGAGGAAAATACACCCGCGATTGTGTGAGGAAATAATTTATACACATGCTCATATTGAGCACGCAAAGTTACACGTGCAAATGTGCACGGAAAACAAGTACACGTGCTTGTATTAAGCACGGAAAGTACGCGTGCAAATGTGCACGGAAAGTTACTCGTGCAAATGTGCACGGAAGGAAAATACACCCGCGATTATGCGAGGATTAATTTTACACGTGCTCATATTGAGCACGGAAAGTTACACGTGCAAATATGCACGGAAAATATAAATATATTTGCAATCCTGCGAGAAGTTTTACTCACACTGTGGCGGCAAGGCGAGCGGAGTCTCCATCCCGGGGAGGGGGCTCTCGGTGGCAGCATCTCGCTCGTGCTCCGAGAGACCCATGACAATGAGCGGACTCTCGACGAGAATCCCGTTTTTTAATAGGCTTATCAGATCTGACTGTAGGCATTCCAGAAGCTTCTCTGCACCCCCACACTGGCTGTGGGTGCCCCTGAAGCCTCCAAACATCCCCCACACTGGCCGCAGGCACCCAGCGGCTCAGTGGTGCCTCG
Source organism: Streptopelia decaocto (assembly GCF_964273445.1). Taxonomy (NCBI): domain Eukaryota; kingdom Metazoa; phylum Chordata; class Aves; order Columbiformes; family Columbidae; genus Streptopelia; species Streptopelia decaocto. The sequence goes on from NC_138657.1 coordinate 26,610,380, forward strand.
GGGCACTCCCTTCTCCTAACGGCCCTGGCCAGGGGGCTCTGGGGCCAAACAAAAGAAGCTGTTAGCCTCAAACAGCAGAGAGAGAGGGAGATGTGCCTACTCCTTCCATACTGAAGGAGGGAGGGGGAGAGAGGGGGGTTTGCATTCTGCCACAATCCTTTTAGTGGTAATTTCTTTTTTTTCAACTAAATAAACTCTTCTGAATTTCTGGGCACCTTTTTGTGCATCAAGAGTATCCCTGTTGAATTTGATATTCAAACTTTCACATGTAAAAGATGAACACAGATCAAGAAAACATTGGGACAGCAGAGCCAGAGTGTCTTCAGAACTTGGCCATCTGCTGCCAAGATCAATAGAACAACTACCCTAAATTCTATCACTTACTTTATTTTTTCTATGCTGGGGATATATATCAGGGAAGAACTGCCTTTCTATATGTATGTGGTTGAGGTATTGGTTTGATATCTAGCAGATAAGGTTTGATTCCCTGTATTGATCTGGATAAATAATTTTGTTTCTCTGCAATTATTTTCATTTTTGTAGATAAGAGAAAAAGGTTTCTGATTGTTCATTTTCTGGTGACCACTCAGAATTTTTGTTTTTTTAAAGAGACATATTTTGCTCAAAAATTGGAGGGAACTTCAGGTGGGCAAGAGCTTAGGGGCTGGGAAAATAAGTTATTTCTAAACAGAAGGAGGTGGAAAAAAATAAGAACATAATAGAAGATTTAAAACATACATGAACATGGCTTTTTTTCTCTTAACATATGCTTAGGTTTTATTCATGATTTAAAAAAAAATAATTCTGATATATGAGTTGCAATTCTTACCAACAGTGCTACTGTTACTGTGTATTTATACAATGTCTATTCTGATGGGACTTTGATCATCTTTGAAATCTTGGTTCTTTGGAAATATTAACTATAACTCTTCTTTAGACTAAATAAATTTAAATTAGAAAAGCATTTAAAAAAAAACAACAATGGAGAGTAATATCTAAAAAAGCTCGCACCAGAGCAGGGGGTGAAAGTGGAGGGTAAAAGCTCTTGTTCCATGCCTTCCCCAGGCTAGCGTAAGCAAAATGCTTTAATTAACACTCTTCAGATTCAAAGAACAGGCAAAGCCAGTAGTTTTCTATATGTTGACTGTCTCAGGTGAATTTTGGGAGGGTGGGTAGTGCCTCCACTGCTAGAAGAGGGAATTGGTACATTTTGTGTGGTGTGTGGGGGAAGCTAAGGGTTTTTTTTCTTCACTTTTCTTAACAGCTTTCTCGCACCAGCATTTTTATGATCACAGAGTAACTTGAGTTGGAAAGGATCCCTAAATGCCATCTGATCTAAGCTCAAATTGGGTGACTAAGGCAAGGGCTGCACATGCCACCTTGGCTTAACTAAAGCAAGCCTTCCTGTGAACTGCTTTCCTCCTCCTCCTCCTCCTCCGCTGGCCAAGCCGCCGTGCAGAGCTGCTGGCTCAGCCAGTGCCGCTGGGGCAGAGGAGGGCTGGGGTGAAGAGTGTCTGCTGTGTGATGGGAATGGTGACTACCTCCTGGTGGGCACTGGTTTCTAAATCCATCTTACCATAGTCATTCAACTCAGGAGAGGGCTGAAATACAGTTAAATTTGCTGTATTAGGCTTATCCAGTGACCAGATAATTTTTTACTTTTTAAAAATTGCATTTTTAAGACCATCAAAGCAGAGAAAAGTAGCATTCAGAAGTTTAGAAAACAACTTTTTGTGTTAAATTATGTTACAACAGTTTAAAAATTAGAGCACTGTTTTTAAAACATGATTCTATGATTCTAGGACAGCCATGAAACTGTTGGAGTGGGGCCAGAGGAGGCCACAGAAATGATCAGAGGGCTGGAACAGCTCTGCTGTGAGGACAGGCTGAGAGACTTGGGGTTTTTCAGCCTGGAGAAGAGAAGACTCCAGGGAGACCGTATTGCAGCCTTTCAATACTTAAAAGGGGGGACACACTTTTTGGCAGGGCTTGTTGTGATAGGACGAAGGGTGATCGTTTTAGACTAAAAGAGGGGAGATTCAGGCTAGACATGAGGAAGAAATGTTTTTACAATGAAGGTGGTGAAACACTGGCCCAGGTTGCCCAGGGGGGTGGTAGATGCTCCATCCTTGGAGACATCCCAGGCCAGGCTGGATGGGGCTCTGAGCAACCTGATCTAGTTGCAGATGTCCCTGCTCATGGCAGGGGTTGGACTATATGGCTGTTGAAGGTCTCTTCCAACCCAAACTACACTATATTTCTATGATTCTTAGAAGTGAAAGATATATTAAGCAGAATTCCTACTAATTATGTGTTGTGCAGTTACCCTTTACTTAAGGAAGAAAATCTCCCCCAGTAACTTTATGATGAGCTGACAGGAATTTGTGTTAAACAAAAGAATCGGTGTGAAACTGGTCTGTATCTTTGTAATTCTGTTGCATTTTCAGTGGACATTTTACATACCTTTTCCACAAACTTAACATGTATTTATCATACCCCAGTTATTGTACCTTTTGTCTCAGAGTGATAAATAGGGATGAACTCGAGGTTCTGCTCTCGCTCAAGAATTATCTTCCCTTGCTGATAAATGATTAATGTAATCCACTTATGAGATTGCCATGACATCATTCAGATTTTGGCATGCTTAATTTTATTTCATAACAATGAGAAAATCCCAAAGCCCTTGAAAGCTTCTTCTCGCTCAACTGTGCTGGGGCTGCAAGGAGCTTCGGAGAGATGTTTGAGCTCGATGCCATCTTGGCAGGGGGCTGGGAATCAGTCCCAGGGGACAGCCCTGTGCTTCGTAACCTTGGCTCTGCGTTAGCTTCAGCATCTAGGCTTTAGACTTTTAACTACAGCCTCACGATAATTAATCTGATTGCTCTAGCCGTAGTTCAAAGTCCTGTCCAAGTCAGGCAGTTTTAGTGGGTTCTGTGAGTGGAGTATCCTTTGGGTCTCACCAGTTTTGGAATCGGCAGTTTTAGTTGCAGTTGAAGTTGAGTTGGAGACTTAACATGCTGTCATGTATCTTTTTATTTCTTTACCTAAGAAAATGGTAGAGACTGAATGTCTTTATTTCAGTCTAGGTCAAGCTGCTTTTAAATGCAAATTAAAAGGTAATTTAGGTTACAGAAAACACATCTATGTTTTAGGAATTACTTTTAATGCCTCAATATACAATATGTTGAAGCATGTTCTGGATTCAAATCTAACTACTTTATTAAAAAGAACTAGTATTTCTAGTTAGCTTCTGACTTGATTATTTCTGGTTTTGAAGCCAAGATCTCTCAGTCTCCTGAACAAAATTTTTGTCTCAAGGAAATCCAAATAAGTAATCTGGACAGAGAAGGGAAGATTTACTTGATTTGGGTATCTATAAGCTGCATCTATGACTGCTTATTTTAGATAAAAAGTAGGCTCAGTAATGTATCAGGTAACTCTTTGGGTTACGTTATGTGGAGCATCACCTGATGTCTTCTGCTGCACTGATTATGAGAGTTGGGTTGTTAGCTGTCATCAGGCAGGAATCACAAAACCTTTTCCAGAGGAGATCTGGTTCTCTGTCAGATTCCTCTCAGCATAAATTACCCCCTGATAACTGATAGAAGCATTTTGAACTCAGTGGCAGTGTGGTAATACAGTTGCATGAAAAGTAAATGTTAAAAGCACAGTCCTAGCTTTTATATATTTATGATGTTCTCAAAAAAGTAGTAAGTTCTCTACTCCAAAAATGGGTGCCTGTTGGAGGTTCTCTAGGAATTAAAACTGCAATTAACAGCCTTTTTGCACATGGCACAAAGGCAATTTTTATCGGTCAGGTTTCCGGTGTGCAAATTCGTATTTTATTGAAGATACTTTTCTTCAGTATCTTTATCCATGAATATAATGACTTTGTATGTAGACGTCCAAAGGAATTTTTGATTTTTTTTCCTTCCAGTGCATAACTCTGTTGAAACCTGAGCAGTTCATAACTCAATTTTGATCTGCAGTGTTAAATTCTGTGTTACCGTCTTGTCAGCAGTGGCCTCCACAGGCACTGTGGTACAGGTTTATATACATGTACTAGATACATTCTGGATAACAGAACAGGACAAACAGCAGTAAGATAAGAGTTTAGTGGTTTTTTTTTTTTGTTTTGTTTGTTTTGTTCATTTGTTTTTTGGTTTTGTCCTTTGTATGTGTGTGTTTTCTTTTTCTTTTTCTTTTTCTTTTTCTTTTTCTTTTTCTTTTTCTTTTTCTTTTTCTTTTTCTTTTTCTTTTTCTTTTTCTTTTTCTTTTTCTTTTTCTTTTTCTTTTTCTTTTTCTTTTTCTTTTTCTTTTTCTTTTTCTTTTTCTTTTTCTTTTTCCTTTTCCTTTTCCTTTTCCTTTTCCTTTCCCTTTCCCTTTCCCTTTCCCTTTCCCTTTCCCTTTCCCTTTCCCTTTCCCTTTCCCTTTCTCTTTCTCTTTCTCTTTCTTTTCCTCCTTTTCCTTTTCCTTTTCCTTTTCCTTTTCCTTTTCCTTTTCCTTTTCCTTTTCCTTTTCCTTTTCCTTTTCCTTTTCCTTTTCCTTTTCCTTTTCCTTTTCCTTTTCCTTTTCCTTTTCCTTTTCCTTTTCCCTTCCCTTTCCCTTTCCCTTTCCCTTTCCCTTTCCCTTTCTCTTTCTCTTTCTCTTTCTCTTTCTCTTTCTTTTCCTCCTTTTCCTTTTCCTTTTCCTTTTCCTTTTCCTTTTCCTTTTCCTTTTCCTTTTCCTTTTCCTTTTTCCTTTTTCCTTTTTCCTTTTTTTCTTTTTCTTAATTAAGAAACTGCACTTCATTTATTTAGAAAACAGAGACTTTTTTGACTGTCTGTCCAAGAGCCCTGTAGGGCAGTGACTTCAGGGCCGTTGGTCTTTGGAAACGCTGAGGGTTATGTACTATACATTTGCAGGTGTTTTACACCTGAAACCAGCAGGTGAAATTACCAGAAAGGAATTCACAGGGTGGGGTTGAATAATTCAGGGCTTCTTGTGGTGCAAGGAAGAAGAACATATTTTTTCAGTCCATTAGATACTTTTAAAGTCAGCCTGAAGGTTTAATAATCCTATGAACTGCAAGGACTCAGTGACAATACATACACACAAAAATCTGTTATTCTTCCTATTTGATAATATTCTGTGTCTCAGTTATCAGACACATCCCACTTAAAGATTGACCTTCTCCAACTAGGTGCACATCTACCATCACTTTAGTAACTTTGCTTGTTGAAGATTTTCCCACTCTCCAATGCTGAACAGGAATTGTGCTGCTTCATGGCCTTTTGTAGTATCTCACACAGTTATTATGTGGTAGTGGCATACAAACTTTAGTGGCATCCTTTTTGTGTTGGCTTTTCAGGTGTAGTGAGATGTTGAACAGTGGGTGTACCTGATAATTCGGATAAAATTCACTGCTTTAGTGGCTCTGAGAAGAATCCATTGAAGTCTTTGGGTGGATTTCCAGTGGCACCTGTGGGGCTTCATGTTAGGGAGAGAAGATAGTTCTCAAAGACAAAGTCATCAAACCTTTCAAGTGTGAAGTGGTGTGCTATGTAGTCACGTATGATTATTCATACTTAGTTTGAATAGCGTGGGAAACCTGGCTGAAGTGCTGGTGACTTTAGGAAGACTCCACTTGCAGAGAAGTTGCTCAGTGTCAAGCTGGAAACCCACCCGTGTTCCACTGGTGCCACTCGCTGGGGAAGGGGCCCTGCACCATTGTTGTGGCCGTTTTGTCCAGTGGCAGGAGTCGACAGGTGGCCTGTGTGCATAAGAGGGAGAATACAGGAGAGGAAAGGTCCAGTTAATTTTTTTTTTCCCCATAAGAAGACCCGTTGAGATGTTGAAAATACAAAAAAAGTATCAGTCACCTGTTAAGGCAGTGTCATGGGAGCTTTCATGAGGTTGGCAGCAGGAGTGGATTATTTAGGAGAAAATCAAACTTGCCCGAGACTTCCAGTTGTGTATAGTTCAGTGTTCACCCTGGTCTAACTACCCCTTCCCGCAGCCTCACAAGCACTGTGGCAGTACAGCTTTGTAAGTATCAAGATCAAGACTGCATTTTACCATTAGTTTTGACTAAAGTAATTGGAGCAGTCATTACACTTTGGTAGATAAGTAATTATCAGCATAGTATTTTCCATGTTGTCATCCATCATTGCTCTTTAAAATTTACATCCTGTTTGGAGCAGAGGAGTGGGGAAGGGAAGAGACTTTGTGTAACCGGAGTATCCATCTGATGCAATTTGATGACACAGCATGCTAGGGAGTTATCTCATAGTTGCTGTAACCAAGCCAATGCCAACTACATAACAAGGACTTGGCATACAGTATAAAAAGTACCCCCTATTGTACTTGAATATTATCTATTCAGACTCTTACAATTTCTGGTCTGTTTATTCTTGTTTATTAACTGAATCATTTGAAGACACTCTAAAGATGTTCATTAAATAAGAACTTTTTTTATCAAGAGGAAGGAATACCCCTAAAGATCTCCACCATCCTTTTATTATCCAAAGAGCAAATTTCCTGGATGTAGTCCTGTCTAAAAAGAAAATGTGTGGGTCAACATGCTAAGCTTCAGGGAAACAAATCTGGAAGCCATTTTCTGCTGCAGAGCGACTAAAGCTTCAGAAGTTTAGTCTTTTTTTTTTTTTTTTTCTGTTGCTCATTAGCTGTGATACAGTTTCCCCACAGGCAGTGGTTTCTGAATTATCTTTTAGTGGCTCCCACATCTATTCTTACTGATGTTTGTAGCTTACCAAGCAGTGACACAGAGAACTGACGAGATTTTTGGCACTTCCACTGTGAGCAGGCATTTGAGCGTCAGAAGAAAACATGGAGTAAAAACATACCAGTTTCAGTTTGCATTTCATGAGATGGCAGTGGTATTGTTGCCAGTTTTTGTCTGGGGACTTAGGACAGTAGCAGTGCTTTTATTTGTATTTCCAGGATTTTCTTTATGATCACAGATTCTTCAGGCTCAGACCCATATACCTCAGAGGAAACCTTCCTGTGTGCTAATTATAATTTTATTTTTCCTGTCCCTAAGTGTAGCATGTGAAAATTGAATTTCTTCTTATAAGGCACAGCATTGTCATCTTTCAGCTCCTTCCGTACAGCACACTTGTGACAAGACCTGAAAGGTAATCTTGTGTTCACATTTTATTTTGCATCTAGTGTGTATCAGTTAGCATTTTGCTCTGGGTACTGTGTATTTTAAATGCCTTTGGATTGTGTGTGGTGAGGACTTAATCCTCTTTTTTTTTTTTTTTCCCTCTCCCCTCCCATCTGTATCTGGTTTGTAAGTTATGTCATCGTGTTTCCACTTGTTCTTCTTTGTCCTGAGCAGGCTAATTCTTCCCCATCTAAATGTAGCCCCATTCATGAGTTCCCAGTACATGTGACACATTCCCCAAAGCAGAGCAATGATGTCATAGTGGATTTTTATCTGCGAGGGATTGAGGTTAGAAAAAATGCCTTTGCAAAGGATTTGATGAAGCTATGGAGGACACATGGGGAGAGAGTTGAGTGAGTTCGTCTCTGGGTGTGCATTTAATATAGAAACACTTGTTTTTAGTAAAAGATAACTTTATCTTTCAGAAATTATAGGAGAATAATGGACTGAGTTAATGGGAAAACCTTAGAGCTTAAAAATTGGCAGATGCCTCACCATTGTGACAGAAACAGCTTCACAGTTGATGGTGTGGAGTCAGTGGCCCACAGTGTCTAAATAAATCTTAGTCTCTTCATGCTAAAGACTTAGCGGTGAGTGGTTACTGTTCTGCATGGCACTGATACTCTTTCCATTTTCTGTGGCCTAGTGAAGTTGCAGTCAAATAAATTATTGTCAATTTTACATTTTTTTTTCTTTAATAATGCTGAATATATTGTGGGGATGATATCTGTATGTACATGAATAAGATTCTACCACACTAATAAAGATGCTCAGTGAATTACAGAAACAGAAGACCTTGTTGTGACGGGCGTGGACACAGTTTCTCTTGTTATCGTCTGCATATAAGTACATGGCACTTCTGTAGTGTTCAGTTAGCAAAGCGGAGTTACCCCATTGTTGCTGCTGTGATTGTACACTGCCTTATGTGGTTTTATTGATTCGTTTAGGGACAGATGCATTTCTGGATTGCAGATGCAAACTTTATGCCATCAAGAAAAGAATTACAGTAATTTGGGGCAGAAGTTGGGCCATTAGTCTACCCTATGAAAATTACATTTTGTTTCAGCACCAATAAAAACCATTTTTTTGTTCAACTCTCTGAATTGAGACATGGCAGAAGTCCAAGGTTAGTGGTTTTGAGTGCCTCTTCTGAGAGAAAGATTTCACTCTTCCAGTTTTTGACAACTGAAGAGAGACGGCAAGGAATACACGAACTGAATTAAGGGTAAGGTTAGAATCCTAGTAGCAAGTTTCCGGTGTTGGAACCTAACTTGCCATTGAAGCTCTTTGCTTCAAAAGAACCTATAAACTTTTGATATCTGTCTTAGTTGTGTGCCTCTTACAAGGTGGGTTGTTTGTCTTGAAGTAAATAACACAGGGATTTTCAAAGGGTAGGAATGATCCCTAGTAACTGGCGAGGGCTGGAATGTTATCTGTCTTTTGGGGAATAACCTTACTTCCTAACTGAAAAGCCCTAGCAGAAGCAGCAGGAAAAGAAGCTATGTATGGTCAGAAAGACCTAACTGTGAATCATGGGATAAGATACAGAAAGAAGACTCAATGGAATCAATGATCTCAAGGGTCCCTTCCAACTGAACTTATTCTAGGAGAACTAAGCATTGGAAAAACAGCTTAACACTGAGGTCTACTAGACTGTGAAATCATCTTCCAGGGAGTCAGGAAAGATACATTTTTGGAGAAGTGAATACTCAGTGGTGCAAAAGCTTCAACAATACAGTAGGGAACAATCTTCAACTTGAAAAATCTCATTCTGAGAGATTTTGACCATCTAGGATGACTACATCCTTAAAATGGACATAAGCAGATTTTCTTTTCTTCTTTTGTTTCTTTGTTTGTCACCAGATGTAGTTTTCTCATCATGCTGTTTTTTTCCCACGAGAACAAGCATTTAGTGATGTGGTAAATTATTTTCTATTTTGGTTTTGCCCTTGAAGCAGAATTCCATGACTCTTTCAATGGTCAACTGCTTTAGGTTGATATTTAAAGTTTGATTAAAATACAGTAAAGGTTAGGAATGAACATCAGTATGTTTGATTCTTGCAAAATAAGGTCAGGAGTTATTGACGAGTCAGTATCATCTGTCTCACAGGTGATAATAGTGTAGTTGTATATGGTGATGCTTTGTAGTGATCTTTTTATTCCTTTGCAAGTGAGTGGAATGCTTATAACACACGAGCCCTGTACCAATGGGTCCGTCTTTGATGTAATTCCAAACATGACCACAATTTTTGCTACTTGGCTTTCTCCTTAAAAAATACAGGGAAAGTAAAATCTGTAGAAAAATCAGCTTAAATTGTTAGAATCAGTTGGATGCACAGTGAGTGGCAGAGGGAGCGCAATACAGCTGCTGGGTTAAAAGAGATTAAGAGAAAAACAGTAATCCTGTACAAGCAAACTCAATGAAATAATGTCCAGCATGGGGAGGGGGCTAGTTAAATTTTTGAAAGTGGTGAAACAAAGAAGGATGTTTGGGTGTTAAAGGTGTCAGAATAAATAATTCTAAATGTTACAAGAAACCGTGATAATAATGCTCGATTAACTGGAACACCGCTAGGGAATATGTTTGGAAATGATTGATAGGATTAGAGAGTAAATATAGTGGATCAACAAAGAGGTTTTTAGGTGCTGATTGTTAGAGTATTTTCCTTCCAGGGAGGGTATAATTTCTAGCTGAGGTGTCTTTGGTTGCCACAGCTAGCTATCAAAAGAAGGTACTGTGTGTTTGTACACAAACTTTTTCTCCCGGAAAGATGAAGTAGATACTATGATTGCAAGATGCTTTTAGCTATTTCAGAACACCTCCTCTCCTTGCTTCCACTGTGGCCCTGTGGACTCTCATTGTTACTTCTCTCCAAATCTTGTTTCCCCATGCTTTTAAAATCTGGCGTTGTGGCAAATTCTCGTGAGTGACTGAAGAATGATTAACATTATTTCTGTAGACTATTGCTGTCTCTGTAATAATTCTGAATTTCATGATGTTCTTTATCATAAACCCACATTTACACATTTTACCCATCACTGTCATTGCTTCAGCATGCAAAGCAGACAGCGCTGCCTGTTGATCCGTCACAACCTGTACTTGCACAGGATCAAAAGACAATAATTAGGCTTCAAACCTGACTCCACTGAGTAGTGAGATTTTGATTGCAAATGGTGTGTTTGCAATTGTGTAGAACTGGTATAGTGGCTTCAGTGCTACTCAGAATTGAGATTATTGTACAGCATGTCATAGAATTAGCTGATTCCTTGAACGTATTTTGCTTGCAAGTATTTAATGGTCTAGCTGGTTGTATCTATTTTTTTCCTAGTGGTCTAGCAGGTTGTACATATTGTTTCTTCTTGCCTTGCTCCTGCAACTTTTTTGCCAAAGAGGCTAAATTTTGAGTCAGAGCCAAAGAACTCTCCAGTCTCCATAAAGCAGCTTCTGTAAGCGGTATTCAGCAGATACGGACATATTTAATCTCTTCAAGATATTTTTCCTGTTTTTGAAAGCTGTGTGAAATCCATTAATTTACCAGACCTTTCCAGACCTGGAACAGAGGTGTAGCAGAGTGGAGAAGGCAGCGTGGTCCGGTGGGGTGACCCAAAAGTCTGCTGCAGCCGCGGTTTCTGATGTGGAAGCCTGGTCAGTGAAGCCGAGAAGTTGCCTGCTGTACTCCCGGTCTGCCTGCCAGTGGTGCTTCACAGCCGCTGTACTATCCCTGGGTTGTGTCATTAGTGTGAGCAGCTTGAAGACATGCTATGGCATTGAGGAACTTGAAAGCACACCCTAAAATCCACCGGGGAACTATCAACATGTGGTTTTGGTTTTTAAGTTCCATAATAAATTGCTGATGTTGTTATTGCATATGTAAACCAGATCAGAAGTAAGTGAGAGAGTGGTGGAATGGTAGGGCAGCTCTCGTGCAGAGTTTGTGACTTCCAGAAACCTAATAAGGTTTAGAATAATACTAACTTTATCTTTTCAATAAATACAAAACATGTAATTTAACAAGTACTGCCTGATGCCTGGGACCTGTTGTTAAGGCAGTTCACAATTTTTCATGATTTTTAGCTAAATTCACTGAAGCTTGAGCAAAGGTTTAACTTTTATGTCTATCATGTGAAAAGTGCTACAAATACCTGGAAATGAAAAATATTTCCAAGTGCCCTTCTACTTGTTTCTTTCTATACAGAGCAACCAAAAAACCCCAAAAGGTGACATTGCTGCTTCAGTGCAGTGTTGGGAGAGTAAGTGTAGAATAATGAATTCATAATCCTCTGTGTGTGGGGGATTACCTTTTTTTTTTTTTTTTTTAAGTAGCACTTGGTTTATTTTGATAGTAGTTATTACATCGAATGTTTCTGTTTACATATCCACTAACTGCTTGCCCTAGAATAGCTTCTGGAAATGCCTCATGGAGATGAGCACACTGGTGTTTTCTGAGCTAATAGAGCGTGGCATTGTGGAAGCCATGGGTAGAAGGCTATGTTTTAAGCCACAACATCCAAAATCTATGAGGTGGAAATTAGTGAAAGTGAAGGGTATTATCAACAGCATTCTTTCTGAATTTATCTGTATCTTTCCTAAGTGGGATTTTCTTTCAGGGCATCCCAGGGTTACAAATCCTTGGGGAGCTGAAAAAGAAGATGACAAGGAAATAGAAAATATCTGAGAGTCTCAAAGAGTATTTGACTTAGCAGGTCTCACTGATCTGCTTCTAGCATAACTAGCCAAGGCCCAAACACTGATCTTCACTTGCTCCAGGAATGTAGAAGCGGCAGTATTTTTAATGAGGAAAAAACAGTCCAGAGGCATCTGATTTAAATCTCTGTAGCTCTGCTATAATCCTGTCAGTGACACAAAGCTGTATTTAATTTTGTGGAGTTACATTTATTTGGAATCCATTGGGGCCAATCCTTAGTATTTAATCCATGTGTTTGTTACTGTCAAAGGTTTACTGAGGAACTAAACTGAGGTGGCATTGACGTGTTGTGGGTGTCTGTTGAAGATATGCCCACATTCTATTTGGAAGCAATTTTGCTACGTAAGTTTCCACATTTCCTTTTTTTGCACTATTCTCAAACCAAATCTGTTTAAGTAACTCTTTTCTCATTGTACGCATGACAAGGGTATGGTATACAGCTTACACTCTTTTAAACTCAGAATAGCTCAGTTTATTAATGGCTTTTTCAACTTTCTTGTGAGCTCAAAAGCAAAGATAAATTTTTAAAATTTTTACACTTACTTGTAGCTAGGGACAAAATACACCCAGGGAAATTCTGCTGAGAGAACAAACATACTGAATAAATAGACTGATTCCTAAATCATGTTCTTATCCATATCTCTCTTCAGGAAAAATGACTTTGTTATTATTCTATCTCTTTTCCTCACAATGGTAATTTTTATTCTTTTCTTGCTGGAAGAATTTACTTCTCTGTTTTTTATTTTGTTTGTTTGTTTGGTTGTTGTTGTTGTTTTAATTACGAGATCTATTGGGAAATATAGTAAAAATGAACAAACAAACAAAACCCACCACCAACAAAAAAACCTCACACCCCAGGCCGTGAAACCAGTCAATTTAGACTCTGGACAGCTGTTTTAAGGAAATTTTGGTGTTAAAAAAAGAAAAAAAAAAAAAAAGAAAAAAGGAAAAAAAAGTTTCCTAGCCAGATCTTATTTATGAGAATGTAGACAGGGTGAAAAAAGTATTCTAAATCACTAGTTATACTCCAGTTTCCACATGAAAGACTAAGGTAGTTTAAATTGCCTGCCTTTAACACCATGGATGCGTTTCTTTAGATAAAGCTTCCAAAAGCTTTTAATTATTGTTCTGTTTGTTTATTTCAAAGTTTTCACACAGTTTAGTGTTTCTGGCATTGACAAGCATCATGAGAGTTTGATGCACAGGATTCTTTAGTTCTTTCTCCACAGTGACAGACTGTGTAGCACACATGACTGGAATGTGGTCATGGATGGCTATGTCCTTCTCAGGAAAGACAGGCCAGCGAGGCGTGGTGGTGGAGTTGCTCTTTATGTGAGAGAACAACTACAATGTATTGAGTATTGTCCAGGCACAGATGAGGAGCGAGTTGAGAGTCTGTGGGTGAAAGTTAAGGGACAGGCTGGCAAGCGTGATACTATTGTGGGCGTCTATTACAGGCCACCAGATCAGGGTGAGGAAGTTGGTGAAGCCTTCTACAGGCAGCTGAGAGTGGCCTCACAGTCACAGGCCCTCGTTGTTGTGGGGGATTTTAACTTCCCTGATGTTTGCTGGAAGGACTACTCAGCCGGCCAGCCACCATCTAGGAGGTTCCTCCTGTGCCTTGATGATAACTTTCTGATGCAAAGGGTGGAGGAGCCGACTAGAAGAGGTGCACTGCTGGACCTCATCCTCACTAACAAGGAGGGTCTGGTTGAAGGAGTAAAGGTTGAGGGCTGCCTTAGTTGCAGCGACCATGAGATGGTGGAGTTCAGGATCTCATGTGGTAGGAGCAGGATAGCAAGCAGAATTGCAAGCCTGGATTTCAGCAGGACAAACTTTGGCCTTTTCAGGCAATTGCTGGGGGAAATCCCATGGGCAAGGTTGCTTGAAGGTAAAGGGGCCCAAGATAGTTGGTTAGTGTTCAGGGACTGTTTCTACCAGGCTCAAGAACAGAGCATCCTGACATGCAGGAAGTCAAGGAAGGGAGCCAAGAGACCTGTGTGGTTAAACAGGGAGCTGCTGGGTAAGCTCAAGTGGAAGAGAAGAGTTTATAGATCATGGAAGGAGGGGCTGGCCACCTGGAGAGAACATAAGGCTGTTGTCAGAGGGTGTAGGGAGGCAACTAGGAAAGCTAAGGCCTCCTTAGAATTAAACCTGGTGAGAGGGGTCAAGGACAACAGGAAGAGCTTTTTCAAATACGTGGCAGATAAAATTAACAGCAGAGGCAATGTAGGCCACCTGATGAATGAGGTGGGTGCCCTGGTGACAGAAGATATAGAGAAGGCAGAGTTACTGAATGCCTTCTTTGTCTCTGTCTACTCTGCTGGAGGCTGTACTGAGGAGCCCTGTATGCCTGAGGCCCCAGAGGAAGGCAGGACAATGGAGGAGTTTGCCTCGGTTGATGAGGACTGGGTTAGGAAGCAGTGAGGCAATCTGGACATCCATAAATCCATGGGTCCGGATGGGATGCACCCGCGGGTGCTGAGGGAGCTGGCTGAGGTCATTGCTGGACCACTCTCCATCATATTTGCCAAGTCTTGGGAAATGGGAGAGGTGCCTGAGGACTGGAGGAAAGCAAATGTCCCTCCAGTCTTCAAAAAGGGCAAGAAGGAGGACCTGGGTAACTATAGACCGATCAGCCTCACCTCCATCCCTGGGAAAGTGACGGACCAACTCCTCCTTGGTGCCATCTCAAGGCATATCAAGGATAAGAGGGTCATTAGGGGCAGTCAACATGGCTTCACCAAGGGGAAGTCATGCTTGACCAACCTTATTGACTTTTATGAGGACATAACAAGATGGATGGATGATGGCAGAGCAGTAGACGTGGTCTACCTTGACTTCAGTGAGGCATTTGACACAGTCTCCCACAGCATCCTTGCAGCTAAACTGAGGAAGTGTGGTCTGGATGACTGGGTAGTGAGGTGGACTGTGAACTGGCTGAAGGGAAGAAGCCAGAGAGTCGTGGTCAGCGGGGTGAAGTCTAGTTGGAGGCCTGTACTTAGTGGAGTGTCTCAGTGGTCAGTCCTGGAGCCTGTATTATTCAATATATTCATCAATGATTTGGATGAGGGAATAGAATGTACTATCAGCAAGTTTGCTGATGACACCAAGCTGGGAGGAGTGCCTGACACGCCAGAAGGCTGTGCTGCCATCCAGCGAGACCTGGACAGGCTGGAGAGTTGGGTGGGGAAAAATTTAATGAAATATAACATGCAAAAGTGTAGTGTCT
This sequence comes from Streptopelia decaocto, assembly GCF_964273445.1. Taxonomy (NCBI): domain Eukaryota; kingdom Metazoa; phylum Chordata; class Aves; order Columbiformes; family Columbidae; genus Streptopelia; species Streptopelia decaocto. The sequence continues at coordinate 26,625,486 of NC_138657.1, forward strand.
TACATCTGGGTAGGAAAAACCTCAGGTTACAGTATAAGTTGGGGAATGACCTATTAGAGAGCAGTGTAAGGGAAAGGGACCTGTGGGTCCTGGTGAACAACAGGATGACCATGAGCCAGCACTGTGCCCTTGTGGCCAGGAAGGCCAATGGCATCCTGAGTTGTATTAGAAGTGGGGTGGTTAGTAGATCGAGAGAGGTCCTCCTTCCCCTCTACTTTGCCCTGGTGAGACCCCATCTGGAATATTGTGTCCAGTTCTGGGCCCCTCAGTTCAAGAAGGACAGGGAACTGCTGGAGAGAGTCCAGCGTAGTGCAACAAAGATGATTAAGGGAGTGGAGCAGCTCCTTTATGAGGAAAGGCTGAGGGAGCTGGGTCACTTTAGCTTGGAGAAGAGGAGACTGAGGGGTAACCTCATTAATGTTTACAGATGTATAAAGGGTGAGTGTCAGGAGGATGGAGCCAGGCTCTTCTTGGTGACAACCAATGATAGGACAAGGGGTAATGGGTACAAACTGAAACACAAAAGGTTCCACTTAAATTTGAGAAGAAACTTCTTCTTAGTGAGGGTGGCAGAGCACTGGAACAGGCTGCCAAGGGAGGTTGTGGAGGCTCCTACTCTGGAGTCATTCAAGACCTGCCTGGACGCCTTCCTGTGTAACCTCATCTAGGTGTTCCTGCTCCGGCAGGGGGATTGGACTAGATGATCTTTCAAGGTCCCTAGCATTCTGTGATTCTGTGTAGGTTAATACAAAAGCCAGTAGTGAAATCCAGCATATGCTTTTGGGATGGAAGAGGCATCATTTAACCTTGTTTTCTGGCTATATTTTTAACTTCTCCTAGGAATGATTAGGTGGATGGGAAAATGCCCTTTCAAGGATTTGCCTCTTCTAGATCTGTATTTCTGTATATGAGAAGTGCTTCTGTGCAGTTACTTCTATGTTTAATCTTTTGCTTCTTGTCACAGTTTGTCTTCATTTGATGGTACTGTCAGAACCCAACGAAGTTTAATAGGCAGGCTGCAAAATTTGGAAGACATCAGTCCTGGAGTAAAGCCAAGCAGGAGCATCATTTATTAAATAAATGATTGCTAAGTAGGTGGGAAGGAGCTACACTTTTGAGTAGTTTGATGTTTGAATGTTTTTATAGTTATTAAACCTGCAGTTGATAAGGATATAACCGGCAAATGGAGTATCTTCCCTTGTATCACTTGTAACCCATTCCATACCTGCCTAGACATCAGCACCTGGCAGGCAAAGGTGGGACTCCTTCTGCTCCCTCCTACACTGGTGTAAAACTGTGTCAGCACCAGGTGATTTAAAATGTAAAGCCTTTTCAGTTTCTTGGATAAAGCAGCAGGCTGTCTGTACTACTCACTTTCACAATACAGTTAGTTTACATTTGGGGATGATTTAAAGTGAATTTAGGAAACCTGGCACAAGACTGGCTAGCACAGCTAGGGGAATGGATACAATCTCTTCCCCCTGCCTCTGCCAGAGACCTAGTGACCTTTCCATGTAGTGTGCATGTCCCATGCAGAACCCTGGTGTGCTCTTGAATACAGCTTCCTTGTGGCTTTTTCCTTGGGATTTTGTGGCGTGCTTTATAATGTGCATCAGGTTCATTGTGTAGCATAATGCAAAACCTGGGGAATCACAGAATCACAGAATGGTTGGGGTTGAAAAGGACCTCTGGAGATCATCTAGTCCAACCCACTTGTGAAAGCAGGGTCGCCTAAAGTAGATCACACAGGAATGTGTCCGGGTGGGTTTTGAATGTCTCCAGAGGAGACTCCACAACCTCTCTGGGCAGCCTGTTCCAGTGTTCTGTCACCCTCGAAGTAAAGAAGTTTCTCCTCATATTCAGATGGAACCTTCTACGCTTCAGTCTGTGCCCGTTGCCCCTCATCCTATTGTTGGGCACCACTGAAAGGAGTCTGGTCCCATCATCTTGACATCCACACTTGAGATATTTATAAACATTGATGAGAATCCCTCTCAGCCTTCTGTCCTCCAGGCTGAACAGACCCAGCTCTCTCAGTCTCTCCTTGTAAGAAAGGTGCTCTAGACCACTCATCATCTTTGTAGCCCAGCACTGGACTCCCTCCAGTAATTCCTTGTCCTTCTTAAGATGGGGAGCCCAGACCTGGACACAGTACTCAGATGCGGCCTCACCAGGGCAGAGTAGATGGGGAAGAAGGGATGGGCAGGTCTGCTGGCTGGCATCAGGGCCACCCTGTAAGTGACAGGTGGGTGCAAGGTTTTAAGCATGGACGTGGAAGTGCAGCTATGAGGAAGAGCTTTCATGAGAATGACTGGGAGCTGGGCCTGGTCTGAAGACAGAACTGATTAAATGACCAGAGTCTGGCATTGGGTATCTGAATGATGCACTAAAGACAGCCACAGGACTGCAATTTCCCCAGTGCGTTGGAGAAGAACACAGATCTCCCAAGAAAGCCAGGAAATTGGTCTGGAAGCAGCAGAGGGCGAGGATAATGTCAGGCTGAGCACCTGCTGAACTGCTGGACTGGCCGTGCCCACGGGTCCATCTGCCCACTGCTGTCAGACTTTGCTCACCTTCCCCCTGTGGGGAGAATGAACCAGCGTTGCCTGTGTAGCTCAAACAAAGTCCATTGTCTTTAAGACTTTCATAAAACAAATCTATAATTGGCCGGTGGCTAAAACTTAAGGATAAGAAATAAAGAAATGTTCAATCCCTCTAAAGTATTGTTTGTGGATTATCCACCTAATAAAAGAGCCTACCTTCCAAGCTGTTTAGTCATAGAGGTTTCTTTCTTTTTCAGTTAGGTTTTAAATCTTACAAGCTTGTGTGATTCTTTCTTTTCTTTTTGGTAATCAGTAGCTGAAAACCAGCAACATAATATATTAAGTCTTTAATGAAGCTTTAATTATGTCTATGCATTTTTGCTTGAGTCATATCACCTTGTATAAAAACATCATGTATACTTCATGTATGTGATAGCCTCTTCACAAAACTGATCACATACAGATGAAATAAGATTCATCTGGTTTTTATTTTATGAGAAGTTCTTTCTTGGTTGTGGCTCTGGTAAACGTGTGTGTTTGGGTTTTGTGTGGGTCTTCAAAGTGTTAATGTTGTATGAAGTATAGAATTCAGATTTATGTATCTAAAAACAGATTTTAAATGTTTTACTCTTGAAGAGAGAATTTATTTTGTAATTCTGGATAGACTATATATCAGACCATGACTACTTTTTTTTTCTTCTTTTATACTCTCCATTTTTCTTTCTCACAGACACTTGAGTTATGATTAATTGAATAAACAATTACTGAAGGAGATTATGAGAAACCTTATGTGGCTTTTCTTAGTTTCAGCACTTGTCATTTTGCATTTCCAGTGATCTTTCATAAAAATATCAGGCAGTTAATTGTAATACTTCTATGTGCACAATTTTTGCAAATGAATGAGCTCTTTGGGAGAGTATTTTCTGTTACTTCAGAAGAAGTGTAACTTTGTGATAATCAGAGTTTTGCTTTTTCAAAGTATTTTCTTTTGACATTTTTCAATAGACATTTGAAATAATTTTGAATCCTTGCCATCAATATCAGTTGTGCCACTGCTGCTGTACAATGAAAAGTAGTGGGTTATGGAGAGGAAACTCATCAGTTAGAAATCAGTTTGCTAGACACTACACTGATTTCATGTGTAACCTTTTCGCTGCCATGAAACAGAATTTAAGCCATCAAAAGAAAGGTATTAGCATAGGTAAGTGGAAAGGGATAGCATTTAGACTTTTTTTGTATTTTGTTTTCTATCTTGGATGTTATTATCTGAGAGGTGAAAATACAGTGGGCATTTTTTATTCTCGGCAGCAGGATGATAACAGGATGTGTTTCTCGCCAGCATTTTTATCTACCTTACAACAATAAGCCAGCACAATTTCTCCATAGCTATAATTTTCTGACAATACTGTTGTATTTTCACTCTATACGTCTGATTACTCAGGTAGACTATGACAGAACTCTGCCATATTGGAAAGTATGCAGTTGCTATTGAGGTATTTTACTTTTTTGGGGGGGTGGTTTTGTTTGATGCTAAAATTTAAATGGAACACAAAGCTTATTTGAATCTCAGAAGATTTGAATTTCTTTAATTTTCTAGCCTGTGCTTTGACCTTCCACTCAATTTCCCATTATTCTTTCCCAGTCGATAAATTTTCATTCAGAAGTTCTGGACTATTAATTCCACTTAAGCGGGAGACACGAGAGTGCCAAACAATATTCCCACGCAGTCTTTGTAGGATGTTTTTATCAGAGGGTGCTGCTCAGTAGCGTTCGTGGAGGAGGTGGTACCTCATTCCATCTCAGAGGTCAAGAACGCCCTTTGTGGTGTCACACACCAGCACTCTCTCAGTACTGGGGATTTTACTGCTGGGCCACAGAACCAGGTGTGATGCCGTGATGGGGTTTACTGGCTGAACCTGAACTGAGGCATTTTGTCCTTGTTTTCACACATCTTTCATGGTTGAAGACTTGTTGGTTGGTGGCTGAAGAAGGGATTTTTAGCCTGCTGCTCGTTATTATAAATTAGTGTTTGCTCTTCTGTGAAGTGCCTGCATACTCAAGTAATGGGAGCTCTGTGTGTTGTTATAGTGAAAAAGCAGTTAAGTCTGTAGGAGTTTTAAAGCAGGATGCATCACACTCTGTCACATTGAGTGTTGTGCAAAACTATGTTGACCTTACATTGGTACAACAGTGCTTTCAGAGCCTGTGAACTGTGGAACAAGGTTAAGTAGCTTAAGGAGATATATGTGTTCTTTGTCAGTGCTGAATCAAGAGATTTACTTTGAAAAGCAGGTTAACGATGTAAGAAAGCATCTAATCATAGTAAGTTACTCTTTTTTCCCTTTTGAATAATTAAAAAAAAATATTTTTATTTTATTAATGTAAGATTTTTTTTAATCTGTTACCTTCTACGTTTTTAATTCCACTTCCTGAGGGAGAATTGTGCAAAGACTATGACTGTTTTGATGACTGATTATTTTTGCAATGTTTTTAATACTTTTTTCCTCTGGTAAGTGTGAGGTACAAGGGTATCCTTGTTGTACAAGTTGAGGCAACTTTTTTTGTGTTCTGAATCTAGTTCTGATCTAGATGTTGGGGTTTTTTTCAGTGGCAGTGGGAAGAGGCTGGGTGAATTCCACTTTGTTCTTTCTGTGAGATTCATATTAATCTCGGCTGTAAAATATATTATGCAAACTGCAGAAAGGAATCTAGTAACTCTTTGCGGAAATGAAAAAGTATATCAAAGTGGGTTTTGCAGGTTTTGTCAGTAGCACTCAACATTTTCATTACAGTTGTGAAAACCAGAGCAGAGCTGCTGCAGTCTGGGCAGGCCCACCAGGGTGTTGGAGGATGGAAAAACATTCACAATGAGTCTTCAGAGGGGGAAGGAGGAGGGAGGTGCTTTTCAGCAGGGACCAGAGCAAGGGGCATGATACCACAGTGAGGGAGCAGCTGGCTAAGTAGCTGGTCTGCAGAAACATCTGTGGGGGTTGCAGCTAATTACAGTGTAAGATGGGTTGTCAGTGTCATATTAGTACCGAAAGGCAGTTGCTGTACTGAGATAAAAGGAATATAGCCTTGGGAGAGGCACAAAGGATGCTTGGTGAAGGTGCAGATGCTGTGTTCTGTTTGACATGCTGTGTTGGAAAGAGTTTGAAGGAGAGTGCTTGAGGTCTGTAAGTGGAAGGGCAAGACCATGAGGAGTGAATCCTATAAAAGGAGGGACTGTTTAGGCCAAAGAATCACAGAACCGTTTTGGTTGGAAAAGACCTTTAAGAGCATAGAGTTCAACTGTTAACCTAACACTGCCAAGTTCACCTCTAAACCATGTCCCTAAGCACCACATTTATGCGTCTTTTAAATACCACTCCAGGGACGGTGGCTCAACCACTTCCCTGGGCAGCCTGTTCCAATACTTGATAACCCTTTCCATGACGAAATTCTTCCTAATATCCAATCTAAACCTTCCCTGGCACAACTTGAGGCCTCACCAGTGCCAAGTACATGGGAGATAATCACTTCTCTAGTCCTGCTGGCCACATTATTCCTGATACAAGCCAGGATGCTGTTGGCCTTTTTGGCCACCTGGGCACACTGCTAGCTCATATTCAGCCAGCTGTCAATCAACATCCCAGATCCCTTTCTGCCAGGCAGCTTTCCAGCCACTTTTTCCACTCTTCCCCATGAAGAGAGGTTCCATACAAGGCACTGAAGGCAGGTGTGGTAAAAAGGCAGCGGGCAAACTGTGGTTGGTTTGGCAGTACTGGGTATGACTAACCAGCTTCTACCAAAATGGTCAAGAGTCAGATGAGAAACAAACAAATCTGAACAGCCAACCATGGATGTTTGGAGGCCTTTGAGAATGGGTAAATGTCAGCAGTGTCACTGATGCTGACATCAGGGACAAGGACATCAATATAATTGTGTCAGGCAGCATCTCAAGATATGACTCAGTGACTGCAGCGTTTTTGGTATGCTGTCATGTAACTGTGCGGTTTGATTGTTTTTGTGCACGTGGGTAAAATCAATCCACTGGAGGGGATTTGAACATTCTCTTTTTTTTTTTTTTTTTTTTTTCCTTTCCCTCCAACTTGGTATTGTAAAGAAGTAAAGAAATTTGCACAAGCCTCTATTTTCCTTTTTCTTCCCCGCAGTACCCTGGCTGATTAATTTCAGCCAAATTTGGAAGAAGAGTAGCAATGTCAAAAGTAAATAAAGCCATTCATTTGTAATAAAACTGATGATCAGATAATGAGAAGATACATTGATTTTCTGCTCTGAGAAGAAGACAAGCTGAACTCATTTATATATAAATTTTACAGTCACCGGTTGCCTAGGCAGCTGTGTGTATTGGACAACCATTACTTGTGTAACTCTGGACTCATTGTAGATTGTTCTGATTCCTGTCTGATCGGGATTTCTTCAGGTGTTAAGATCAACTTTGTTATAGTAATAATGGAAGGTGGTTTAGAAAACAAATAATAGAAAACCACAGGGATATGCACTCCTTTTGAGTTTTCTGAGTCAGCAGAATTGTTTTAATTTATAAAGCAGTAATCTCCATTGTTCACAGAAAGATTACCTTTGTCACAATACTTACGTATATCATTTTATGACCACTTTTATAGCTATTGATTCCATCCATTTTTTTTCCTTTGTACTTCTTGGATTTAATATGTAATCTGTAGTAGGCAAGGTAAGAACCGTGTCTGTGTTTGTAAGAGTACCAGTGGCCTTGTCAAAATTGTCACTGGTGATTTCCAATATATAATTTAGATGCTGAGCTGAAATCTTAATGACATATACTCAGGAGGCATCTGAAAAGGGAGTCTGTTTACAGTTCATGGTTTTAAGTGAGGGCTGTAAATCCAATGTAATGGCTGCTTGTTTGCTAGTGGTTTAAACCTGTTAACTTGTATTCTGTATTGAATGCCAGCTGTCTCCCATGTTGACTAGAAATTTTAACACATCTGAGCATCCTCTTTACTTGGGTAATACGTAGGTGGAGTGGAATGAGACTGGCTTTCTTGCTTTTTGGATAGATGCGAAATCTCAGAAAGCTCAGATTGGCTGAGCCTCTCTCTGTCAGAAGTGGAAGCCTCCACACTTATCTATACTTGTGAACTATTTTCACCTGACATGGATCCTCTGTAGTTGGTAGTCTGACAAGAAGCTTTGATTTATGGTGGAGCATGGTGTAGAGTTAGGACACATTTACTCTGTGAGCTGTGATTATGGCTTGTTTCTTGCCCATTTCCTTGTTTCCTTTGAATGCCAGTTTTGTGAGTAGATGCTTGCAAATTAACGATGTCAAAGCCACAACTGAAACCTGGAGTAATCAGTTCTTCAGGCTGATGTTGCTGTTGCTCAGTTTTCATGGGTGTTGTCTTAAAAACCACTTGTCCTCTGTCTTTTTGTTTACTGAGTGATTCTACATGGGGGAAAATGTCCAAGATAATTTCCAGAGAAAATGAAGAAATTTGGAGGAGATTGATTTGTTGTGAAATACTGTCATATCTCTAAATAATTCAAAATAGCAATATCATTTGGTTGATGTCACAAATAGAACAGTATGCCTGAGAGAATGCAAATGGAAATTGCTTATGCAGGAAGGGAGAGTGAACTGTGATATGGTGGGTACTATTTTGCAAATATAATCCACAAATCCATTCTGCTCAGATTCTTATCCTATGCCCTTCTCTGTAGTGTTACAGAGGGCTTCAGTATAAATGAACAGGTAACGTAATTAGTTTCTCTCAGCATTTCTGTATGTTGAGTTTCAACCCAAATTGTACCTGGGGACATCTTGTTTTCTGGTGTGGTATGAAGTTGCTAGAGCTTTCAGAGGAAAGAGTATAATTACATTTATAAAAGTGTTTCAAACTGGAATTAGGTTTCTTTTACAGTACAAAAGCAAAACAATAATATGTAAAATCAAAACAAAGGAGTGCTAAAAATGAACAATCAGGAATTGCTCTGGTTCAAGAACAGCTGTTTTGCATCTTTTATTTTAGTTTTGGGTGGGTAGTGACTACACAGAAGTTATTTATACTGTCTATGTTCCAGAAATTGAGTTTTAATCTGAAAATATTTGTATGGGTGTTCTCTCATCTTCAAAAGATCACGTGGATTGAGAAAAGTCCTCTTTAGCTTGAGAAAGGCAACTGTTGCACCCATCTTCAAAAGAAAACATCAGTCATGGAAACTACAGTCTGATTAGCCTCACTTATGTCCCTGGAAAAATGCTGGAGTGAGTCCTGTTGAAAGACATTTCTGGGCACGTGAGGGAGGAGGCAGTCATCAGGAGCAGTGGCATGGATTGACCAAGGGTGGATCACGCCTGACCGAGCTGGTTGTTTTCTGTGATTAAATTACCAGGTTTGCAGACAATGGGAGAGCAGTGGATGTTAGTTTCCTTGACTCCAGCAAGGTTTTGATACTGTCTCCTCTACAATATTCTTGTATCCAACTGGGACATTACAGTCTGAAAGGGAGGACAAGCAGATGGGTAAAAAGCTGTTGGAATGGTTGGGCTCGGAGGTTATGGTTAATAGGTCATGCGCTGTCTGAAGACCAGTCTCAAGGGGTTTTGGAGAGGTGTGTCCTGGGACCTGTTGTGTTCAATATCTCTTGGTGACTCTGAGGAGAGAACAAAAGGCACTCGCATAAATTTTAACAAATGACACTGTACTGGAGGGACAAGTCGATATGTTGGAGGGCAAGGCTGCTGTTTAGAGGACCTGAACAACAGAGACCTGATGACATTTTAAAAGGACAAAGGCTGAGCCCTGCTTCAGGGGTCGCAAAGCCCCTGGCAATGCTGCAGGATTGGACAAAAGGAGGCAGAGAGCGGCTCCACAGAGACCACAAACGACAATGTGCAGGAGGATGGGGAATGGGGGGGATTGCAGTCAGTCCATAACATCTCTGTGCTGTTCCTTCCTCCTCACACTGTTCCCCTGCTCCAGCATGGGGTCCCTCCCATGGGATACAGTCCTTCATTAATTGCTCTGTTACATGGCATGGGGTAGCCCCTAGTTCCTGCTCACAGAGGCCAGCCCTGCGGCCACCTGCTACCAAAACCTTGCCGCATAAACCAGATACAGTCACGACCACTTTCAAGCAGGACTAAAACTCATGAAGACAACTGTTGTCCACCAAAACCTCAGCCAGTTGGGGAAGCACATGGCATTGCTGCACAGACTTACTTAAGGCTGCTGGAAGGGAGGAGAAAAAGAGGAGACATGTGGCTGGAGCTGTACTCTTGGAAGGAGATGACCCACCCTGGACTGACGAAACTCCCAAGGGACTGCAGCTCCCAAACAACCAGGCTGAGGCAGGTTGCTTCAAGACATCACAAGTCTTGGAGGATCTTCACCAGGGCAGGGACACCCCTGACAGGCTGCAGCCCAATAAGGAACTGGAGGATGAGTTAGAAGCAAGCAGCAGTGGAGGAAGACAAGTAGGAGCAAGGAGCAGCAGAAAGAAACCATACAATAGTGGCTCCAACCTCGTGCATTGCATGTTGCATGGCCATCGCAATTAGGAATGACCAAGTGAAACATGCAGTGAAAACAAGAGAAGTTGAGACTAGCAAGGGGAAGGAAGGGGTGTTGGACTGAAGCTGAGTGTGGAGAAGGGAGAGTAAAATGCTTCCCTAAGGGTTTAATTGTTTGTGTTTTTTTCTCAATATCCATATCAGTAGCTATATACAACTACACTGCATTACTATACATTTTTGTAAAAATATAACAAAACTTCATAGATCAAAAAAAAGCCCACAAGAATAGTTCTACAGTGTTAGTGAAGTCCATTGTCCAAGTGTCCTATTAATAGCTATGAATGCTTAGGAAAAAGTATAAAACCATGGACAGTGTGATTTGATGGTTTCTCCGCCTCACAGCATTTCAAGAACTTCCTCATTCAGAAGTACAGAATTATCTTTTCAAAACAAGAGAGAGAAACGTACATAGAAATACCATGCTACCACTATTTGTTGTGTTTTCACTAATTTCTGATGTCTCAGGTAATCCCTTACATAAAATTTTGCTGTTCTAAGAACCGCTAGGATTGAAAGTTTTTTGTTGCTTGCACTAGAACTCCCACTTGAAAGCTGCTGCACAACCATGTTATTTCCTGTCTGGATCTTATTTCTGCCTATTTGTCGTTTTACCAACATCAGCCTTCAGTTTAAAAATGTTGGGTTTGTGGGTTTTTTCTATTTTTGTTTTGTTTTGTTTTGCTTTGCTTTTTATTTCCAGCATCTCAAGTTTTTATTTTGTTAAGATCAAGTTCAGCTCTTCCAGACTTTTTTTGTAGGGAATGAGAAAGCTTGTCCTAATTATATCCTCGTGCATTGCCTCTGTGCCTGTTTGTTGTTTCTGATTGTGAGATTCCAGCTGAGGCCTGAATGAGATCTTGTGGTTTGGTTGTGGTTTTGTTTGGTTTGGTGCTTGAATTCTGATCCCAGTTCCTGGGAACTCCAAACAAAAGCTGTCCTGGGCTATGCAGACCAAGAGAACCCCTGATATTGAATACATGTAACTATTTCTCTTTGGCAAATATGTGAGTGAGTATATTTACTGCCCCCTTGGCCCATGAAGATGTGTTTACAGCTTTTTAAATTGATGTCTAGTTCTTGAGCAGTAAATCTTCAGATGCAGTAGTCTAGGGAGCATTAGAATTATTTTAGAATATGTGAGATCATGAAATCAATGCAATTAGATATTTAATTCCTCTAAATTTTATCTTTACCTTGATTACCCTGGTCTTACAGGTCCTTATAGGTTTTCACAATTCATTTTTTTGTTTATTTTGTTGGGGGAGGATGGTTTGATGTTGTTGGTTTGTGTGTGTGTGTTTTGTTTTTTTAAATTCTGTGCTCGTCTTTGTGCTTAGTGACCTTTATCTGAAGTTTAAACTGTGATCCTTTGGGGGTTTTTGTTCAATGCTGAACTTGTACATAAAATACACAACAGGATGGCAAAACAACACTTGCATTCAGAAAATCAGTTCTCAATGTATTTCTGAAGTTAGACATTTCTCCTCTCCAAGGAGGAGAAAGCAAGAAACTTTGACAATATTTTTCACAACACTAGTATTTCAGACTGAACCCCTGTTAATGTACCTCTTCAGTCTTCCCAGGACACTTCTGAAAAGTATGTTGTGAAGGCATACTGAAAATTAGCTTTAAAAAAATATTAGAATTTGTTTTTGCCAATGTGTTTGTGTTTACCTCTTGTAGATGCTGGATGAGTGTGAGGTCCATAACCTTGTTCGACTCTCAAATCAAAGGGAGGACTACAAGAACTGATCCTTCTGTGCATTCACTGAGATTTGCTTGTTCTGTAGTATGGGCTGTGGGGTCCACTTGCAGGACTAATGACATTGAGGCTGGAATTTGCAAATTGAGGTTATTTTGTCACTCAGCTGCATTTAAGAAACATTAAATGGATGGATTTGCTAAGTAAGGTTTTCCATACAGCATGGTTGCCTATACACTGCATTCATTCAGCTTGTTAGTGTGCCTGCAACTTTTCATCCTAAATAGTTAAAATATAAGTTGTTTTCCATATCTCTATGTGCATTCAGCTCTGTCTGCTGAGAAAGCAAATGTGTGGATCACAACCTGTTGTTCTTACCTTGAATATGGACATGCTATAACCCAGGACAGTGGACAAGTTTGCCTTGTTGCGTAGCTGTCCATGTTTCAGGAAGCCAACTGGAATGCCGCGCATTATGGTTCCGCCAAAATCCAATCCCTTGGGATTACGTAGTTAGCCGAGAAGCTGGGACTGGTATCTGTGTTTAGTCTGGAAGGAAAAATCTGATCCTTTTTTTCTGGGAACAAACGTGCTTAAACTTGCCTCCCCCACTGTCCACGGAATTAGAAAAAAAATTACTTAAAGCAGGTGACGTTAATCCCTGATAAAACTCAAGAAAGTTGAATTGGGCCATTATTTTGAGGCCAGTGTCGGTGAGATTATAGGTTTTTAAATCCTATGTCTTGAAAACTATGTAGTCTTTTTTAATTAGTTGTAAGGTGGCATTGTTAATACAAAATTTGTGTTTGGAAGGTTTTTTAGCTTTTTGTCACCCCACTCTGCTGAGTTGAGTGGTCTTAATAAAATGCCATTATTGAATTCTACCATAAGAAGGATTTGCATTTTTCAATAATTTTTTAATGCAAAAAGAACTGGGATTTTAAATATTTTGTAGCAGGTGACAAAGCCTGAGACCTCTCCCTGAGCTCTGTTAGAAGCCACTGGCAGTTTTCCTCGCAAAGTAGTTTCAAGATTAGATAGGCAGCATACGTGGATTAATGGGATCAGTCTGTCTTGGCTTGTGAGCCTTCTGAAGAGAATCTGGGTCTGCCCTGTGGTGGGAGTGGAACCGCTGTGCTGTGAAACTGCCAAATTGCTCTTTGCCCTAAGAAGTGGTTCCCATGATATGTACAGACATTTACAAGGAATCTGACCTAGTCCTGGTGCCTATTTGTTTCACTGAGGCTACAGCAAATAGGACTCGCCAAGCAGTCCTAAACCATATAAACTGAGATATTCTGTACTTTTGCTGAAAAATTTAGCATTGATTTCAAACGTAAAGCTGCCAACAGCTATCTAATACTTGGAGGATCTCAAAGAGTAATTCAGCTCACTTCATTTGTGAGACCTCTTCACTGTCTTAAAAGCATACCTGATTTCAAGTGCTGTCCAGTTTGATTTAAAGAACATAGAATAATCCTATTCCTAATCTCCTGTGTTTCTGTCAGGGTGCAGAGAGAATTTGGTGATACATTTCACAGTTAAATTCACAGTCCCTATTTATAGATGTTTAAATCTAAGTCAGCTGCAGTATGCCTGACTTAATTTGCAGTCAAAAATTCACATCACGTATAATTAATGTGCTTGAGATATGTTTGATTTCATTACTGCTGTTGCATGTACTTATGTACCAAGTCCACATTTCTCATAATTACTCCCAGATGATTAAATTCAGATTTGTTTCAGGATGACATTGTTTCTGTATTTATAAACTGAGTGTTTAAATAGAATGGCCTTGGTTTAAGCTTTATTTTTGTCCCTGCTACAAAAATAAAATATGTGAAGGAAATAGGGTATAACTGTTCCCTATGCTTATAGAAACTGTATTTAAAAAAAAATGGTTTATCTTCCTGACTATATTTCATGTTGTCAGTGCTGTGTCATTTTAGGACTCCTTGCTGATGCAAATTGTCCTTTTCACTTTCAGAATTCACTGCAAATAAGCAGTGATTAATTTTAACTACTGTCTAGTACCCTGATAATTTTTTGTGTCATGCTATTTGCTTGTTACAGATAGGGAGGCTAAAGGAGAAATTTTATGTGGCTCGCCCCTACTGTCAGTGAAGAGATTAGAGAGAAATGAAGAATTTCTGACTGCTAGCTTGTCCTTAGAGGATTCCTTTCTGTCTTAGTACAAAAATAATCAAAATATTACAAACTTGAAGCAGTGGCACAAGGTTTATCATAGAAATTGCTTAAGCATTGCAGCTACCTATTTCTTTGTTAGTCTTAATGAAGAAAATTGGACTCTTACAATATTTCTTCAAAAACACTTTCCTAGTGGTGATTGGTAGAAATACTCCATATTTGTCAATACTGCTTGTATTTAATGATTTTTCAACCCATAATATTGTGAGTCAAACTGATTTTGATTTATTAATAGCTTGGTGGGAGTATGGTACGTTGATGGCATATCTGGTTTATAGAGCAGGTACAGTCTTGTCTATATTTGGTTTAATACAACACTGCTAGAGGAAAATACATCACACCAGATCCAGCAGCCTGAGCAAGGTGAGGCAGCTGCTGCTCCGTGGCTCCACGTCCATCCAGTCGCAAGGCTGAGCCAGTGTTCCCAGCGGACACGTTGCACGCAGCACACACAAACACCAGACATTACACATGTATGCACAGATGGATCAGATGGGCAGACAGAGCACTCATTCAAGCACAGACAGCTCCAGGGGCCTCATCCTGCTCCTCTCTCTCACAGGGAGTGACTGGGTCCCCTAGTGAGAGCCACATATATAAATATGGGAAACATGGATCCCATCAGCAGCTGCGGTCAGCCTGTCTGCCCTGTAGCTGCTGACATTGGGGCATACGAGCTCCTGAGGCCACAGCTCTGCTCCAGTTGCTGGTACTACCCATATCACTTGCGCACACACACACACACACACACACGCACACGCACACGCACACGCACACACACACACACACACAGAGTTGACCAGGACTCCCCTGGTCCTGTAGCTGACCCCACTGTGCTCTCAGCCTCAGAGATGCATGGGATCCATCCCACCAAGGGCTGGCTGTTAGAGGCCACTCTGCCTCTGTGTCCTTGGCCACTTGCCCTGTTTCCCAGCCGGTCCCAATTTACATTTGATCACACGCTCACTTGCATGTGCTGCAGTGCCAGGGACACACAGGCACTGCAGCTGGTGGTCTGACTCCAGCTGTTGCACCCAGACCCCCATTCACATACACCTGAAGTAAACAGTCCCTCACACAGGAATGAGTTAGAAAAGCATTTATGGAGAAAATAGGTCAGGCTGCCCTGCTCAGGCACAGGCCATGGCCAGACAGGCATACCAACCAGCCCACTGTTCACATGCGACTAGCCCTTTTTATCCCCCTGCCCCTTCATCTTCCTATACTTCCTTGCCAAATCAACTAAATCCATCCCTTCCCTTCTGTCTTCAGTTCCTCTCCTAAACTTCCTGTTATGAGTCCTGTGCAATCCCCAAATGCTCTTCTGCTGCATTGCATCATGTCCCCTCACACCCCTGAACAGCAGGCCCACTTAGTCTGAAAGGTGATCGAGTGGGCTGCTCCAAATGACTCCTTTGGTGGCTTTCACACCTGGGCACAAGGGCTGAGGCTCTCCTGGGTGAGCTCTGGGGTGGCTCAGACATGATGTTCCTTCCTCAGGAATCTACGGTTTAGGTTCTTATCTGCAGTTGCATGCCCTTGGCTCCTCTGGGCTTGTGGAGATGGACCTTTGATGGGCTGATGGCTTCTGGGGTGGGACAGGGGTAGCTGAGGCAGCGTATTTTTTGAGCTTTGTTCCCACTATTGTTTCTCAGTGCTGCTTTGTGGTTGAGATTTTATCACATAGCCTCACTCATACATCCTACAGGGAAGTCAGAAATAATGGCTATGTGGGTACGTTTATGTTACTGCCATGGTCTGACACTCTACCATTTAGAATGGAGACTTGAGACTTAGCTGATGTGAATTATTAAGATGTTTATTGATTAATGAGCACTCTAAGAGGAAATAGGAAAAGCAGCAAAATAATCTATACTCTGTGCAATTAAATATACCAATTTATGATTTTATTATGATACAGAATGCAGATTCTATGGAATCATGTATGTGATTACTACTAAATTACATTTTTTTAAATATTGAGGTGTAAATCTGTTTACTGCCTCCCAAATCTTAAGAATGTAAACCTGAGGGAGAGGCCAGCATGTCTTCCAAGGGGATTTCCTCTAGCCTCCTCGTGGACTTGAATCCACATGTCAGCATTACTACCATCTGTAGGTCCACACACCTACCTTTGGAAGACCTATCTTCCTTTTTTCTCCACTCAGTTTGCCATTTTTTTCTGTATTTGGTATTTTATTCTCCATTTTTTCAGAGTTTGGGCTCAGCTTTTCATTAGCCTTACACCTTCTTTCTGTCAAAGCTGTTCTCAAGCAAACAGCCCTCTCATAATTACTGTTTTGACAGTGGTCCCAGTTTTGCTACATCCATACCGAGATTTCATATTTCATATTATTATATGCATAATGTAAGCTTTATGTAGTGTTATAAACAGGATTGCCTCATTATGAGTGGCTTGGCAGCCCAAAATTCATCTGTTATTATCAGCCTAGAGTGATTGCATTGGGTTTACACTTATCAATCACTAGATATATTCTATTTTAGCCCTGGATCTCTACCTAGATCCAATTCATCATCATCAGGTTCTTATCATGTATGCTGGAGCACATGCCAGAGCAGCAGAGTAACTGTCACACTTTTTCACACTTCCGCTGTGGGCTCTCATGGTGAGGTGCAGAAATGACCTTACAGCCCTTGAGGTTGTAAGGAAGGTATGTATTTATGATGTCGAACACACACAGGGAATAGCTTCACCCAAGATGCGTGTGTGTTTTACAGTAGTTGTGAGCTTGGTTAAATACAGTAAAGTGTAACGTATTAATGAAAGTTTTTAGGAATGCCTATATATATTCATAAGCTGTCCCCAAGAAGGCAGTTCTTATTACAATGAGTTCCGGGAGACCATTTCCATAGTCTCCACCTCCGGCTCCTCCTGGTTGCAGCTGCACAATGATCGTGAACCGGGGTCCTCTTTCTCTGTACACGATCACCTTTGGTCCAGTGTGATGAGTTGGTTAGGACTCAGACTGCTGAGTTGGTTAAAACTGGCGTATCTCCTGTCCTGTGCCCAAGCTTCTGTTATCTAGTTCACCCAAGGATGCACCAAGGATGCACCCAAGGATTATTATCTCTGCAAGGCATCAGCGAACTCCTGTTTCTCGTACAATAAGTTACACAAAGATAAGCAAGGCTATGTGGGTTAAAGGGTTAGCTCTCTGTTGGCTCTTTAGTGATGTGGGGTAGGGTTAGTTCTTTAAGTGTCAAGTGTTAGTTTTTCAAGTGTTAATTAGTTAATTGTCAATTCCCTGTATCAGTGGTTCCTTACCAGGGCCCTAGCTATTGTGAGGCCTTGTGCTCTGGTTTGGCTTCATAGTCACAGTTTCCTTTACATACAATCCATTTCTTACTGAAGTATTTCTGTTTAATTTGTTTGGAAATAAATGAGTACCTTGATGAAAGACCTAGAGCTGAATTTCCTTATTTTCTTGCCTTAAGGAAGCCTATAAATGTTTTAATAAGCAAGAAAAGCTTACTACTGTGAAATATGTTTATCAGTAATGTGGAAATACAGGGCCAGAAGGTTTTTCCAGACATTAATCTAATTCATTGCTCTGAATAAAGGCATGATGAATCATACCTATATGATCTAATCATCTTTGATTAGATATTTTTCTAAGCTCCTCTTACGTCTCCAAAGAAGGAGACAGGATATTCCACAGCCTCTGAAAGTAATCAGTTTCAAAACTTCATTATCCTTTAAAGTTACAAATGTAATTTTGTTTGCTTTGCTTGTTTGGTTTGTTCGTTGCTTTGGTTTTTGTTTCTTTCCCCTTCCACCCCCCAAATCTGAGCTCAGTATTTTTAAGTTGTCTTTTTAGACTGATTTTTTTTTTCCCCCCATGGGACTAAATTAACTCATTTCTTTCAGTCTTTTCTCAGAGGCCTTGTATTCTAAGCATCTTGTAGTTATTTGTTCTTCTCTGGTGTCTCTCCCAAGTCCATTAGCCTCATCCTGTCACACTCAGAATCCTGCTGTTTTTACAATGCTAAACTTCATTGTTTTGTGATTGTGACACAATTATCTATCACAGTTCAATTTTCACCACTAATTCCTCCATGTTTAGTCAGAATAAAATGTCCTTTCCTGGTTACCTTTTCAGCTTTCTTAAGCAACAAGATCCTTGCATACCTCTCGTGACTACATTCCATCACTCTCTCACCAAGTGCCAGAGTTCTTGTATTTTACCATCATAGGCTGTTGTTTGGGTAGTTAACTAGTTAAGAAAAAATGTCTGTAATTGCTTCAAAACTTGAGAATCTGTTCCACCTGTAATAGTGCTTTTGTTGTTTTCTTTGTGACTTTCATCTTAACTTCAGTCCTCTCTTTTATCTTCTCTTGAATGCCAGAATAAATGCACTATTCTTGAAGTATGATATAGAACCTTGTTACTCATTTCTTCTTGCCATGGTTGCCCTTCATGAATGAGCTGTTGCCTTCTATGTTACTATTATAGTTGGTTTTAGTTGTCCCACAGAGTTTATGGTGCTGGCTAGGACATACTGCACAACTTCTCAGATGGCTTGGTATTTTTGGCATTTGTGTGAACATCACTGGTGTTTAGGAAACTGTCTTTTGACCTTTTGTCTTTATTTCTTCCATAATCCTATTGCAATTTCTAACTGCTTCCTAAAGGCTAGTTCTAAGACAAAGTTACTGTTGTCTTCATCTATAAGAGCTTTTCCCATTAGTTTCCCGAAAAACTAGTTTAGTACCTTTTTGCTGTTGCTGAGCTAGCATGCTGAACAGCTCCTCCGTCTCTGCATTTTTTGGTCCATCCCTCATTTGCCAAACAGGCTCTCTCAGTTGAGAAAATTAAAAGCCTTCTGCTGATGCTGTTAGTGCAGCCATGTGTTCATTTCCAGTTATGCATCTGCCGCTACTTGGGTCTTTACACCTGACTAGAGGATTGAGGAGGGAGCCACCTGTGTCTCTGACTACTTCAGCTGTCTCCTAGAAACTAAATATTTCTGATCTGTTACAACCATATCTGTCAATGTCATTAGTACCAGGTGATAGGTAGCATAGGGCAGTAGGGGCCCAAAGCGGAGAACAGACAGGTGATTAAACTATTTGAAACAAATAGTGTTTTAATATTATGGAACAGAATGCTACATGTTTGTTTGGAAGCCTGTACTGTCTTCAAGTCATGCAGTATTTAAGCTTCCTAAATCGCTTTTGAAAGTGAGACTTAGGCAGCAGCATTAACATGGCTGCTTCCAAATAAATCTGTGGTCCTTCAGCTGTATTTCAGAGCATGAGTACAGAGGAAATTCTGTTACCTTGATGTTCTCAGTCTGTGCTCTTCAGATTAATTAGGTGGTCACTGCAGTTTCCTTTTTTTTTTGGTCCACCTTCTTGAATTGCAGAGACCTGAGGCATTTCTGCAATGAGACATTTGCAGACAGAATCACAGGCATGGATCTGTCAACCCATTTAGTGGAAGAGTTGCTAGCATGTTGCTCTGAGGTGCCCTAGACCAACCACATTTTACCAGCTGAAGCTTTTTGGAAGTTTGTTTGTTTGTTCTTCTTGCTGAAATAATTTGTAGGAACAGAATGATAACCTCTTGTTTAATGAAATGCAGAAACTTAGAGGTTTTTAGGAATGGATTTCAAAGAGAAGCTGATTTCCTCTTGCAAACTGGGTGACATTTATTTCTGAAAATTTAGTATACTGACTTAACTTCAGTGCACCAGATGCCATGTGTTACAATAAAGACAAGTACGTGGATTTTGGTCAAGGAGATTGTTTGCACCAGTTGCATGATATCAATGATTTTCAAGTTGCACCAGTGATTATTTACATTGTTAATGAAAAGACACTTGAAATGTAACAACATAACAACTTACCTGAGAATCATTCTGAATAATCATGTTGGCCGTTACAAACTGTAAATTGCTTTGTAAAAAAACATTGTTAAAACACAAGTCAGATATAATACATTATTTACTTTAATTCAGACATTGTTGAATAGTTCATTAGATTTGGACATCAGCTTGACGTTTTGTATAATCTGATGGAACTAAATGGAACTAAAGTTGAATTTTGGACTTCTGTGGCATTCTAGCTCCAAAGGATGTCAAGAAACTTCTACTCAAGTAGTCAGCAGGTTAACCCAAGCTTGAGTGTAAACTTTTAATTTTACCAATATTAGCTTCCTGGGACAAAAACAATTTCTTTGGTATTCTCAGCAATGCATTCTATTTAAAAAGAAAAAACAATCCTTACAGTGTGAAATTAGCAACCGTCTGTATTGCTGATATCTGTTTTTAGCGCATTGTGTGATGCCTGCAGTGTAGCAATTAACTGATCTAAAACATTGCAGTTCTCATAGAAGGAGAGTAAAATCTGGTCTGAAAATTATTAGTTAATTTTGAGTTCTGAAAGTTCTGACCTTTAGACTTCTCTTTGCAATTCTGTTAAGGCAACACCATATGTTGCCATCTGAGGCAGCTGAAGGTCACAAGTAGCATAGAGCAGTCCCAAAAGATTTGGAGAATATTAAAAATCATGGTGTTTGTGTTTTGCTGCATCAGAACATCTAGAGAAACTTTGTATTAAAAAACCACAAAGCAATTCTGCATGAAATTACTTCCACCAATGACAAAATGGCCTGGAGGAGAGAGTGATCACTAAATTTGGAAGAACCACGGGAGTATGTGGCTGCTCATGTATGCTGCTTTTGAGTATACAGGTTGTTTCAAAAAGATGGACCCAATCTAAAATCACAAGGCTTTGAAGTTGGGTCCATCTTTTTGAAGAACTGTGTACTATGGTAAGGCAGCACAATGGCTGTACCTTTGTCATAGTGCTACATTGGGTAAGAAGGAATTGGACTTTATGTTTGAGGCTCTTGTGACAGAAACTGCCACCAGAGCTGAAAGTATACAAAAGTATACACAAACCACACTCCATTTAGATTTTAGGACAAGACTTAGCCCTGACAAAAAAACAGACAAGAGTGTAGATAAGGATTTTGAGGATTTAAATCACTTATGTTGCCATTGTATAATAAGCGAGGTGAGGCAATTTGAGAGAGGGTTTCTAATTTATTCCTACAGTGCAGTCTGTAAAAAGGGCTTTTCACTGCCAAGATAGAGGATTGAAAAAAATCAACACACCTTTCAAATCTCTATTCAGTTGATATTTTTGTATTATTTTTACAAATACCACCTCTGTTTACTAGCGCTGAAAGGACTTAGAAGGAAAAAAAAAATATTTCGAGTATTTTCCCCACCCTGCCACCCCTTCCTATAATTTTAAGTTGTATACCTATTAGCAGTCTCTAATGTATGTTTTCTTCTGCATTGAACAAAGAGTTCCAAAGGCTTGGTCTTGAGAACACTGCAAAAAAGAGCCTTGTTACCTACACATGTGAAGCTGGTTCTCCCCATATCTGTACTGAATTAAAGAGAGTTGAATACATGTTGATAATTTTTTTCTTAATATTTTTCTTTTGGTGAGCATGTGGTGGGTTGATCTTGGCTGGCTGGCAACCTGTCCCCACCCTCAGCCTCTCTCCCACTCCTCCCCATCAACAGGGCAGCAGGGAGAAGCAAAGATGAAGAAGTTTGTAAGTTGAGATAAAAGAGACTGGTTGCCAGTTGCTGTCATGGGCAAAACAGACTTCACTTGGGGAAAATTAATTACCAATTAAGATAGAGTTGCATGGTGACCAAAAAAAAAAAAGACAAAAAGCTAAAACCACTTTCCTGCCCTCCTCCCAGCTTCTCCCTAGGCTCAACTTCACTCCTTCACTCCCCATTCCTCTACCCCCTCCACCCCAGGTGGTGCAGGGGGATGAGGAGTTGGGGGTTGTGGTCAGTCCATGACAGCCCCTCTGGCGCTGCTCCCTCCACGTGCTGTTCCTGTGCTCTGGCACGGGGTCCCTCCTAGGGGACACAGTCCTCCAGGAGCTGCTCCAGCGTGTGTCCTTCCCTGTGGTTCAGTCTGTCAGAACAGCCTGTGCCAGCGTGGGTGCCACACGGGCCACAGCTGCTGCCAGCAGCCTGCTCCTGCCTGGGTCTGCATCCGCTGCTGCTGCCCTCAGGGGCAGTTACCTCGGAGGGGGAACAGCAAGGTGGTGTCTTCTTCCTAAATTATGACTCAGGTTTCGCAAGTGTGTGTACTGGGAAGCTTACGGGCTGGAGGTGGTTACGGCAGTGCGTAGCTGAAGAGTTGTGTGTAGCTGTGGGTTCGCTCAGGGTACATGGGGTGGGCGGTTTTGGGGTTTGCCAGGGGAGAGCCGTGCAGCTGCCTGGCACCTCAGGCTTTTTGTGCAGTGACAGGAAACATGCAGGCCATGGGACAAAAAGGGTAGAAAGTGTGGTTTATTGAAAAAAATACAACAAAACCCTCACATTGGTAGAAAATCTGGGGAAGCTAATGATACTGCAGATAGTCCTTCAATACAGTCACCAGAGTGCTTAGGCTTGTGGTTGGCAATGCCCCTACACCAGCTGGTGCTGCAGGTGTTGGTCTGGGCATGGACTTCTCTCCCACTTCCTGGCTAAGCTGTCACAGAAGGGACCCTTCTTTCCCATATGTGTACATGCATAAAAAGCATTGCCTGGCATCTCACCAAAACAATTTTTTTTTGCTGGGGGGAAGAGGCAGGGAACAGAAGTAGTTTATTACCACATTTCTTTAATACTGTTATTTTGAGGAGTTCAGACTCTTCTGGGCAGAACAGGCAGCAAACAGAAGCACAGCTGCGTTTTCTAAAATACGGGAATGGGTCCACGGTGAGGAAAACACGGGCAGTGATGCTAGGGCCTGATACTGGCAAAGCCAACCTCTCTAGGACCCACGGGGAACATGTGGGGATGGCATGGCTGGAAGCCAGGGGAGCTGCCGTGTTGTCACTGCTGGGCGGCCTTCAGCTGCTGTGTTTTGTAGTCACTCACATGCTGTCATTGCCTGCACGGTCTCAACCAACGCCCTCTTGCTTATTTTCCTTTAATGTTTTATGGTTTAGCTCTTCAAAGTAGGTGTGGATTATTGATCTTGAGCTTGTTGACTCTGATTGACTCTGCTTTGTTGTGGCTTCGGTAGGACTGGTGGGTTTGCTGATTTTCTCTAATATTCAGGTTTCCTGGATGAGCTATTTAAAATGTGTGTCTGCATGTTGTTATTCCTATAATCCAAAAAAAATAAATCAGCATTTCAATTTCTCAGTATGTTTGTTTACCTGAATTATGATTGGTATTGTTTTTCCCAAACCATGTGACATTACTGTAGTACAAAGAATTAATTGTTTTGCTTTGAATCTTTGAGGGAGGGGGTGAGGGATTTTCTGTGTTAATTTTTATAATGTAGCAGGGTAGCAGGGTTTTTGTGTCACTGTAGTCTATTTTTTTCTGTTAGGCTTTTACTGTTAGGTTTATCTATTTTGTATTTTCTTTCAACTTTGCTGCGGCAGGTGTTTGCATAAGATGTATCTTGCTTTGCACATGTGGCACAGTGCTTATGTTTGTTCTGATGTGCTTGAAATTGTATGCAGAGTTGGGAATCTTGCTTTACTGCTGTTATTTAGGTCCATTTTAATACTTCATAAAGTAATTGAGGTCATAGTTTATTTTTTCTATTGCTGACCTTTTTCTAGCTTTCTGTATTTCCATTTATGGTTACACACTGTCTCCTTGAGAAAATAATCAGCCTAGTATTTGGTAATTTGCTTTTTCCTTGCTGACTTTGCACACCACTATAACATGCAAAATGTTTACTGCTTGGTTCCAGGCTGTTTTAAATATTTGGTATTTGTTTTATATACTTGGGCATTATGCTCGGGTGCAAAGACCAGTCCAGTTTGAGCTATGCGAGGAAAAGCTATTTTTATGCTTTGGATTTTTTCTAACCTGCTTTTAAGAGGAAGGTTTTGAATGCTTGCCTTCACCTTAGAGCTTGGTGGGGGGTGTATTCTCGTGTTTGTGGCTGTGAGTAGCTTACAGCTAAATATGCTGGGTTTGCAAAGACATGCCGAGAGGGCAGGGTGGCAGGGCATTGTGAGATTCCTTTCCCTGTGAATGTTAGAGGTTTTGTGATGTTGGAGTTTGTCCCTCTGTTGCATCTTTTCTCCCTGAAATCTGTAGTTGGGAAGCTTGCAGGAAAATCTGAGCAGTCTGTTCCACTTTGGTGGACCTGCTTTTGAGGAGTCAGGACATGACATCATATGATCCATTCCCACGGTCTGATCCATAGTGTCCTGCAACTTTTCCTGTGTGTGTTGGAATGCCTGTCTCATTGGATTAAAATAGCCTTCTGATGTCAAATGTTTTGACAAGTGCCTCCAGAAGCTGGATATGCACTTGTTTTCCTTTGGTTTGTACATTATCCTTCCAGCCTGATCTAAGGCTTGCATGTCTATGCTCTGACTAATGTAGACTCGACCTACTGCTTATCTCTGCTTTGCGGCTGATAACCTCTTAGAGTGTGTGAGGTGTTTGGTATATAGGTGTTTGAACCAAATTTCAGACTTAGCTTTACAATAGCTTAATGTTAGTAATTCAAAGAGTAAAAATAAATAAATAACCAAATAAATAAATAAATAAATCAGTTTTATGTGGAACATCTTATTGTCTTTGTTACTGGAGATAATTCTGAAAATACAGCTCAGAAGGGAATAGGTAATATAAGTTTTGGAATTTACTTTTTCTTTTGA
This sequence comes from Streptopelia decaocto, assembly GCF_964273445.1. Taxonomy (NCBI): domain Eukaryota; kingdom Metazoa; phylum Chordata; class Aves; order Columbiformes; family Columbidae; genus Streptopelia; species Streptopelia decaocto. The sequence continues at coordinate 26,650,182 of NC_138657.1, forward strand.
TAAATATAATTCTACAACCAAATTACATCAGAAATGTCTGTGCTTGCAAGGGTCATTCTAGATCATAGCAGAAATTAGAGGCAAATCTTATGTTAGCTGTTCCTAGTCTGGATACAGATTAATACATTGCTCTATTTTTTCCTGAAGGAGGTTTACACATTTATCATAACAGTCCCTCTTGTGATGGCAGCTATCTAGAAAAGATACATTTCCAGTGGATGGAAAAGACAATCTGCAGGCTTAAAAAGAGGCCTTTTGTCTGGGATAGAGGTAGAGAAGCTACCTCTTCAGGACTGAGATGAATTTTAGATCATTTGTTACAGAATGCTTTGTCTTGGAAGGGACCTTCAAAGGTAATCTAGTCCAACCCCCCATGTTGTCACAAGGATCATATAACCTGGGGACTTGACCTGTGAGCAGTGTTACCTTGTTCATAATGCCAGATGACACTACTGTAATTTTGATTGACAAAAGGTGAGATCTGCTTAGCTTAAAACAGCTGTCCTTGTCTGTTTCTTACCTCAAAACAACACACAAAAGAGAAAAAGGATTTGAACACTGCTTTAAAAAAGTAAGTGCTATTAAAATACATGTATGTCCCTGTCAAATCTTAAGTAATATTGAAAGACAACACTGTCATTAGCTAATCTGCTTCATGGACAAGTCTTTTCTACTTGTGCCATTTCTGGTTTTTGTTTATTTTCTTAAATGTTTGGTCTTTTTAGGAAGCTACTTGGGATAACTTACATTGCAAACTCTTTTGATTTTAAGTGTTCATCTAGTGGTGGATGCAGCTTTGAAAAGGTGCAGCCTGTTTTTTGATATCTTGTCAGATTATTTTGGTAGGACCTGAAGTGAAATAGCTGACTCTGTCTTCATGCAAGAAGTACCATAGGAAGAAGAAGAGATGCAAAAATTGAAACTCATGGGAAAACATTTTTGAACATGAAATGTTTGTCAGAGTCCATAGATGGCCCTTAGTGATTGTTAAGCCAGAATAACTCTGGCAGGTAATAGCAGAAGGAGTTTTGAGTAGCATAGTTTTGCTTCATGGCAAAGCATCATAAATTGTTTTGATTTCTGCACAACAAGCCATGTTCTTTCATTCTGCCTAAAGCGCTGTGTATGCTTGTGAGAGTGATAGAGCAACTGGTGCCATCAGTTTGGAGGTGAATTTTGTCTGTTGAACATTACTGCTTTTCCCTAGTTTTGTGGTTTCTTGAAGCAGTTTTCTTCCAGTGGATCAGAGGTAAATTTACTTGCAGAAATCAAGTGTTGAGAGGTGTTAGATCAGACACTTTTGACAAATTACAATGCTGTATTAAGGCTTGCAGGTGTTTTTCTGAGAATTTTCCTAAGGCTGCTCTGAAGGCCTTAATTTTGTGCTTGTACAAGTGGAAGAGTCATTAAACTGTGCTGCAGCTTCACGTTGCCAGCACCATTAGTCATTTTAGGGAGTAGTGTGAGTATGCTTAGGAGCCTGTAAACAAACCAACATGTAGACAGAGTTGCTCTAGAATTACAGGTTTAAATTTTTTAGCCTTTAATACGTGGGAGGTCAGGGAAGATTTTTTACTGGTCCTAAGAAAAAGTCTGAGTGCCTGCATGCAGTGCTTACCTTTCAGGAATGACAGCATAAGGGAATTAAGTCAGAAAGCTGTTTTTTTTCTTCAAGTAGTGGAAAGTGCCTTCTTGATCATCACTAAAGTTTTACATTGGTACAACCAGTACACTGTGCTCTTGAACCCTGTGTTTGCGGGGCGAGGTTTCGGTAGCAGAGGCCTACAGGGGTGGCTTCTGTGAGGAGATGCCAGAAGCTTCCCCTGTGTCCAGTAGAGCCAATGCCAACCAGTTCTAAGACATACCCACTGCTGGCCAAGGCTGAGCCCATCAGTGATGGTGGTACCACCTCTCTGATAATGTATTTAGGAAGAGGAAAAAAACTGCTGCACAACAGCAGGTGGAAGAGAAGTGAGAACATGGGAGAGAAGGAAACCGAGCTCAGTGGAGAAGGAGGGCAGGAGGTGCTCCAGGCGCTGGAGCAGAGATTCCCCTGCAGCCCGTGGTGCAGACCATGGTGAGGCCGGCTGTCCCCTGCAGCCCAAAGGAGGCTGTGACTCCCTGGGAAGCCCGTGCTGGAGCAGGCTCCTGGCCGCACCTGTGGTTCCATGGAGAGAGGAGCCCAGGCTGGAGCAGGTTTGCTGGCGGGACTTGTGACCCCGTGGGGGACCCAGGCTGGAGCAGTCTGTTCCTGAAGGACTGCACCCCGTGGAAAGGAACTATGCTGCAGCAGTTCATGAAGAACTGCAGCCCAAGGGAAGGGCCCACATTGGAGAAGTTAATGTGGGACTGTCTCCTGTGGGAGGGACCCCATGTTCGAGCAGGGCAAGAGAGTGAGGAGGAAGGAGTGGCAGAGACAATGTGTGATGAACTGACCACAGGCCCCTTTCCCTGTCCATCTGTGCTGCTCAGGGGAGGAGGTAGAGAATTTGGGCGTGAAGTTGAGCCCAAGAAGAAGGGAAGGGTAGGGGGAAAGTCTTTAAGATTTAGTTTTATTTCTCATTGTCCTACTCTCTTTTGGTTGTTAATGAATTAAATTGATTTTCCTGTATCGAGTCTGTTTTGCTCATGATGGTGATTGGTGAATGATCTCTACTTGCCCTTATCTTGATGCATGAGCCTTTTGTCCTATTTTTCTCCCCCTCGTGTCCAGTTGAGGAAGGGAGTGATAGAGCAGCTTGGTGGGCACCTGGCATCCAGCCACTGTCAACCTATCACACCCTGGTACATAAAAGAAGAATCTGTTAGTTGCTTCTTCAAATGTGGTTGCATGGGAAGTTACAGTCTTTTGGTTAGAAAACATTGCATTTATGCAAAGATACTGGAGCTGTAGTTTCACTGACCAATTTCAGTCTAAAATCACAGTCATTCAGAAGTCTGTTTTTAACTGAATTAGGTTAATGTGATTTTTTGAAACTTTCTAGTGCCACCAGATAAAGCCAATGTCTAATGATCCCAGACAATGAAATTCACAATATAGTAAAGAGTAAAGAATGGAATTTCTAAATACTGTTTAGAGAAATTAAATGCCAGGTTTCCCTCTCTCATTATTTTTCCCTGAGGCATCTTATTTTTCTTTATAGCTTATATAGTTTTGTTATGATTCTTAATGCTTTTTTAAGGCAAAAGATACCAGGACATGTGCAAAGGAAATGGAAGCAAAACATGGCCATGGATTTAATAATAAGGAGGTGTCATTGACTTTCATGTCTTTCTTATTTTTGTAAGAGTGAGGAGTCTGAACACTGATGTGAAGAGTAAAGAATAATTTCAATTATTGAACAATTGTACTATTGGCAAGGTTTTAAAATAGAATGCCAGGTCTTTAGCTAGATTACTTGCAAGTACTTGAATGAGAGATAATTGGAGAAGGCACTATTACAAAGCAATTCTTGCCTTGTTAATACACCTTATGTGTCATATTCCTCTTATTTTCTGTGCCACTCCACCCATCCTTTTTGCTTTAAGTTGCTTTAGGACAAGAGGAAACGGCCTCAAGTTGCTCAATGGAAGGTTCAGACTGGATATGAGGAAAAGTTTCTCCATGGAAAGGGTTGTGAAGCACTGGAACAGGCTGCCCAGGGGATGGTTGAATGGCCATCCCTGGAAGTTTTTAAAAGATACACAGATTAAGTACTTACGGATATGATTTAATGCCAGAGTTTATGGTTGGACTTGATGATCTTGAGGGTCTCTTCCAGCCAAAAGGATTCTAAGATTCTAAGTTCTTCTTTCTCTTGGTCCTCTGGATGTTTTATTCCCTGAGCAGATCTATAGGATTAAATGTATGGTACCAAGGACCAAACATACAGCCTTATGCACATTTGATGAGTCTCATATCATGTTAGCTCTGGACTGGTCCTGGGCCTGAATGCTCGCCAGCAGGTTGAACAAATTAGGTGCACTACTGGATCACATTCTACCAACTGATTGCTGTTTGAAAGAAATCCCTTATGTGATCTCCACTTCTGCTCTGCAGTGTGTACTGACCTGCAGTGTGTGGGCACCATTGGAAGTTGCTCTTCAAAAGCATACTTCGGATCCAAACTAGAACGCTATGTAGACCCACTCTTGAGAAATCTATTCACTATTGCAAGCTGCAGATTTTTTTTTTCTCTTTCCCTGCCTTTCCCTCCCCTTCCGCACCCCTCTCTTTTTTCCAGACTTTTTTTTTCCCTTGGAACCGATGAGAGTCAGAAGTTCAGAGACTTTCAGAAAATCTAAAACCCCAGTCATAGGTCTGAAGGAGCAAATGGTGTTTTCCTGAGAGTGACTGTGATTTATTTTTTTTAATTATGTGTCTGCTTTAATGTAATTTTTGAAACATTACTTCATCTTGTAATGACTCTTGTAGTTCCAGATCTTGAATGTTGTCTATTTGAGCTCAGGATCTGCACAAGTAACTGTCTGCAGAAACTGGCCTGTTCAAAAGTCTTGAAACTTGGCCATGCTAAATTCCTGCTGTTGACCAGCTGCTTTTCTACATATTCAGGTAACTAATTTAAATTTTTAAAAGGGTGTGGCACAAAAGCCTTTTGGACTGTTAGCTTTCAATAGCTATGATAACAATGCCAGAATCCTAGAAAACTCTAAGGAAGTTTATGTAGTGCCAGTAGTTTAAAAGGTAAAGTGAACTAATATAAAGTGAATTGATAATAGTAGAGTGGCAGCTTAGCATCAGCCCTGTGTAGGATAATGGAATGGATGTTGTGGGTTGATAGACTTTGAAAATTGCAAATATTTTTAAATGGTTTTGCTGCAGTTCAAACAAGCAAGAGTTTAGGGGGTTATACTGTGGAGGTTGGATCTACTGATCACCATGGGTTTTTACACCTTTTATGGAGTTCAAAGCTTCACTTCTCCAGAGAAGTGCCACAATGCCAATAAAAGCTATCTGCCTGACCGATTTGAAACACAGTGTTGAATTCTGTAGTAAAGTGGTAATCTTAACATATTCCTGTAGCAGCCTACAGAGCAGTGAGAAATATAGAATTCTTTATTTTCATTGCTTTTTTAACCCACTTCCATATTTAAAGTTAATTCAGTGGCTTCCTGCCTTCATTTTTAAGTATGTTTCCCTGAGATGGATCATGTCCTCAATACTTCTTGTCCTGAACTTGAAAAATTAAAACCAAGATGATGCTGTAGTAGAGCAAAGAAAAGGGATGTCAGCATGTGCATGCTTATAAGGTGACTTATGCAAAGGTCAGATATTTGAAGAAGGATGCAAACTGTTCCTTAGCCTGATGGATAGCAGAGACCAGACTAGCATGGTGTTTAATTTGAGTTAAATATCAGTAGAGAATAGAGCCTTAAATGCCACACTTCAGCTTGGATGTCAGCAGAGAAAGACATTCTGTTGTCGGATGGATGATCCTTCCTTGAAAAGAAATAAAAAGATAGGAGAGAATAACTTTAAATATTCCATTCTCTGGCATTGTTGAATCCGTCTTCTCTAGGTTTCACAAAACATTTAAGAGGCATCTTGTTTTCTCTGTATAAAATGTAATAAAGCAAAATAATTAGGACTTCTGTTTACTGGAGAGAAAGGTTCTTCAGTGTCTTTGAAATACATTGCCTTAATAATTACTTCTGAGCCTAAGTGAAAGGAGCCACTGACTCTCAGACTGTCTGCAAGCAAAAAGGAGAAAAATGTTAATAGATGAATACCTAAATATTTTAATTATTTCAGGTATTGAAACATTTCAAGAATGTACTGTTCTTCCTCTAAGTTTATCCGTGTGAAATGTATTTTTCCTTAAAACTGCCCGTTTTAGTTGCAGCTTTTCTCTGCTATAATTCCACTGGTGGGGTGTATTAGGAATATAAAAACATTTGCTAAGGTTAAGAATGAATAATAAAAATATTTTAAATGGAGTATACTCTTCTACTAAAATCTAAGTATTGCTGTATAAAAAGACAAAACAAAGTAACCTACTTTTACAGAAATGTGAGCCATCTGAAGTTGTTTGTTTTTTCTTCTGAAGTCAGCACTGTTCGGAAGGGAGACAAGAGCACTGCAGGGGGGAATGAAATAATTTTTAAAAGAAGATGACTGCCACCCTACATGCGTTTAGAAAATGTTTTATTTATGCTCTGTTTCACTTGTGACTGCATCTTTAAATGCTGTTACACATTTTACTTTCCCACCCCATTGTCTGTATGTATTACTTGACTTGGAATCATTTGTGTGGAGGTTTTAGCGGTAAATCTTGCACAGGTATGTTAAAAGTGTGTCTTTCTTTTCTTCTGAATTCTCTCCTGTGTAATTATGTTCTGCTAAGTTTGTTTTCTTAGTGGGTAGAGACTGGCAAGTGTATGGAAAACTTTGTGGTTTTGACAGAATGCATCTGGTTTTGATTTGCCTGATCTGGCAGTGGTGTGTGATCTGGTTAACCTGATTAGCATCAGCAGATCTTTTTTTTTTTCATAACCTGATGGGACCCCTGTGGCTGTAGCTGGGCATCAATCCCATCTCCCTGGCTCAGGCTGTAATTTCTGAGCAAGCTGCCATTTGAGAGACAGATCTGAGGACCCTGAGCTGTGCACAGTGCAATTACTAATACTTGTCAAGTTCTGTTCTATGCTGAAGTAGTGGAGAAATGCCAGCCTTCATTAGGGTTTAATTATGTCTGGGGAACAGATTTCATACGTAGTTGCCTTGGTGCAGCTAGTTCCACTAACAGAAATGTGCTTCTGCTGAGAAGTAGGTCTCGGTCAAAATCTTCCTCAGTGCAAAGAAAACAAAGTGATGTTGATGTCTTGCTTGTTGGAATAACTAACCCTTCTCATCAGCTCTGAAAAAGAGCACAGAATGTATCTTGCTTCCTAAGTCACTGAAGGTGCAGAAATTGTTAGTGTTTTAGGCTCGAAAAAGCTTTGCTGTTGGGAAGCCTGGAACAGGCAGACAGGTCTGGTTGAGGCCAGTCAAATGCAGGCAGGTACATGCTGGTCTACCCAGAAAGGTCTCTTGCAGTTGAAAATTGGGTTTGTAGTGCCCAGTGGTGCATCTGCTGTGGTGCTGACAAGTGGCCACGGCATTTGAGAAGGGTCGTAACAGTGGAAGATGTGCTTGAGAATTTTTCTCTAATCACTCAGGACTATGCTTGGGAAGTAAATATATAACCTCCTTCCATGTGGTTTTGGAGAGGACCATGGGTCTGTCTTTACAGTATAGCACCTTAATACAGTTGCAAATCTGTGAGAAAATGAAAGTGGAAAATCAATTTTCCTTCAAGCCTTTGGAAACTCATGAGCTGGTCTGTGCAGCTTTGGGTTTGTGTTTTTTTTGAGATTGTGTTGTTTTGTAATGTGGACTGATTCAGCAGTCTGTCCTTGAAGAAGTAAGAGAATCTGCAGGTGTTGTCAGAATTTGATGGTTGTATATGACATTTGGCTTACTATGTGGGCTAAAATGGCAACAGAAATTACAACAGAAAAGAAAGCTGTCCACGGGCGGGGGTGGGGGGAGTTAATTTTGATCTCCTGTCACCTACGTCTGTGCATTCCTACTTACTCCTCCTTTGCATCTGTTGTTTTGTTCCATAGTTTCTTGTGACATTCTTCCCCCTGCCCTGCCCTGAGAACTGAAGTTATATAGATGCAAGCTCAAATCTATTGAGGTAGCTTTTAATTCCAGGAATATTGCAGCTTGAAGCCAGTAAGATTTTATCTTGTTGTTGTTGTTGTTGTAACTTCGTAAATTTTCAGCTGTGTCTATACCTATACATGAAATCTCCTTGTTAGTGGGATTTCACTTGTTTCTTCACGCAATCCTGATAGCCTACAGCACTTATGTGTTCTTGCTTACCTAATATCTGTGAATAGAAGCAGGTATTGGTTGTGGTGTCTTGCTGCCACTCTGAAGGAAGACAAACTATTTGATACTTAAAGCTGCCCTCTCAATAATATAATCCAGGCATACATCAAGTCCTTGATAATAAACTTATGGTATGACAGCTAGAAAGTGTTAATTCAGTTGTTTTGAATGGTTAGAAGTGGATGCAAAAGAGATTATATGCCCATCATATTAAAATACTTTGGAATTTTAGTTACCCCTATCTCTCTGTCTTCCTCATTCTTCTGCAGTCTGAATAACATCTCCACGTCTTATATATTGCCATTTTCAAGCCTTTCTAGAAAAAGTCATTGTCAAAAAACATGTTGTAAAGTCTAAGTTGAATTGAAATAATAATTGAAATAAGAGCTGTTAGGTTTGAGGCTTTTGTTTTTCTAGGATGCAGGCAAGAGGGGGAGGGATTGTAAAATCTGGTGTTTTCAGTGGCTGGGTGTTATAGTTGCCAGGCAGGGGTACATTTTTAAGTACATGTTATACTGTGAAAGGTAGGCAAATTCTGTATCCCATCCATCCTGCTTTCCCAGATTGAGGTGAGTATAGCTCCTTTGAAACTTGTGAAATAAAGTGAATTAAAGGAGGATCAGGTTGCTTATACTGTCTGAGCCATGGTTGCTTTTTCCTGAGGGAGTATCCACAGTTTGAAGCTCTGGGGTAATAATAAGCGCCTCAGAACTAATCCTTCTACTGATCCTACTGACAGAATCTAGGAAGTTACTGGGGTTTCAGCACTGTTTCTGCGCCATTTCAATATGATCCTGTACTTTTGATTTTGGGTTTGGAAAGATGGGAAACAGATTTTTGGATCAAAATGTGTTGCTCAGTTATCTTGCTAATTACTAGATTTGTTACAGATACATTTAAGAACTGAAAAAGTTATTGCTTAGGTGTCCTGAGGCTTTTTTTTGCCCTCCACATGTGTACTATTCTGCTGCTTTAGCCTTTTTCTTTGAAGTGATCTCTCCTGGAAACAATATTCTGCAACTTGTTTTTCTCCGCTGAAGGGATATAATTAGACTAACAGACTAACTAGCTGAACTTTCTGTTGTTTAACTTGGTTTTCCTGAAGGCTGCACATTTGCTGAAGAGCCTTCTCTCATATTCTAGCTGACCTTTATTTTCTTGAAGTAGTCTCAACACCATCTAAATGTTTCTGTGTACCCAACACAACATATGTCTTGATTGCATTAAAGAATTCAAAAATCTAGAGTTTGACTCACTTGAAAACTTTGCTTTCCATAACAAAATTGATAAACTTGATTTTTCTCTCACAGTATTATTTTAAGTTATTGTATCTGGAGGACTGAATGACAAAAACGTTTCAATAGGTGAAGAGTGTTCTCAGTTTTGGTTCTTGGCTGGTACGTCTTCTGTTTCGCTCGTATTGAAGATAACGTTGCATCAAGACTCTGCAGCACCGACCAAGGAGACATCTGAGTAGATTGTCTCAACCAGTTTGGATGAAGTCCTCATGTGTAGGCAGAGGAGAAAAATCCAAGGGTTGGTTTGGTTTTTTGTTGTTGTTTTTGGTTTTGGTGGTGTGGGGTTTTTTTTGTTTTTGTTTGTTTGTGGGGTTTTTGTTTTGTTTCTTTGTTTTTGTTTTTTGTTTTTTGTTTTTTTTTACATACTAGTGAAAGTATGTTGTGAGTGAAGCTTGAGGCATTCTTAGTCACCCTGAAGGACTATCATGCTCTGCAGCTTACTGAATCATATTTTTTAGCTCTATCTATGGTTTTCAGTATTACACTTTCAATGGCATCTGAAAGGACATGGAAAGGGTATTTGGCTTGCTGGGTTGATTTTTTTTTTATTTTTTTCTTTTTTTTTTTGGTAATATAAATCTAATCTCTCTTTGTATATTACTTTCATTGATATAAAAATATCGCTACTGTAAAGATAACATCATTTGCATTCAGAATTCATCACTGGAGAGTCAGCATTTTCCATTGTGCTCTCTGAAACAGTTCTGCCCTTTTACACAGAGAAGAAAAAATGGTAAATTACAAACAACCATATGCTCAGATTTAGTAAAGACTCATTTTTAATGATAGTACCTGTAACAGAGATTGAAGCTAGTCTCATATGGTAATATTGATATTAAATGCTGTGCTTTGACATTGTTTATGTACTATTTCAATTTATTTTTCTTCTTTGGAAATTTATTTTATTAGTAACCATAATTTAAATACCACAGTATTTAAATACCAATTCCAGTAGTCAAAATTTTAGATTATCCAGCTGCTAATTAAACATGCAGTCCATAAGACACCCGGGAATTAAACCAGCAGTAACCTGTCTGAGGATCACAGCAGAGTGAAAGAGAAGCCCAAATTTCCTTAGCTTAGCTGTTACAGGACTCTTATTTATGATGCTTAATCATTCTGGTTGGTGAGAACAGAGGTTGCCTGTGGATGGTTGTCAAGATTTTTCTCCACTGCTTTTGGTTCATGTCTTCTGTCTGGGCCATAGTATCAGTTAACCTTCCTCTGGCAGCAGAGGGATGGCTTCAGATACTCCCGGAGTTCATTGCCTCTGTTTCTTCTGTAGGCAGGAATTCAGTGTTAAAAGGTGCTGAAAAGGGTCTGTTACTTTCCTGATCTCTCTCCAGTGCCCTAAAGCATTGCCAACCCTGTCCTCAGGAGACCTGTCACTTGCTTCTTCCTCATGAGATCCGGCCTGTCTGCTCTGAAATTACTGAATGGTGTTTCTTGGTAAAGCTTAAATTTGAGTTTTGAATAAGATGTGAACTGAAAGGGGAGAAAAGTTGAATGTTTTTTGAGAACTTATTAACTCTGGTAATTCTACGTCTGTTTACTATTCACAAAAGTCTGGGGTTCTTTTATGTCAGGTGCAGATTTCTCTCAGCCCGCACTTCTTTTCATGAGGGCAGGCATGACCTGGAGGAAGGAGGCCCATGGAAAGGAAATGAAAGTGCTGGGTTTTTTGTGCTGTGTCTGTTATGTTGGCTTCATCACTGATTGCATCGGCTGTTCAATGTGCTCAGGTTCAATGAAACTGGAAACTGTTTTTTTTTTTTATTTTCAGATTTCAGTTTAATAATTTGGATGCATAAAGCTAATTATTACTTTTCTAAAAATAATTATAATTAATTGAAGGCTTGCAAAATGCTGCTTCTTATCTGTTTTAAACCTATATTAAAAACAGTCAGAGGTGATTTGCATGGGCAGTAAATAATTTCTGTTTTCAGTAAGCTGTTAGATTTGTAAATATAATAAGTTATCTTTGTATTCCTAAAATACTTTTCAAACCTTATGAAAAGGGGTAAAGACATTCATCAGGGAAATGGTCATGTTTTTAATCTGGTCTTCTGTAGTTCCACCAGTTTATGTGCTGCGGTAGATGAAATGGGAATGTACTTTTGAAGACACGCAGGAAGGGTGAAGTTGTGTTATCACAACAGAAAGTCCAAAACCAGAAGGAGGTTCATAGGATGGAGATGAAGGTGTTAAATGGATGGAGAGTTAAATATGCTATTGAGCAAAACCATGGTGTGGTCTTAGTACTCTGTTATCTGTTACCCGGGGAGTGATGACATTTCCAGACTCCATAAGAGAGTTGTGTGACTCTTTCAGGTTTCTTTAGTTGTGATCTTGATTCAATTCAAAGATATATTTAGGAGCTGATGTAACCAATTTTGATTTGGAATCAGAAATTCAGATTAGTTCCCTATAATCACAGGGTTAGTATGAGATTATGTGTTTTAGGAAGTCTGATGCTGACACATGTTCACCCTTCCCACCACGGAATTTTATGCCCTGGTGAAAGCCAAAGTAGATTTAGAAACAGTGGAAACTGACATCTGGTGTATGATTTGCCTTTAAGTTAGTCAGGTGCACACGGTGGCTTAATCCAATTAATTTCCATTTCAGTGTGGCTTGTGTAGTCTGTTCATTGTTGTGGTGTTAATAACATGTTTGTTTTAGATATGGGGAACTTTTGACTACTCATATCTAAATAATAGATGTAATTGTGTCTTCCAAAGAATTTGTAGTTTTTGTTTATTTTTCTACTGCAGACTTAATTCCTGTGATAGTCCTGTTCTAGTAAGTTAGTGGTTCTTTGGTCATAAATTCATGGTTTTGCATTTTTTTCCTCTGTTGTGCCCAATATTTGATTTCTTGTGTGCTTTCAGTTGTGAGGGAACCTAAACGATAAGCCACTGAGTATTGTGCTATGGCCAAGCTGATGTTGTAAGCATAGGCTAGTGTACAGTTCACTTTTATTCTAATAATAGTATTTCCTTACTTCGTGTTACAAATATGTGTAGTCTTTTAGACTAGTTGTAGTCAGAAAAGACTGATGCAGGCTACCTCCTTTTGAAATTCATGTACCTTACTAGGTTTCTGTTGAACATGGACTAGTGTGTATTTCTCCTGCTGGGTTCAGCAGCAGACATAGGACTCAGAAATGGAAACTTCCAAGGATGTTATGAATAAAATTGGAGTAAAATACTTGCAGAAAATATTAAAGGCAAATTATAGTGTTGCAACTAATGCGTTTAACTTGTTTAAAATAGTACAGTGGTACAAGGATGGCACAAGCACCTGCAGAAAACCGTGTACAGAGCAATTTTGTGCATGCAGCTTTTTGCATTACAGTTAAAATATTATGAATGCTCATAGTTGTTCACCCTCATCAGTATGAACCAATGTGTGTATGTGTGTGTATGTGGTGAGGTTTTAATGTCACTTTCCAGGTGCTTTCAGTGACTTGCACAAAACATACTTAGTTTAAAGCATTTTTGGTTGAGTTTACTTAGCACACAACAGCAGAACCAACCAGGTTTCCCAAGCAGGTTAGAGTTCAGAAAAAAGAGTCATCTAGCAGGGGAGAGGTGGGGAATTCTCTTGATGGAAACATTGCATATGCTGTTGAATTCTCAGCCATTTTAAACCACAGGGGCTCTTTAAAAAAATAACAATAAAAATTGAAGGTGTGTCTCAAAAGACATATGTTTGCCAAAATACTATGTTGGGTTTTTTGAAAGGTAGCTTATGTTCATATGAGAGAACGTGCCAAGACAACTTGCACTCAGGGTGAGATACCAGAGGTCTCTCTGCTTTTACTGTGGCTTGGAGTTATGGGTAAATATGTTCAAAGAATAGGTATTTTTTACAGAAGACATAGGTAAATATGCCCAAAGATTTTTAGGGGAGAAAGAACCTTTTTTGTTTACATGCTCAACCAGCATACCAACTTTTCCTTTGCAAAAGTTCTGCAAAATGAGAGGAAATTGTTATAATTCTTATAAATAAAAACATTCATTAAATATATATATATATATGTGAATACCCTTCACAGTGATGCAGGCTGGGGTTGATGGGGGCAACGAGCAGCTCTGGGGCATGGCCTGGGTAGCAAAAAAACCAACAGTGAAGCCTGGTGGGGTGTGAGCAGTACATCGCCCCAGAGCTGGGGGAGGGCAGTGACTGTCTCCTCTGCTCAGCGCCCTGCCAGATGCCACCTGGGTACTGCCTCCAGTTTGGGTCCCCAGTACAGGGATGACATTGCCAAATTGTTGGGAGGTGAGGGGAGTCCACCAAGGCAGTAAGGATGGAGCCCTTGTCCTGTGAGGAGGGGCTGCAGGACCAAGGCTGGTTTAGCTGGGAGGAAGGATAGCATTGAGATCACACAACACCAGCCCATGGGATGGAGATGTGGCTGGGTGCTTCTTAGTAGCGTGTGGTGGAAGAGTGGGTTAGAGATGTCTGGCACATGTTGGAATGAGGGAGATTCAAACTGACTAGAAGGAAGAAACGTTTTTCCCACAAGGACAAGCCAGCAATGAAGCCAGGGCCCAGACAGGTTGTGCCATCTCCAGCCTTGGAGGTTATCAATCCTCAGCTGGATAAAGGCCCGAGCAGCCTGGTCTGAGCCCAGAGCTGGCTGTGCTTTGGGCAGGGCTTGTAGTGGAGACCTCCGGTGGCTCTCTCCTGAGTTATCCTGTTATCCGATGTGTGGCAAAAAACAGTGTGTATATGTGTGTGTAGTTGTAGTCTTGGTTCCACATGTAACACAGCTGTGTTTTGATATAGCAACAACACTATACAGACTTATCGAAAGCATGATATTTTATTCAAAAAACAGGATTGGCCCGTGGAAATATGGTGCATAACGCTCCTATAAAGTAAGGTCTAAAATGGCATATTTGGAATTTAAAAAAAAATTATTAATTTCTGTCTGCATGCACAGGAGAGCAAACAATTACACATCTGGACTTGGGAAACAAACAGAAAACCAAACTGTAACCTGAATACTCATATTTTCTCCTTTACTTATTGCATGTCTTTTCCTGAGTAGTACTGGGCATGCATGTTGTGATCTTGTTCCAAGATGATAGCATGCCCTTTGTCGATATTTTAAATACTTCTTTTTTAATGTAAAGTAGCAGTGAAATAAAAATCCTTAAACTTCAAGTTTTTCTTTATGCTACTGGAGAAATATGTGGAGATGTTTAATTTTTCTTCTTTACAGGCAGTAAGGTAGTTTAACCTTCAGCAAAGAGCTAGTTGCAGTAGTACTCAGCCTCTGATTTCTCTATTTTAGAGACAGATTCATCCATCAAGTCCTGAGTGCAAAGCTGAGAGTGCTTACAGAGCACTTTCCCATATATGTTTGATTACTGGAGCACAGCTGCTGTTCTGCGTAATTAATGTGAGGGTATAATATCTTTCAGATGGGTGCTGTGTCTTTATGTCCAAGGTCAGATGGCCTCTCTTGCTTATATTCTCTTCTGTTTATGGCAGTTTATGTAGCTTATTGATTTTTGTTTACTTGCTGGAACTCAAGTGCTTTTTTGAAGGCCTGGTGAGAAAAATCAGGCAGATCTTGTATCTGCTTGAGGGAAATGCTACTAAGAATTAAAAAAAAAAAAAAAGAAGTGAGTTTTAATAGTCTTCCAGCTACTGTGTATGAAAAGAGATTCAGTGCTTCTAACCTCAACCTAAATAGGTGGTTCTTTAAATTACTGTCCCAAAGACTGATTGTTAAACAGCCAAATAAATGTACTTGACTTAGAAGCTTACTTTTCATTGAAGGTTATTGGGGCATAGGTGACCTAAGGGTGTTTATTCAGATCTACAATTTTATAAGTAAACTTCTTTTTTGACAATCACAATTTCTCTTTTGAAAAAAAAAAAAAAATCAGAATACATTTCAAAATAAGATTTTATTGTTTGCAAAATGAAAAGTGAAATTAAATTGAAATTATGGGAGGAAGGGCAAACAGAAGACAACCTTTTCCAGTAAAAAGCTTTAAGTAAAGCTTAGAGTTTCTTCCTCATCCCCTCAAAAGACACAACCTTGAAAATTTCAGGATATCTGTATTTGAAATTAACCTGAGATCATTCTTCAAATGAGAGCAGTTTCACAAGTGAAACTTTCAGTTTTCAAAAGAAAAACGTTAGGGCTCTCAGGTGGTTTATAGCAATATTTTGTAATGTTTGTAATCTCTGTAATTTTTTTCTCATAGCTAGACATGTCAGCGATGCTGTCTGTCGATAGTATGCTAATATGTGGTGGGCATATATTAAGTCTTTTAAAACAGGATCACATATTTTCAGATATTATCAACTATTTAGTTGTAAATATCATGACATTCAATACCTTATTTCACTTGAGGTATAGGTGAGGTATAGTCTTCAAGCAGCTGAATTTTACCTTCTTTCCTAATTCAATTTAATTTAATTTAGTTAAAGATGTGGCAGGACACGTGTCATGAAGATTTCAGGAAGCTGGTCATCATCCTGCGTTTCTGTGGCACTTAATTTCTTTCAACTAGTACTGCCCTTTTTCTGCAGGTGACCAGTGACAGGTGCAAGTCAGGGACTACTTTGAATGTGACAGATTTAAGGTAGAATTTTTAAACAGTCCTCTATTTTAGCCTAATTCTGTCTATGTGCAAAGCAATGGATATTTTGTAACTCACTTCAGTGGAAGCAGGAAATCTTTCTTGGGGTTGTTATGTCTTGGAATCTTCACCCTTCATTTTGTGGGCTTCAAATGGAAAGCTCTCCAATGTTGTTGTTCTTGTTTACTTAAATAATATTTCGTATGCTGCGAGGAGGAGAGTGTTTGGTTTATTAGCTCTGGCACACACCTGTGTTCTTTCCCAATTTCTTGGAAGCCTCAGCTGGAAAAGATCTTAACTTGTCACTGAAGGCTTCTTGCTAACATACCTTCTTTAGCTGGGAAAAAACCGAACTGAGTTTTTTCATAGTTGTTTTGAAAAAGGACTAGTTTGTGTAGAACATATTTATCTGTTCAGTTAATGTGATGTTTTAGCTATTATTTTATAACTGTATTTGTTGTGTACTATTTGATATACTATATGTTTTTCTTTTTTTGCAATGTGAGTGAGAAAGGTGAATCTTGGAAGTTAAACACAGCATGCTAGATTTGCAAAAAGCTATCTGTGTATGGACTGTACCTTAGCATGAAAATATCTGTCTGTAACAACGGCCAAGATGTATTTTGTTTCTTTTTCTTTTTTTTTGTACTCATAAGTTGTACAGGCTTAAACATTAGGCATATTACATGAAGGAGTGCACTCACTAGAAGAATAGCACAAGTAACTCCCCCGGAGTCTTCCCTGCCTGTCAGCTTTTCTAATAGCAACTGAAATTACTGTTTCTTTCTCATCACAGGAAGTTATTGCTACGGCTCTTTTGCAGAAAGCTCATTTAGTCAGGAAAGTGTCACCTGAGTCTCCCTGCCTCAGGGCAGTAGATTTAGTTCAAGTTCTATTTTACATTCAGGTTTTTTTTTTTTTAATTGGTAATTTACATATGCTTTTAGAGATCCTTCGAGTTCGAAGTCTTCCAAGAATTAACTTTTCTTTTAGTACTGATCAATAAGTCACAGGCTAGAGCTGTATTTTACTTGTGGATGTGTGGCTGGACTTAGAGACCTAAGAGGACATAAAATGTCCTTTTTATTGCACTGTGTTTTAAAAACATAGGGCAAGGTTCAAAGTAGCTGAAGCTGTTAGATAAAAATGGAACTTTCTGAGCTAGATAGGTCTGTTTGCACAATGAAACTTACAGAAGATATTCTGTATTCTTAGAGAGTTTTCCTATTTCTATGGCCAGCATGTTTATTATTCCACAGCTCTCTAATAATACATCATCTTTTGAGTCAGCAAGGCTAAGATGCCTCACTAGTCTCCATGTCATCATGGTTATGAATATTAGTAATGTCTTCTCCATGTTTTAGGAAAGGTGTTCAGTGCAGAAGCCATCTTAAGTGATTATAGATACGTTCCACAAAGGTAACTATAATATTTAGCTGTTATGTGCTTCTCTAGGGAGGAGAAACAGGTGCTTCAAATGCACCCTGAGAGTGCATTTTTACTTCTAATGATTTTTTAAAGCACATGGGGTGACTAGTTCAGCTGAAGATACTGTACTGAAGAAGTGTCGTATGCATAGCTGCCATGTGTCTGAGCAATTGCAGACTCCTGTGATGGGACTAAATCTGTCATTTTACATTACAGCATCCTTCCTTTGCACTGAGTTAGTGAGCTGTAGGGAGAGCAGTGGAGCAAAGGTGGAATATTTCTGTCTTATTTCTACCACGGTTGAGCCTTTGGCAAAGGTTAGCTTTTCTAACATGCAACGTCCTCGAAATGCCACAGCAGCCCATAGGAGCATCTCCAAGGAGGTGCTTGGAAATTATTTTTCTACAGAGAGTTTGTCTGTAGAAGTGAGAAGTGCAGTCCCCAAAGGGATAGTTGTTGGTTGCTGCTGTTGGAGGTCGTTTTCATGGGAGATCACACTGTTGTGCTGGCTGTCGACTGACTTCGGAGCTGGTGAAGTCAAATGCTTATCTGCTGGGGAAAGAAGGACACCTTTTGTTACTTCTGTTTATTGACTCCACTTTTTTTTAAGAGTAACATCAGAGTTTGTTTGTTTGTTTTCTTTCCAGCTGTGATAGACAAAATGTCAATAGAATAAGTGACCTGCCCACCAGAAATTGCCATGAACCATTTGGCTGGACCGCCTGAGGGGGAGGTAAGTGAAGAGCCAGCAAATGGAGCAGTGAACGAGTCAGTGGAGGCTGACTTGGAGCACTCAGAGCTGGAAGAGGAACAGCGGTATGCAACTCGCTACCCAAGACATACAAACAGCAGCCAAGGGGGCCTGTCTGGGCAGGAGGAGGAAGGGATGTTAGCTCGGTCAGCCAGCACTGAGAGTGGTTTCCACAACCACACGGATACTGCAGAAGGGGATGTGATAGCCACAGTAGAGGACAGTTATGACACAGAGAGAGTTCAGGAAAATGAGGATGAGAGTGCATATGCGGTGCAGTACAGGCCTGAGTCTGAGGAGTACACAGAGAATGCAGAGGCTGAGCACGGCGAGGCCATTCATAATCGAACATTGCCGAATCACTTACATTTCCATTCCATTGAACACGAGGAAGCCATGAATGCAGCCTACTCGGGTTATGTCTACACACATCGGCTCTTCCACCGAGGAGAGGATGAACAGTATGCTGAACCTTACGCCGACTATGGACTGCAGGAGCATGTGTATGAGGAGATAGGAGATACACCAGACCTCGATGTCAGGGAGGGGATCCAGCAGTATGAGCGTGAAAGGGAGGAGGCTGACAATTACCGCAAGGAGGCACTTGGTGCCCGCCTTCACCATTATGATGAACGGTCTGATGGAGAGTCTGACAGCCCTGAGAAGGAGGCAGAGTTTGCGCCTTACCCAAGAATGGATAGTTATGAACAAGAGGAGGACATTGACCAGATTGTAGCAGAGGTGAAGCAGAGCATGAGCTCCCAGAGCTTAGACAAGGCAGCTGAAGACATGCCAGAGGCGGAGCAGAGTTTAGAGCATGGTCATGCTCTTGCCGGTGGTGGGCATGAAAGTAACGGCCAGCTCCCAGCTGGTTCTCGAGTTACATCCAGTTCAGGAGAATCTGTACAGAGGTACAGCAAGGAAAAGAGAGATGCGATTTCACTGGCCATCAAGGATATTAAAGAGGCTATTGAGGAAGTGAAGACAAGGACCATCCGTTCTCCTTACACCCCTGATGAACCTAAAGAGCCCATCTGGGTGATGAGGCAGGACATCAGCCCGACCAGGGACTCTGACGACCAGAGGCCACTAGATGGAGATGTGAGTATACAAAGCTTTCATCTCTCAGGTTATGTGTGTCTTGTTCCTTTGTTCCTTTAATTGTGACATACATGGCAGTGAATGATGGTGCATTTTGTTCTTGTCCTGTGACTCATCATTCATTAAAGTATATAGTGCTTGGTCTATTTTAAATTCGTACTTTAGAGGGCATGTAAGAGGTAAGTATGTGCATTATCAGTGGGCCAGTTTTTTCTCTTTGAAGAACTGCTGACCCCAGAATTTGTCACATGAAGCTCTTAGTTTTTTTTTCGGAAACAAATACTGTTAAGTTTTTTACAGCCATGAGATATTTTAGAATAGCTACTGAACACTCCATCTTCTGTTATCTATCCTTGTTTCTCTTAATTCTAGGTTTCTAAGCTTCATTTTCTGTCACATAACCATCCTAACAGTTTCGTCAGAAATCTGTTAATATTCTTTATGGTGGTATTATAGATCAGATTAATATTGCAGAAAAGTTGCAGGTTTTTTGTCCATTTGCAGGCTCTAGAAATGTGTTATGAACCTCCGTATATTAGATTACCACTGTAAAGTGTATTCACTTTACAGCAATCCAAGTATTAAAGGCTGCTGTTCAGATGTACAGCATCAGCATTTCTGAAATTCTGTACTTCTGACATGAGGCTTTGCTTGGATCAGAATCAGTTCACAGTTTGTGGTTCCAGCTGCCTGTACAATAATCTTTACTTGAAGTTTTATGGATTTGATGCATTTCTAATAAAATAAATTCATAAAGAACTGTTAACGGCATTAAATTTATGCCTGATATGAAAATAACTGCTAGGCTAAATTTACTGATGAAAAATAGTCTATCATATGGACTGCTATTACTTCAAGGATAACTGCACTGGAAACATCTGCTCCATCCTTTTTATTGCTGTGCAATGTTTTCTGTGACCTTTGCTTTTTTGAAAGAACACCGAAAGCTAGAACTGTTTGTGTGTTGTTTGGTGTTTTAAACCGAGTTATTGTAACCTTCTAGGAATGCATCAGGACTATCCAAAACACCTCAGCCTCTGCAAGGTAATTCAGATAGTGAAAACACATCACGTGCAGGGTAGACATGTAACTGGCTTCTGATTTTTTTTATCTGACATCAAAACACTGAAGGCTGGTATTTTACAAATGGTAAGGCATTTTTGGAGCATGGTGTTTGAGTTGCTGAAAAAAAACCTGCAAGTTGACTGAGACATGTAGCTTACAAATTTTATTTTTCCTTGAAAACCATTGGAAACACACAGTAGTGAGTATGTTTTGGTTGCTTTTTTGTTTCTTCAAAGTTTCAGTGAAATTTTTAAAAGCCCCAAACAAAACAAAAATGTTTCTTTTAAATATTACTTCAAAAAGTATTTTTAAAATTATGTTACAGAGTGGATTAACAGTCATGTAGAGGGCTAAAGCAGTCTTCCTGGATTGGGAGAACAATTACTTTTAACTTCTTTAAACATTTCCAGAAGCTGTAATTATTTCTCTCTCCTTTTTGAAATAGATTACATTATCCATTTGCTGTGCATTTTGTTCACCATATTGTCTGTGTCTGTAAGTGCTGTCTTTGGGAGGATCAGAGAACTTACTGTTCTTCCTGATGGTCTGATCGTAACACTCAGTACCATGATGGTCCTGGTGACATTAGGTTTGGGATCGTCAGATCCCTGAGTCCTTCCTGAAGGTGCTCCAACTGCCCTCCAAAATCTTGCTGGACCTTTCAGAATTTAACTTTTCTAAGGTATGATGGTAGGACTTAGCCAGGTGTGTTCATATAGAAGCCCAGGTGTTTGTGTTGGTCTGTATCTGTATCTGTATTAGGTATGGAAGTACATAGGAGTTTCTGTTTTGCATTAAAAGTTAATTTCTCATTTGATACTTTTCATTACTAGTCAGATAAGAACCTGACTAAGATTTTCAGTGCTGGCTGTAATCAGAACAGTGATGTATAATGACAGTATAGCTCACTGCAAAGATAAATGATGGCTGTAGATGTGCAGTATGTGTTCTTGGAAATAGGAATTAAATTAAGCAAATAGTTAGGAAGATCTGTAGCAGATTGAGGGGAATACGTGTTGTAGAAGAATGGACTTGGGACTGGGTAGGAATTTTGTTTTTCACTGACGATAAAGTAAGTTATGCACTTTACTGGATTCTAATTCAGACACCACCTCATGAACAGTCTGAACAGTCTGTTTCTTCAACAAGTATTCCTAGAATTGCTTAGCAGTGAATTGGTCAAAATTAGGTTGTGTTAACTATGTGACCATGAGTGATCCATTATAATAAAAATATACTTGAAGCATATTCATCTAAATGTCTTATCTGTCTCCCATGAGAAAGAAGCAGAATCTCAGACAGGAGCTTTTCAGTGTAACCAGTATATGCCAGAGATGTTACTCAGTCTGATTTGTAACATTGGCCTTGAAATAACAAGGAATTACATAAAGAGAGTAATTATTCCCACTGTACTTCAAACTGATGGTCTGTGCTGTTTCCCTGTTTTTTCAATTCAACAGTTTCAAACTTGACTTTCACACCAAGAATCTTACCGGTTCAGCTTCTTTTGCACCGCTTGAGCAGCTTTGGAGGACACAGGAACTAAGCACAAAGCTCCAGCTCTCTGGTCTTTGCCTCAGCTCCTCTTTCTTCCCTCTCTCACCTGATTGCAGTTAATGTGAGGAGATTTCCTTACCTCAGCCACAGGGAAATGGCTGAAGTTGGTCTGTTTTTCCTGGGCCTCTCTCCCCAGCCTGGCTTTGACCCCTAACACAACAGGTTTGTGCTG
The DNA here is from genome assembly GCF_964273445.1 of Streptopelia decaocto. NCBI lineage: Eukaryota > Metazoa > Chordata > Aves > Columbiformes > Columbidae > Streptopelia > Streptopelia decaocto. The sequence continues at coordinate 26,672,041 of NC_138657.1, forward strand.
AGTGCAGGCAGTGAGGAAGGGCTAAAATCACCCTTGGAATCCAATATTTATGTTATGTTTGAGAGCTTGGCTCTTAACTGCTCTTCTCCTGAGCTAGAGCAGCAAGCAGCTTTGGACCACTTGGGAAGAGACTGAAATACTGCTGGATGTGTCTCGGGGACATGCATTTGGAGCACCATTCTGAAGGGGAGCAGCTGAGGGACCTGGGGTTTCAGCCTGGAGGAGGCTGAGGGGAGACCTTCTTGCTCTCTGCAGCTGCCTGAAAGGAGATTGGAGCCAGGAAGTTCTGGCTCTGCTCCAAAGGGACAAGCATCAGGATGAGAGGAAACAGTCTCAAGTTGCACCAGAGCAGGTTCAGATTAGATATTGGGGACAATTTCTTCCCGTAAAGGGCTGTCAGGCATTCGAACAGGCTGCCCAGGGCAGTGGTGAAGACACCATCCCTGGAGCGGTTGAACAGACACAGAGATGAGGTTCTCAGGGACATGGGTTAGTGCCAGCGTTGGGTTAACAGTTGGACTCAATGAGCTTGAGGGTGTCTTCCAACCAGAATGATTCTGTGATTCTGTGATTTTACCTTAGGAGGGCACCACTTTCTTCCCCCAGAAATATTAAGGAACTGCAGCCAAGTGATACAAATTGTGTGCTTTTATTACCTTCCATTATTTTGTGGGTCATCTTTGGAAATTGTCCCTATATTGTTTTTTAACAAAACTATTTTGCTTTTAGAGATAAAACTTTCTTGAAAATACTTGTAATAATTTTATGTTGTTTATCATATGATGTTGAAACTGGTAAGACCTCTTTAGACCAGGAGCAATCACTTTTTATTTGGCTAGGAGCATTCCATGATAGAGCAGTAGAACCAGGGAGTCAGAAGAACGATTTGGACTTGAGACTCATTAAATACGACAACCTTTTTTGTCTTTTTTTTCACAAGAAAGCACCTGCCATTCCCCAGTGCTGAGCATTTGAATGATACATTAACAGCAGAATGTTTGGTAGGATCCCCATTGGAAGTATCCAGAGACTGTTTCGAGAAGCTAACAATCCTGAAGTGTTCAGCTAGCCTGCAGCTGGGTAATGTTTGGGGCTATTAGGAAAGACATGCAACAACTGTAGTGATAAGAAAGCTAACAGGTCAACTGTATACATTCATTTTTAAGATGCCCTTTATTCCAGGTTTGTTCTCAGTTTAATTTATCAGGAATTTGAGTCATTCCTAGGAATTTCTTCTCAAAATAAAAGTTTGGTACGCATGCAAAAAAAAGAAAAAGGCTCATAGCCCATGGACAATTTGACTGTAATAAACTCTGGCCGTCATGTGATGCAGAGGCAGGTAGCAGATTTCTTTGAATAAATAAATAGTGTACTAAAGTATCTGCTTAATATTTAACAATGGAGAGTATTTGCTGTTGTTTGCCTTGTGTACCTTGGTTTACTGATTCGTGCTTTCACTTGAATAAGAGATGATCTGGACATCTAGTTTGTGGGGAAGGTGTTGTACCTGTGTATTTGATAAAAGCCCAAAAGTTATCTCAGTGTCCTTTGAATAAATACGGTAAGTTGGATTGGTTTGGGTTTTTTTTGTAGTCTTCCACACATGAGATATGAGCAATTGACATATATTTCCAAAATCTGTTTATCAGAAACCTTTTTAACCAAAGCAGACTATCACTTTTTCAAATACAATAGCAGTTAGAGCTGCACAATTGCAAGGAATGTGACATCAGGAAACTGACCCATGATGGAAAACACTGTGGAACTGCAGTTAGGTTGCATTTTCTGAGTGTGAAATGGGAGAGATAATCTGTTCACATTGTACTGAATGATGTTCCTTGTTGGAGACCAGCATGGAGCTTATGGTGTGCACATGTCTAAGAATGATGGAGGGGGATACCCTTTAGGAAAAGGTGTTCTTCCAGATCCACACAGTTATCTCACTGGAAGGGGAGGCCCATATCCTATTTAGGTAGCTCTTGCCTGTCATTCTTTGTCAGTTTCTCTGCCAGAAACCTGCTGTGAATGTGCCTAGCCACATACAGAACTAGTGGTGTTTAAAGGTCTAAATAAAAGACATCTGGAGTGCATGGATCTGGATTTAAGGATTAACACGTGTTCAAGTGGAAAAGAGAATAGTTTTGAGTAGTAGATATCTCAGAATACAGTTAAATATTCTGGTGTACAAACTGTATGGAAGGTCTTAAAAAGCATCTTTAAAATGTCATAGAGCTATGAGAAGAGTGGCTTGCTTAGTTTTGGAAGTACAGAGATCTGCTTAGAAAAACACTGAAAGGCACAGTTCGAGATTTGTTTGTTTGTTTTTTTGTTTGTTTTTCCTGGCATTTAAAGAACATTTATATCTTCTCATATCCAGAGAAGACAAGCAGGCTGTCTGCTTCACTTCTGCCATAATCAGGAGAAAATGGTGGTTTGGAGGGAGAGATTCTCCGTTTCAGAACTAAATACTGTGACCTTTTGCTGAGGTCCATTCAGTTATCCGTGGGGTAGCAGATCTGAAAGCCAGATTTTGCTGACATGCCGGGCACAGTTTGTTGCTGTGTGCAAAGGCTTCAGTTTTGCAAAGTGTTCACAGTCTCTGTTCCTCTGCAAATACTTGATGTGGTACAATGTTAGAGTAAGTCCTGTTATAAAGTAAAACCACTTACATGGGTGGTTTGGATTTGTGAAGTAGAAATTCAGAACTGAAGACAAGCCCTTTAGGCAAAACAGAGCTGAGATGTATTGTTCTTTTTGGTTATATATATTTTATTTCAACCTTCAGCTGCAGGATTTTCTCAGTTCTGATAACTCCAGAAGCAAAATGCTTTCACGGAGATGAATTTGCTTCACTTTTTCCGCTGCAGGAGTAATGTATTATTAACAAGGCAATAGAGAAGTCTGTTTTAAATAATTAAGCAGGTTTCAGTAATAGATGAACAAAGCGGGGCGGGAGGGAAAGAAAAGAAAGTAAATGAAGATGAGTTTATATTGATGGAGTACTGTTTTCTTTTTCTGAGCAGACCTTTTAAATTTGTTGATTGAGCACACAGAATACAGGTCATCTTTCTGTCATCTACGCAAGACCATAGTCTTAACACTATACAGCAAAAAACCACTCCAAAAGCTGCAAGCCAAAAATGATCTAAAAAAAGACCAAAACCAAGCAAAATGCATCTTATCAGCTTATCTTATCTGAATCAGCTTTATGCTGATTCATCAATCACACAGAAGAAAGCTTAAATTTATCAATTAGTTTGCTTGAAGATAAACACTCTGCAGATGAGTTACAGGCTTTTAAATTATAGTGAGCACACATAACCCCTTGAATTTTATATATCTGTTATGTTTTTTAATTATTGAAAGATGAAAGTAATTTCAAGTGTTTTTTCTGTGCTGTTTAAAACTGGAAAAGCGCTTGTCACACTTTCAAAGTCTTTTGAAAACACAGGAGAGAGCTACACTAATTTTGTCAGGCTGACACATGAAGCTGCATTTGAACTAGAAGTTAAAGTTCAGCTAAGAAATTCCATAGTTGAGAGAGAGCATCAGCCAGTACTGACCCAGCTCACAGGAGCCTTGCTGTGCTGGCAGCTGTCCATCCAGCCTGAGTGCTGCTGGACAGACCCTACCCATATAGCTCTGTGTGTGTGATCTGATGGGCAGTCAGAGTCTGTACAGCCTAAGGTTTTATTCAAAGGGAAGTTAGCAGCTCACAAAGTGTAGCATGGCTACTGCTACTGACTTGTGTGGCCAAGAGACTCTTTGAAATGAGCAAAATAAAGGGCCATCTTGACCTAGCAGCCTCAGTTACTTATATCGTTTCCTCACTCGGACTTTTCTCTGTCAGATCTAAACCTCTGTCTATTTGTAGATATATTTTTATTTTGCTTTTAAGACTTAGTAATGTAACAGTAACAGATGGGTGTCTTTCTTCAAAGACTTTGACAGAGGTACACAGTTACTGCTTATGTCAAAATCTCTGGTTTTGTAACAAATGAATTTTACTGAAGAATTACAACTCAGTGGTGTTGTGCAGACACTCTTGGACAGTGTGTTTGTTTCTAAACAGCTGCTTTATTCAGAGCTCTTGCACAGTGTAACGTGTGGACGGTCAGATCTCTCAAGTAGGATTGTCAGCCATTGTCCAGATGGTGGTATGTGGCAGGAGGCTCTATCCTTGCAGGGCATTGTCAGCTGAATCGGGAGAGATTCCCCAAACTGCATTTGTTCTCAGGTCTTACATACAGCTGGTCTTTGATCCTACATGACCACTCTAGCACCTCTGGTCCATTGCTATAGTTTACCTTAAGCTACACACAAAACACTTCCTATGGTAACTGTGCACATTAGGACTGTCATACATCTGTGGGAATAGCTTCTGTTGACTAGCAGCAAGTCTCTTATCCATGTAGTGTTTGGTCATTTTTGTAGCAGAAACTGTTCAGGAGTGCTGCTGGGTTAGCCAGAGTCGATGGCCAGGACTGTAGTTAGCACCCTGAAATTAGGAAAGGTGCCTCTCCCTTGTCATGTGCGCAGGAGAATCCTGCTGGGGGAATATTCCTGTATGGAGAGGTCCTAGAACAGTTAGTCAAATGCTTTGTTCTGTAGGGAGCAATTTAGTCAGTCACCTAGTCTCAAGTCTACTTGTGTCAGCTGTGCGCAAACTGTCAGGGGTGGGTCCTGGACCACCCAGCAAACGGATGGGTAAGTGCACTGGGCATGCGCGGAGGCAGTTACACCACAACCACAAACTTAAATTTCATCCTTTGCCACAGTTACAAAAATTAAATTGCATTGCTTGTGCTATGGTATGCATGTATGTGTACAACAGTTCTGAGTTGGTTTTATTTTTTCAAACACTCCATTTTTAACACTACAGTTAAAGTAAATTTAGCCAAAGACAGCTGCTGCTGATGATGATTTATATTGTGAGGACATTTAGCTTTCAACTCCATTCTTCATGGGTACTTCATGCTGTCTAAAAGTTGTGAATATATGTTGATGATCTCAGTCTACTTTTCAGTGGATAGAATTCCAACTGTTCAAATCACGGTAGAAATTCTGCCACAACATGGTTGTGCTAAAACCCAAGAGATTTACTTCCACAGTTCTGTACTGGGTGGTGTTTGTAAAATCATGCATCTGACTATACTTCCATGTTGGACCTGAATATTTCATAGTGCTTTGACCTTTGCCCAATGTGGTTGGTACCTCTCAGAAGACTTTTTATCACTGAAATAAAATAAATTTAAAAGCCTTGCTTTATCCAGTTGTTGCCTGACCTAATGTACAGGAAGACTCTGCCATTCCTCTGCCAGGAAGCCAGTAGGTGGACATTAGTGTCATATGAGTAATGGACTTTTGCTTAAGTAAATCTTGCATTGCTGAAGTATTTAATCGTTTCATCTCCTATCCCGGCCTTCTATGTGGTGATGTGACCCACTAGGTTATACTTTTGTCAGATAAGCAGCTGCTAAATGCAGGTAAAACAACTCTGCTTTTATAAAACAAGAGCAAGTTGTTGTATAAGAAGATGTTTCAATGTCAGTTATGTTTGTCTTCATGAGCTATTCAGTAGCCAGCTGGGTTGACCTGGATAGGTTGTATGCAACATGATGCAGATGCAGTACAATCCTCTCCTGTTACAGTTTCTGTTACTAAATCCCTCTGCACAATAGCAAAGAAGGTTTCTCAGGTGGAGTGGGTTGCATGTTAGGTAGAGTCAAACAACACCAAAATTGAAATGGAGAATTTTTGGATGTACCAGATTGAGTATCGTAAGAAAAATGTAAGTAGATTTTTTGAAGGGGAGAAATGGGGTAAGTCGTACTTTTCTTTTTTTTATTGCTGTGCTTAAGAAAACATTTTGTAATTCCATTGATGGACTTCTTTACATAATTGCAGCACACTTCATATGAACTTACTGTCTTTGTTCTGACAGCATTTTTGTTAGACTTCTAAAACTTTTTTTGTTAACAGGCGGTGAAGCAGTCACTCAGCATTTATTTTAGACTTCAGTTGTAATGTTTTGAGCAGGCATTCAAGTTGTCTATCCGCTACAATGTATCAAGATATTTCTTGTTACTGCTGTGACTGCATTCTTTCCTTGTGCATGGTATATGTACCTCTAAAAATACATTTTGATGCAGAAGAGAACTGAGTGTTTATTGTTCAAATAGCGAATTTTTTTGTACAAATGTTTTTGAGGACAGCTCTCATGTCATGTAGAGAACTTTATAGAATGTTTGATATTTGGGTCTGGTAGGTTTGAATTTGTGGGTTTTTTGCAGAAAAATTTAAGCAGACATTCAAACAGCACATGGAAAGCTGTGTGATCATTTTGAATAGTTGCTAAATTCTGATACTTTTAAATGAAAATAGCTGAGTAAAGGTATTTGTAGTGCTACTGGAGCAACTGTTAATACATTTTAAATGGTGCAAAATTTCTTAATGTCAGCAACCAACTGGTTTAAATGAAATAATTTATTATCACTTTAGTGTGCAAATATGAGAGCTTTCAGGGATTTTTTTTTTTTTTTATGCTAAAGTATGCTATGCTTTGCTTCCTTTATTTGTTTACTATTTAAAGCTCAATCCTACAATATCTTGATGCAATTATTAGGTTTATGGTATTGTGCATCTTTTATATTTAATCCTAATACAGAAAGACTGTAACTACTGGGAATGTGACCACTGCGAGGATGCTTCCTCAAGTAAATAGGAGCTGCTGTTTGTGCAGTTGAGCCACTGTGTCACCGTAACTCTGGTAGTTACACAGCAGGTCAGGGGAGCCCGTATCTCTCGCACAGCCCCGCGTTGACTGCTGGTGGTGCAATGAGCAATCCTTCAGTCTGAAGGCACCAGCACAGGCCAGCGTTCCAGGGACCGTTTCACAGCTGCATCTCCTTTTTGCCTTGCAGTTGTAATTCAGAATATAGGGGTATGCAAGGACTGTTCTTTTACCCAGGAGATATCTGTAAAAGGAAGTGCTTCTGAACTCTTTGGAAGCCTTTCTTTATTAACTATAATTCTGATATTTAGTAATTTGCCAAGATAAACCTTTCAAAGGCATGAGGGTGAAGACAAATATAAGGGAATTTTATTTATGCTTGTTCCATATCTGTGAAGCTAGACTTGCAAAACTCGAGATGTTTTTGCACACAGTTTCGTTGAACTCAGTGTTTCAGCTGAAGTGGAGGCATAGCAGGAGAGCACCGCTGGACAGGAGCTGCTGCCAGCTCAGAGCACTGGAAGTTTAGCGCTTCTCTGGTATGACTCATTGGCTTAGAGAAAAGCCATGTCATGTAATTGTTTATGAAACCAGAAGAACAGTATTTGACTGTTTTACCATCAGTGATGAACTGTTGAGCTGGCAAAACTGGGGCCACAGTAGGCTGTAGAATGCGAGGGCTGCTGGGCTAAACAGCCAGTTTGCATAGCTAAATGCTAAACCTTCTTAGAGGATTCACATTTTATCATGGGCACCAACCTGTTTTTCAGATAAGTCCTTAAGATCTGTCTTCAAAAGTGCCTGCTGTGTTGAAGATTTGTGCTCTGTTTCGTTTTGGTCACTTTCTTTAATTCCACACTCTGTGTTTTTGTGTCATACCCCCACACCAGGCCCTCTTGCTCTGGTACATACCTCGCTATGACTTTCTTGTGTCACCAGCATTCATTAGGAGTTGCCTGTGATGAGAATATCCTTTCCCAAAGCATTCTTTCCCTTCACCAAGGTACTTACTAATGGATCATACAGGTCAAGATATTCTGTGATACTGCTTTTCTATGCTATACCCTTTGTTTTTCTGCTATGACATTCTTGATGATTGTGAATGACTACGACATGATCGGAAAGACAGTTTCTCCACTGAATTGTTTATGGTGAAGGGAGACAAAGGAGTAAGTCTTACCTACAGAGAATGCATAATGCTAAGACCATAGCACAAACTGTGAAATATTTCCCAAGTTTGTGCTGTATCTAGGATGAGGAACCATAGCCCTTGGTGACACTGGAATTGAGTAGTCCTTAAATATATTCATATATTGCATACATTAGAATTACTCTGTGCGATTTATGAAAGTTCTCTAAGATGATAGAATAACATTTACGGACAACTACTGCAGCCTGTATCTGCTCAGATTACATTAGTTTAGCACGTCAGATTAATTATATGTGAGACCATGTGTGCTTACGGGGAAATTACAGTCTTTTCTTCACTCCCCCCAGTTTGACAACTAAGTAATCTTTACCTGAATCTGTGTGTTCTAGTCACAATGAGTTCACCTGTCTCCCATTGCAGCTTACTTCTTAATGACTTTATCTTTTCTTTCCTAGAAAGTCAGAGCTTACGACATCAGTCTGCCTTGGCTGCAGCCTTCAGTAAGCTTACAGTCATTAGTCTGCATGCGATAGGCAGGTACTCATGCAACTCAAAGTCCTGTAGCTGCAGCTTAGTTGGATGCTGACAGTAAGTATAAGCAGTTGGCCTAATACCGATGTCAGATGATCCTACATTCGTCTTGCAAAAATACAGCTTTATGACACACTTTTTGGCTGAGTTTTGCTTACCACTGTGTACAGCTTTTTGGGTTTCCAAATGCTTCACTTCATACATTACTGACAAATAAACACAGGTGTTTTTTTGAAGGATTTAGCTGTTTAGACAAAGTTCATTGAGCTACTGCTATGTGGTCATTATGATAAAAAGCAAGGGTTACAACATTTTAAAAGTGTTTGTCCTGAGCCTTTTTTTGTTCATTGCGTTGTTTGTTGTTGTTCTTTGTTTGTTTGTTTCCCTCTCACCTCTTATTTCCACCGCCAAGTTAGAGGGAAATAGGAAAGAACAATTTCCACGTTGGTCCCTCAGATTATTATTTAATTTTCTTGCTGTGTCTAGTCTCCATCCCCAGATTCCTCTTCACCTCGGGGTGCTGAATCGTCAAGTAGACAACATCACCAGGATGTCTGCAGTACGGCAGAGGCCTCCACTAATAAAGAGGTAGAGTGAGATATATTTAAAAGCCACAGTCATGTTCATGCTGCTTATGCCATTTATTTTCCCTTCCCCCCCAGTGCCTGTGCAATCTCTTCTCACAAAATTGAACAGATGATTTTCCTTTTGCTAGTCTGTCTGTCTGATTTTCTAGCATACTTAGGACTGTTTATCATGGCATTTCTGACTCTGCATTCAACTGCCACTACATTTTACAGGCTGGGAAGTTTATTGGTTTACCAGCAACTATCACCTCTGTATTAGAGGCAAAAGGAAGAAGCTCTTTTTTCCATGCAGAATGTCTTCCTGCAAATAAAATTGTGTTTCTCAGACACATGAAGAAGCTTGCTTAAATATAATTAATTAGGCAGTAAAATTATGTTGCTTGATATTTTGTCATTGTAGAAACTGACTTGTCAGTGATCCACAGTCAGAATTCAGTTCCTGACTCCAGGCTCCTCAAAATAAAGCTAAATACTTACTTTCTCTTTATTTTACTTTATTTTCTTCTTTCTTTTTTTCTTATTCTTTTCACCTCACTTGACAGCTTTTTACACTGCAGTAGTTCCACTGACACAAAATGAGAAGTGTGAGTTGAACTTGTTGCAGTGTGAAAAGAAAATAATTTGGCATTAAAAGTATTTGGATTAGTATAGAATGTTTGGCTCTATAAACAGAAAAATCTGCAAATATTTGGTTTGTTTGTTTTTTGGGTTTTAAACTTAAAAAAAATGTAGAACCTTTAGTCTAAGAATATACCATATTGTTACTGAGAGCAATGCATGCGTTATCTTCCACGATGGAAAAAAACAGATCTACCATAACTGGAAATGCTGATTAGAATTGAAAAACTAATTAGTAATCCATTCTTTCTCTTTTTCTTTTATTATTATCAAGAGATAAAAAAGCTTGTAACATGTATGTATTTGTGCCTGTCTGTATTTGCATTCAGAAAACAGAGAAAGTTTTCAAAAGACTTAAGAAACTCATAATTTCTCACGTCCTAAAGCCTTCAACAATAGATTGTGCTGTTAAATTTTCATCAGCTGTATTGCTATCTGTTAAAGCCTTCAGCTTTATTCAGTAGAGATTTTGTCACTTTATATATATCCTAGCTTTTAGTATCGATAAACTTACCCAAAGGAAGAAAACACACAAGATGCTAATAATTTCATTTTTTAGGATGTGCTCACATGTAGCGTCAGAGGTGGTAAACCAGGTTTCACAGTAAGATGTGTCAGGCTGTTTGTTACCCTCTGATGAGCAATAATACCTACTTTAGTACTTCTAGTACAAAAACAACAGTGATAAAGCAGCCTCATAATTTGGGGGAATGACTTTTAGGTCTTAGTAAAACCTTTCTTTAAAAAAAATGATTTTATTATACTACATGGCAACAAGATGAACGAGAGTAATGAAACATTAATGACCTTGATGTTTCATAATTCATGGATATGTAAACTCAAAAGGTGTAGTTTTCCTCCCACTGGTGACTTTACCTGTTACTTTACTATTCCTGTGGACTTAGTAGAATGTCTTTCAGCCTGGGAAATGAACAAAAAAAACTTGATTTTGTGTGTGAGTCTTTGCAATAAAAGCATGTATGGTGACAGTTTACTTCACTCTATCCTGAAAAGAAGTTGCATCAGCTAGTCAGGTTGCTGAATAGTTGCCAAATGTGTAATTACAGACTTTGTTCACTCTATTTGAAAAATAAAAGTACTTTGGCAAGGACATTTATACACATGACCTGTCTCTGGTGTGCAGGGGATTTGTCCTCTGGGCCTGTCACAGTCCAGTGGTTGAATTTCACTCTCAGCGCTACTCCAACAGCAATTAAAAACAGTTGTTCAAGTCTGCATAGATAGGTGGTCCAGTAAAAACATTAATCTGAAGAGATGAAAGACCCACAGATCTGAGAAGGCATGTCAGTGTCCTCACAGCAGCTTAAATGCTTTGGCAGCGGGAGATGGTTGTTTATTGACATCTTTATTTATGCTAGTACAATCTCTGATGGAGAGCTTTCTTGGTTTTGCAGTACAGCGTAGTCGTTTTGAGAATAAACAGCAAGTACTTAAAGGCTGCACGGGCTCTGCTGTCCATGTGTCACACACCTTTTGTTTTTATTTCACTAGTCATTTTGTTTTATAGCAAGACAAGCATAATTGTTTGAAAAATGTTAATTGATGCATCCATTTTCTATTTGTTACAATAGAAAACACTCCCTCAGGTTAGTGACTCAACCTGTCATGTAACTACGACCTTCCTGGTTTACCTGTTTTTTCCACTAATATGCAGAACATAGTAAGTTGCCCATCATAAAGGAGAATAATCTGGCGAATATTTCAATGGATATTGTCTGGAAATGTACTGGAAATTGTCTAAGATATTATGCATTATTATGAACATATCGTGATTTTCTTTTATAAAACTATATTAAGCAGTCATTGGAGGAGTTACTGCTACTATAATCAGTTGTAGATTCATTAGAGTTTTGTAATCCTTGGACTGTCCAAAATTCTTATCTGGAAAACATATGACAGCAGCAGTTTTTCCAGTTTACCTGTTACCATCTATATATTGCCACAGATAATTTTCTTTGAGTTTTCCAATGTGTTGTAAGTTATTGATTATAACAAAATAGTGAGTCTCACCCACTGAAAGCTGTAGTTTCCAGGTGTTTGAAGTGTTAGCTACAGTCACTCACATAACATTGCAGTTGCAGATAAGGTCTTACTTTACACTGTGTATTCACATGTGCAAGGCAGGATTTTTTCTTATTTGTTCACCTTTTATGAAATTGAAGTTACCAGATGTGGTTTTGTGCTTGATACAGTGTAAACATGGTGGTGAGGTGTTAGTGAATGTAATTACCCCATAGAACACGGGTTGCTACCAAACCTGTTAAAATTTAGAAAGCTTTTTGTAGATTGTATTAATGTGAGGGATGCATCTAAGAACAATCCTAATGAATAACAGTATTTTGTTAATGAATAACTGATTGGGTTGCTGGTTGAATTCATGAATAATAACAGTATAGCATAATTTCATCTATTCCTGCATGTATTTATTTGTAGTTGGAAGAGCTAGTGTCTTTGAGATATGTATTTTCCTGCATACTTCTTGATTAGCAAAAGCAGAGCACCTATTGGTAGAGGGTTAATATACTGTTCAACACCAACAAATAACTGAAAACTGGGTTTAGCATGTTATCTGATAAAGGCACAAACAGAATACATTGAATTTCACTCTAGTAGGTGCTTAGACTTTGAAAATATGAAATACAATAATAACTCTTAATAAATGGTTATTTTCCTGTGCTAATAATTATGAGTGATTTATTTTTTTAATCTTTTTGGCATGGAGAAATTTTCAATGCATATTTGTGCATGCTCTGTTCTGTTTGAAAGTCTTTCTGTATTAATTACAGCCCAGAAAAAGCTTGGCTTCATTTCCAACTTACGTTGAAGGTAAGATAGTTCTACAATTTCTAAATATTTTTTCATATCTTAAAAACTCCAATATTTATAATGTATAAAATTTTATTTCTATTTGTTGAATAGAAAAGCTGACAGGGTTGGGTATACTGATTTAGATTAAATTGTGTCCAATGTGAAACCTGAGCTAAATCCTACTGTGCTCTTTCCAAAGTTCAGATACATGGAACTTCTGCTTTTTTAATGTTTCATTCATAGTTTCTGTGTCATTTATGCTGTTTTATTGTCCGTATCACTTAAAACACTAATAATTTTTTACGGTATTTACACAACAAATGTGAACGTGTGTGGACAAGGAAAATAGGTTAGGCAAGAAGAGTGTAATGCTCTCTCTCCAGCACCGATTTCAATTGGCAGGCTGAAGCCAACCTCAGTTGCATTAATTAGAGGAATTGAATTAATTTGATTAGTTGGCAGGCCTGCCAGAGGAAATCTGCACTGTTTTACAGCTACTTGTCCTCTAACTAAATAGTGCTTCCTGTCTGAAAGTTAAGCTTGCTCTTGTGCTAGTGCTGAAGTCATTCAGAACAATGTGAAAAAGCAAGTTACCAGCTACATGAACTGCTGTTGCCTTTTGTATGAGTCTGCATCCTGTGTATACAGGAAGCCTGCATGCTGTAAAACCCAGTTATTTTGTTATGAGAGCATGACAAAAGCAGAAAATTTGAAGTCTCATTTGTTTTTTCCCCCACTGGCAGCAGTTGTCCATGTGCTTGATGAAATGACAGGAATACAGTTCCTATGATAAGTCATTGGAGCCATCTTGGAACTCCTTGGATTGCTTTACAGTGTGCTGTGTTTAAACGATAACGTGATCGTTCTCTTTTGACTGCAAGTTGATCATTGGTTTAGTCCTCAGTGTATGAGTTGCATATTTTGGCGTCTGTGATCAGAATATCAACTAATGTAAATTTAATACATTTTTTGAAACTAGCTTGAGTTTTGGAATTTTGCAGCAATGAAGCATCTCTCTGAACTGAAATTCATCTCCTAGTGGTAGCCCTGTCCATCAAGGGCTATCTTAAATAATCCTTCTCTCCTTTAAACAAACAAACAAATGAAAGTAAACTAAAATTTTCTTAGATTTTGCTCCAGTGCAAAATCTACTAAAACCCCCCAAATTTTGCATTTTTATGCACTAGCAGTCCAAGAAAAACTTGTTAGTACCTGTGCTATACTTTTGTTCAGATAATAATTTCATTGTCAGAGGTAATAAATCAAGGGGGTCTTGTAGAAAGCAGTGCAATCTCTGTGTTCACCTCTCATGCAAACAGAGCACATATCTTTTTTGTTTTAATTGTAGGAAACAATTATCTTGCAAATATAATATGTCCAGGCAGGACCTCTCAGCAAAGCATATTTTAATAATGATTTTGCAAGATTGGGTGTTCTACCTAAAGGTAGGCACACAGAATAGGGCAAAAAGCCCCTGCTTATATTCCCCCCAAATCCCAGGTGCAAATTCCCTCCCCTGTTCCCCTTTGGTTGGGTACTTCAGGATTTACAGACTACCCAACACCTGCCTTAGTTTACATATTTCATTCATCTAATTCTAACAACCTTCTCCCCTTATTGATTTATTTAAAATATGGATTCCTGGCTCTTTGGTTACGCTTTCCCATAGCTTAACTTTTTAAATACAGTAATCAGTTTGCATTTGGGATTAGTTCGAGGAGACTTTGTTTTACATTAAGGATTCATAGTCTGATGTCTCTCAGTTCTTCCCACCTGCTGGAGTCAGGTGCCAGATCAGTTGTAAAAACAACATTCCTTCCTTAAACGTTCCTTACATCAATATGCTTCCTTCTGGGAGTCTTATCTACACCTTTGTCAGCCTATACTTATGTTCTTTGTGTTTTGATCAGAAATTGTACTATAAAGGACTTTATACCCTTTATAGTGAAGTGGTGAAAAGGCTTTGACGTGTAGAGTAACAAACAGCAACACTTAAAATGCTTTATGGTTTCAGGACTGGAAGAGTGTGCAAATATGTAATATAATACTTCCAGAAACATAAATTTCCATAAAGAAAAAATTCCGTTTCTTTGGGTCGTGTACTTGAAAGTGAACTGAAAGTTCATTTTGAGAGTTTTCCAGATACACAGTATCTGAGCAAATTCTGTGCACTGGAGATGAGCATCTTAAAACTGGTAGTCATAAATTCTCATATTTAAAGAAACTATAAAGGGGACAAGCTTACTCCTAAGATTTATCCATCTACTTCTGTCTTTGCATATAGTTCCAGTGTGATACTTATCTCCGGCTCTTTCTTTACCCCAATATCCTTATTGAGACTGAGAATGATCTTTAAAGGTCCGTGGCATAAAAGTACTTTGCTTAATTGGGCAATCAGTCTTCTTGGTAAAGGGAGACTTGTACCTGTAAAGCATTCCTGGGAGGTTCCTCTGCCTGTTGTACTAACTGTGGCCAACACACAAGTGAGCAAGTGGCTGATGGCTGGTATTAAATTGCACCTGTCCTCTTTCTGTTTGTCACTGTCAGTCTTACAAATGCAAGGCTGGTTTTGGTGGGTGAGGGGCAAACTGAGATTATTTTGCTTCAGGGTGATCCCTGCTCAGAAAAGAATGAGCTATTGTGAGAGACAGGCTGGATTAACAATTACAGCTTTTGCTGGAGAGATGTTGAGAGCATTCACTTGATGTTCTGTACCTTTGAAAGTACTCATTGCCATATCATCATACTAAACTGCAGTGTTTCAGAGAAGGATTTGCAGCCATCAGGTGCAGACTCAAGTTGTCAGAGTGCTGCTGTTTTGCCCTTGTTCAACGTTAGATTCTTCGGTGATTGCTTTTCTGTGTTACAGTTCCTGGACCTTGTGATCCTGAAGACTTGATCGATGGAATCATTTTTGCAGCCAATTACCTTGGCTCAACGCAACTCCTTTCTGATAAAACTCCTTCCAAGAACGTGAGAATGATGCAGGCTCAGGAAGCTGTCAGCAGGATCAAGGTGAGGAATAATTCCTGCTGCTTCTCAAAAGGTTGCGGATATGAACTTCTTACCTATGAGTAGTTTCTTCATGTGGGGTTATCTGTGGTTTCAGAAAGGTTAAGTGCCTCATCCTTTATTCTGCAAAATAAATCACATGTTTAATGCACCTTTTGGAGCAAAATAAGGAAAGGTTACCAGATTATTTTAATTCCCTATAGCAATACCTGTGCTGTGTACTCTAAGCCAGAATCTGAAGTCAGTGGTGGTCTAAATTACATATTACCTGGGTGTTGAGAGAAAACAGGTTTGGGGTAGAACTAGTCGGTACTGCAGCTGCTTCTGGCTTGGCACTTGCTGGAACTGGTACTGTGGTAATGTTTGCAGTTATTTTTGACCCTGCTGTGGATGCTGTTTTCTCCATGACATAACAGCTATAAGCTGAATAAAAAAGAAAAGCCTGTGATGATACAGACATGTACGGTCTGTATCATCAAAAAAAGTAGTTTTTCCTGGAATCTGGTATGTTTGTTTGGAAAACAGAAATGCATGCTGATTTCTGTACTGGCCATGGCAAGCAATGGGTGTGCTGCTGTATTGTAAGTTACAATGATGACATTGCTAACTGAAATCAAGGTGTGTGGATGAACTATTGCAGGGTTGTAGAGGATGCTGCAATATTCTCACTACCCATACATGACTAGGTGGTAGGCACACGGCTTCATCTTCTGCTAATTCAGCTAACCAACACCATCTCATCTGAAAGTTTTCCTTAGTTTAATATTTATGTGTTCTTCTTTTGTATAGTTTATTTTGGCTTCCAACTCAGACTCTGTGTACAATTGTATAAAAGAGAGAGGAAGAGAAACAACATGCTATCAGCAAGGCCGATAGCACTATCTGTTAAGGTTGGCTGATGTTATTCCTTCCTACTGTTATTCCTTCCTATGTTTTCCATGCCAGATGTTTAGTTCAGTCAGTGTGCAGAACTTTCACAGGGAAGCTCCAACTAGAAACATTGAGAGACTTCCATAAATTGTGATTTTGCAGTTGTTCAAATACATAAGTTCTTGTAACTTTGTCTCTGAAAATCACTAACACTCTAGCATTTTAGAGGAGGTAGGAATGTAGCCTTCTTGTTACAGATAAGTCTTCTTCTGCCATCTCTGTATAAGTTTCCACAAACTTAAGCAACTACTGAGCCTATTGTAAAAGAACGGTTTATCTGTGTTCACTGGAGATTCTGTATTCAGTGACGTTTTTGAAAAAGATTTTTCACACAGCTCTCTCAACCCCATCAGGTTTTGGTGGGTTCTTTCCAAAGCTACAGTGGAGACTTTCCATTACAGAGTCTGCTTCTTTCCTGCTCTGCGTGCAAGTAAGGCTGTGCCTGTCTCCTTAGTAGTCCCCGTGTGTTCTTTCCTGACACTTGGCTGCATGGCAGAAAAGTTTTCTGATTTGAATGCCCAGGAAACTAAAGGTAAAACAGAGAAGGGAGAGAAATAAGAGCTTCAGTGAGGCTGGATCTAGGAGGGACACATCACTGGAGACTGAAAGATTAGCATCAGCTGTCATAGGAAACTGGTTTCAGGAGTTAAATTTGAGCCTGGGGTTGGGCAGGAAGTTTGTGCCAGTGAGGTAAAGCTTGCATGAGAGTACCTGATAGACAAAGATTGAAGGGATGTGTTAGAGAAAATTGGAACAGAACTGATTTAAAGCAGCTCTATGAGGTATAAGAGCGTGGATCTTTCTCTGTTACTAAATGTGTTTCTTAGAAATTCATTAACAAAATAAAGTTCTTTCTGGAGATTCTGTTATGCCTCAGCACTGCTGTACCTCAAAAAGAATAAATCTCTTTAGTTCATTTCACTCATAAACCCCATAATTTATACATCCATATAAATCAGCAGGCCTGCATATTTCTGGTTGTAGTAAATTTGTTGCAGGGCAGAAGCCCAAGTAATTGCATTGTTGACCTGGTAAAACCCTAGCTTGTGCATATAATTTTCAGCAACTGTAAGTGTATTTCTGAAAATTGTTGGCTTACTGCATGGCACACAATGCCATTGTATACTTTTTTGACAGTTACTGCTTTTCTGCTTCTAGGCAAAGCTCAGGCAATGTAAATATGCCTCCATGAACCTCGGGGTCTTTTGGTTTATTAGGGTTAGTTTTGGCTGATTTTATTGCTGATTACCATTAAAGCTAAACTTTTTTAGTGAGAAATCCATTGCAACAGATGGAGTTCCGGCTTCCAAATTCATCACTGCATAAGACAGCCTTTGTAGAGGGGGTCATAGTATGTCCTGAGTTGGAAGGGGCCCACAAGGATCGTCGAGTCCAGCTCCTGTCCCTGCATGTTACAACCCCACAGTTCTCACCATGTGTCTGAGGGTGTTGTCCAGTCTCTTCTTGAACACTGTCAGGCTTGGGGCCGTGACATCTCCCTGGGGAGCCTGTTCCAGTGCTTCACCACCCTCTGGGGGAAGAACCTCTTCCTAATGTCCAACCTAAACCTTTCCTGGCACATCTTCCTGCCATTCCCTTGGGTTCTGTCGTTGGTTACCAGAGAGAAGATGTCAGTGCCTGCCCCTCCTCCCCTTGTGAGGAAGCTGTAGCTGCCATGAGGTCTTCTTTCAGTCTCCTCCAGGCTGAACAAACCAAGTGACTTTACCTGCTCCTCCTATGGCTTCCCCTCCAAACCCGTCACCAACTTTGTAGCCTCTTCTGGACACTCTCCAGTAGCTTTATATCCTTTTTATCGTGTGGCACCCAGACCTGCACACAGTGCTCCAGGTGAGGCTGCCCCAGTGCGGAGCAGAGCGGGACAATCACCTCCCTTGCCCCCTGGCAATACTATGCTTGATGCACCCAGGACATGGGTGGCCCTCTTGGCTGCCAGGGCACTGTTGACTGAAGTTCAACTTGCCATAGGCCAGAACACCCAGATCCCCGGGTGTCTTTTCTATTGTCCTTCACAGTACCATCCAGCTTCAATTCTAACTGACCTTTGGCAGCACGAATTTCCTTCCTACAGTGGCAAGCAGCATCGCTATAGTCCTCCCATGTTGCCTGACCTTGCTTCCACTGGCCATATAATTTCTTCTTTTGCCTTAGTTCAAGGAGATCCCTGTTCAACCAAGCTGGCATTTTGCCTTGCCTGCTAGATTTCTGGCATTTTGGAATTGCCTGATCCTGTGCTCTTAGTAGGTGGCACTTAAAAAGTGACCAACACTGGTGGACCCAAACACTTTCAAAAGCTTCTTCCCAGGGAATTTTACTAAGTAGTTCTCTGAGCAGCCTGAAGTCTGCTCTCCTCATATCCAGAGTTCAGGTCTTGCTGGCAGTTTTCCTCCCATTAGCAAAGATTTTGAACCTGACTGCTTTGTGGTCGCTGTGGCCAAGGGAGCCACCTGTCACCACTTCACCCACATGATTCTCTCTGTTAGTGAGCAGCAAGTCCAGGAAGGCACCTTTCCTGGTTGGTTCCCTTAGTACCTGCACCAAGAAGTTATTGTCCAGATGCTTTAGGAATCTTCTGAGCCTGTTGGTGTCTGCTGTGTGACATTCCCAGTTGACATCTGGCAAGTTGAAGTTCCCCATAAGGACAAGGGCGGGTGACTTAGAGGCTTTGCTTAGTTTCTTAAAGAATAACTCGTCGGTGTCATCATCCAGGCTGGGTGGCTTATAGTAGACACTCACAATGATATTGACTTTATTTGTCTGCCTCTTAATCCTTACCCAGAGGTTCTCAACTTCACCATCATGAGCTGCCAGCTCTGTGCATTCCAGCCCCTCTGCTATGTACAGTGCCACCCCCCACCTCTTCTACCCTGACTGTTCCTTCTGAATAGCCTGTAACCATCCATCATGGCGCACCAGTCACAGGATTCATCCCACCAGGTTTCGCTAATGCCAATAATATCATATCTCTGGGACCAGGCCAAGGCTTCTGGTTCATCTTGCTTGTTCTTCATGCTGCGTGCTTTAGTGTAGAAGTACTTCAAGTGTGGTTCTTTTACCCGTCACCTTGTGGCACAGTCTGAAGAATCTCACTAGCTCACAGCTCCTCAAGCTTAGGTATGCCATCCCGCTGCTCATCACTGACTGGCCTGGTACTGCCCTCTTCCAGTCTAGTTGAAAGCTTTAGCCCAAATGTCTAAAATATTGCTCACACAATGAGCCCTACTTGCGCCCTACTCATCTTTGTTTACAGAGTGTGTTAGGTGTTGCACGTGAAACATTTATCTGTAGTTAAAGAAAACAAAGGTTATAAATTAAGAACAGGCTTTTAAAAATTTGCAGACTTGAAATTAAGAGCATTAAAAAGCAGAGAAGAGCTTTGTTTAAGGCCCACTGTGTATGCATGCCTTCCATATGTGTGTTCCTTTTGAATTTAATAATCCCTATAATGCTTCCTTTTAACAAAGCCTTCAGACCACACACTCATTCATTTAGAATATGAACAGATTTTGAAAATGGTTCTCCATGCTGCTTCTTTACACAAGTCTTTCTTCAGTTAAATGTGCAAGAGTTGGATGTTTTTGTCCTTTGGCTTTCATCTCTGTGAAGCCCAGCTAGGTTAAAACAGATACACTTCATTGAAAACGTTCATCCAATGTAGTTATTATGTATTTCCACTAGGAGGTACTTTTAGTAATAGAAAAGGTATTTCACCATTATCAGACTGTAGTCTCATTACTTCACATGACGTAGAAAGAAATATATTTTCACATTTTACTTGGAGGGGACCCATAGTAATTGTAACAGTAAAAACGGTGATGTTCATGGTTACAATTCATATCTGATCTGTGCTGTTAAGTTTCACATGTGAGCTAACAACTTTCATTTTTATTTTTCATCAGCAGATTTGAGCTGTGTGGCAGTTTTAAACATTTTAGATAACACCTGATTTGATGACAGAATGTAATTTAAGAAACCATATGTGGAAATAATATAATATTTTACATATTTTGATTACTCATTGTCATCTGGGTGTTCACTGAGTCACAGTTCATTTTTTGTAGAGGTTAAATAGTTTGAGTATATTTAAGATATCCTTGTAGCAAAAGTTGCTGGTTTTTAATAATTTAGAATTTTTGAAATAGCTATATTTTACTTACCTTGATTGAAAAGCTTGGACTATGTATATTTTAAAAAAATAATACTTTGTTTAGGTTAGGTAGTTTGTGTTTTTTCCTAAGAATATAGAAAGAACCTTTTGATTTAAATTAGCAGAATACTGTGATGAAGAGGATTTGTCAGATAAACTGTTTTGCACAGAATTATCCTGTTTGTTTTGTTTTTTTTTTTTTCCAGGGACCATAACTACTTTTATAACATTTTTGTGCAGTGTCAAATTAATTAAAATTAATTGTTCCATATCTTTACATTAGTTTTATGAAGTATTTGAAAGACATTCTTCAAAAAATCAAAATACCACTAAGACCAGATTCTTCCATTGCAAGAGCATAATTTTCAATAAATTGGATGATAATGTATTTTGATTAATCTTTGCTTCTGCATTGTAAACTTTGAGGATTTTTTCCTGCTTTTCTTCTTTTTGGCCTATGCTTTTCTTCTTTTGTGGGGTCCATCACTCTGTAAAGTTCTGGGAATGCGGGACATTGTCTGAAGGGAAGCTTGATTTTCGGAAGCAATTTATATGCTCTATCTCATTAGTGTCTTCCCCTTGTCCAGTGTATGGTAGGTAGCTATCATTCAAGATCAATATGTT
Source organism: Streptopelia decaocto (assembly GCF_964273445.1). Classification (NCBI taxonomy): domain Eukaryota; kingdom Metazoa; phylum Chordata; class Aves; order Columbiformes; family Columbidae; genus Streptopelia; species Streptopelia decaocto. Next base: position 26,693,220 of record NC_138657.1, read on the forward strand.
GTTTCTGAGTACCAATGAATATTAATGTAATGAAGAGCCTCCAGCACAAGCCAGGTCTGATTGCTTTTGCAATTGTCTGCAATCATGAGGAAGAAATGTTTTACAAAGAGGGTGGTAAGACACTGGCACAAGTTGCCCAGAGAGGCGGCAGATGCCCCATCCCTGGTAACATTCAAGATCAGGCTGGATGGGGCTCTGAGCAACCTGATCTAGTTGCAGATGTCCCTGCTCATTGCAGGGGGGTTGGACTGGATGACCTTGAAGGTCCCTTCCAACCTAAACTGTTCTGTGATTCTATAAATCACAACATTACCAAATATTTCTTAGTTTTTAAAAGGCGACTAAAAGCTGGTATGGGAATGTTTATATTTGTAAATAAGCAGCACAGTCTAAAATTTCGGTATCTGCTTTCAGATTTGTTTAGGCAAAACCTGACAGATATAAGTTGTGAGCATCTGTATAAAATGTTTGATGCATCTTGTGATTCAGGCCTCCTGTTGTTTTTCATAATAGTAGTTAGCCGTGAATCTCTATGAAGCCTGTAATAGTAAGTCTCCTTCCCACCACAAGGATACCTGCTTATTTAATTAGGTAAGGGGCTCTTAACTGTTGGAAGTAAAAGTGTATGTGCCAGCCTGGTAAGTATTCCATTTCTTCAGTAAGCAGGTCCATAAGTCCAGTTCACCTTGGTTTGAATTATTGACTACAAGACCGTAAGAATTATGCTTATTTGTGTTGTTGCCACAGTGGCGGCACTTAAGGAATCAGCTTGATGTAATGGGTTCGTACATCTCTGGATATAAATAATTTAAACTAATTAGTGAAAAGAGACCTGTTTTCAGGTGTTTGTGGAACTGAAGTACATCCTCCACTGCCTCCTTGAAAAAATGCGGTGGTATGCACAAAACTTTGTACAGGTGCCACAGGAAAACCTGTTTTCTAGATATGCAATGCTAATGTTGGTATAAGTGCGTTTGCATAGAAGGAGGAGAAAATGGAGGGGGCAGTTACCTTCTGTCATTTAGATTTTCCAAGGAAAAGTAGCATATTTTTAGGGAGGTTATTTTTTGAAGACTGTTGGAGAGCATTAAAAAACTTCACTCTAAATTCTTTAGAAAAAAAAAGCTGGAAATAATAATGATTAAAATTCTTCTCTCACCTTTTACTCTGGTGTTGCTTCAGAAGAAGTAACCTCATGGTTTACGCTGCTGTAAATGAGCGGAAACTGAAAACAAACAACAACGAAAGCACATACACACACAAAACCAACAACAAACCATCCTTGTTTAATGCAACTAATGTTTTAAATGAAAGAAAATAAAAATCCTTTTGTGTTCTTCCTGACTCTTTTCGTGTGGTTTCTTTTCATTTTTTAAAGTACTTGTGCTAAACTTTTCTTTTTTTTTTTTTTTAAGCCAAAAAGAAAGGAGGAAATTAATCTAAGCAGGGACTAATTTAGAACAGCTAGTAGTCTGTGAGCCCTGACATTAGCATGCAGATTCCTGCTTGACTTGGAGTCTCTGTAAGTTCTTCTCTAACTATTCTCCTGTCTCTGTTTGTTCCATGCTAAGCAGATGGCCCAGAAATTAGCCAAAAGCAGGAAGAAGGTGCAGTACAAACTCCATCAGCTTGATGTTATGCCTGTTCTTTTGTTTTCTGGGAGGGTTTTTTGCCTTTCTTTTTATTTTGTGTTTTTATTTTCTGCATCCAGCAAGTTTTTTTTTAAGATTTATTTATGAGCCACCATACAAATTAACATTTCTCAGAAATCAGTTGCCTGATTGGCCATTTTTTGTTGCTTATCATTAGCCATTTCATGTTAGAAATAGAGTAAAGATTGGATTTATCAAATGGTTACAGGCAGTACCCAAAATACATACTAAAGAAACAGGACTGGCATGGCAAAGGTTTTAACTCTGTAAAATGATAGGTTAAAATCAAGTATTTTTATTTATTTATTTTATCTTTCTATAGGAGTGCTTTGTTTGATTCACACGTGTTTCAAATTGCTGGATGCAAAAAAAAAAAGTATATATACAAACTAATACACTGCTGAGATTGACCCATCTTAGTAATAAGTTTCATTTATGGAGGTTTTAAGTATATTTTAACAAATCTAATTAAAAAAAATACAAGCATTTGCTTTCTCTTAACAAAATATTACTTCTAAAGTGGGTTAGTGCTTGAATAGTTTGCTGTTTGACTTTGAAGGTCTTCTTACCAGAACTGCATTATGAATTGCTTAAACTGCACCCACCTGTGGTACAGCTTTTTCCATTGTTATTGACTGTCTCTGTTAACCCATATAGAAATTCCTCAGGCAAGAGATGCTGTTAGGCCTTTCTGTGGCATGTGTGAAAAACCTTCTTTAAAGTGGGATTCATAGTGTGGAGAAAATGGGACAATCACTTTGATTTTAATGAAATCTTTATATAGTTAATGTTGCAATCAGGTATAATTTTACTCAGTCAGGAAAAATATCAGGAAAGCTTTTATGGGGTTAACAATTTTTCAAATAATATTCAATTCACTTTCACATATATATATATATGTATCTAGTTTCCATATATTTGTGTTTATCTTTAGCTTTTGCAGTCTAATACTCTTATCTTGCATTGCTGTTCTGGTGACTGTGTCTTAGTGCACCCCTGTTCGTGAACCTAACATCATTAGTAAGTATGTTATCTAATGTGTTTGTTTGACACTAATCCATTTATTTGCAGGCTCCAGAAGGTGAATCTCAACCCATGACTGAAGTGGACCTCTTCATTTCTACACAGAGAATAAAAGTACTGAATGCAGACACACAGGTATAGACAAAGACGCTTTTGTCAGTATTGTAGTAGTAGGTTACTGACATAGACTTTCAGCTGCCTGCCAAAATTTGTCCTTCAAAAAGTGATGGCTCTTGTATTTCCCCCCAGGATTTTCTAGTAAGAAGTCCATGCTCAAGAACCATGTCATACATGCAGTTACTTTGGTGTGTCTGACTGTAGAAATTATTAGAATTTGTGGGTAAGCCAGTTGCAGTCGACTCATTTCTTACGAGCTGTGATGCATCAAGTATTGATTGTGCCCAGAGTGGCCCAAAATATTTGGTTGAGATAATTTGAAGTTCATAGTCCTTTGCACATACATGCCCAGAATATTCAGGTTCTGTTACTGAGGTCTTTATGTGCTTTTCCACAGAAAACACAACAGTAGTTTGTAAAACTTGCTTTCTTTTACTTTCAGAAAGTGAAGCTCTTGTATTATCTTGGCATCTCCCTTCATGCATGATGGGTGTTACACACTTCACTTAACAGACATCTTATGTTGCCATTTTTTTGTTTTTCTAGTGCTAGGTTTGCAATAAGAACTTCATTGCAACAGCTGCTCATGTTGTTTTCTGTATTCCCCAGGAAACCATGATGGATCATCCCCTGCGGACCATTTCTTACATTGCTGATATAGGAAATATAGTTGTTTTGATGGCACGTAGACGAATGCCACGGTCTAACTCCCAGGATAATGTGGAAGCATCTCACCCTTCCCAAGATGGAAAGAGGCAGTACAAAATGATTTGCCATGTCTTTGAGTCTGAGGATGTAAGGAATTACTCTGTTTTGTAATTTTCTAAGGGTGGAGATGTAGGCAGATTTTGGTAGGCTTTAAATGCATTGCAAGTGCTCCTATTTGTTCATGAATTGCAACCAAATATTTTGTCTGAGCAGAGGAACTTGGATTCTTTTTGCGTTTTGCTCACGAAATTGGTGTTTATAGAAATGCTTCCCATTTTAAGCTACTTCAGTTCCTTCCAGTAAAAGTGAGAAGAGAGTCTGGTTGTCACAGCTTACAAACACCAGCTCAGATTCTGCATTTAAGAGTGAAAGTCTGTCAGAAATTCTTATTTTCCTAGGGAAATTATGATCCCAAGTATTGCATCAAGGGCCATTGACACATACTAGAAAGGTGATTTGGTGGTTGGATTTTTCAGGAGGAGGCTTGTGTTGCAGAGTAGCTGCTGACATGACATCAATGAGACGGCAAAGAAAGGTGGCAATTTCAGCAATCCCAGAGCATGCTGAATAGAGACACAGCTGAGTAAATTTTAGTCTGTGGCACAGGTTACTAAGTTATCTTATCTAGGACTGTGCATAGCTTGCTGATTTTATGCACTTTTTAAACCCAGAAACTAAAAAGTAAAATCAAAGATATCAGATTGAAGTAGTTAGATATGTAGTTGCCAGGATCATAATCAAGTTAGACCTAATAATTTGGGAGAATAAATAATCTCAGTCCTAAGACCTCCAAATTGCAGAATATTACTTAAGAGAAGTAAAGTGAAAAATATCAGTTTCTTATAAAATCCTCGTATGTCTTCCACTCTATAGTGTATCAGCAAGAACTTTGAGATGGGAAGGTTTTCTTGAATAAGCGGCTGATTTTATGTAATGATGAACCTGTTCTAAGCCCATGTGTGGATAAATTTCTGGTTGCAGATGTATGTGCATATGCAGCCCACTGCTGAGGTTAAAAAATAAGGACAGGTGTGCTGATAGAACTGATCCTCTACCAAAATGTTGACAGAGAGCATAAAAAATTATGGATTTTTTTTTTTACCCCAAAATAACGTGTAAGCCAGTTTGGCAAAGTGCAGCAATTAGAAATGACGGACAGCGGGATGCAGACAGAGATTTATGCACAGACAGAGATCTTATTCAAGAAGGAGCACAGAGCCGGGCAAAGCAGAGAGCTAAGCTAGGCTAGGCCTTTATTAGCCATTGACAGTTTATAGGATTTACAGATACGGGCCTGGACTAAGATGTTACATAAGATGTTTTTCCAATAAGTGTTATTAAAAACACACCACACTCATGTTATGTTTGTCTCACTTGTTTTCCCACTCATTCACAGACCAGGCCCCAGGACATTCACACGTCCCATGCACTTGGGGACGGTTATCTGGCCCAAGATACCATTCTCACAAGTCTGGACTATAACTCTTTACAATTATGAGAAATGTACTTCAATACAATCTGTCCAAGGCCCTTTATATTTTGTTATGATCTCATTATGTTAGTATTATTTCTTTGACTGTCCAGATACATGTTAGTATTGATCTTCCTTTATCATCAGGTGGCTGGAACTGCACATCTTGCTTTCCCACAGCAAAGCCTTTCAAGAAACTGGTCTGAAAATAAAAATATTAGCCAATTTTTTTTTGTCTTAATGTCACTTGATATGCTGCCTGCTTTGTGGCTGCCTTTGCTGTGTTTCTAGTCAGAAGTTTGGGACTGCTGGCTCTCTTACTGGCCAGCTGAAAAAGCAAAAATCAACCTGTCAGATGACAGAGACTGGGACTTGTTTTCCTTCAGCATGTGGTGGTCTGACTGTGATCCAGACTTGTTTCTCTGGCTACTGTTAGTGCTTTGGCTAGCTCGAATCTGTGCTTCCATTTGGGGATCACTGGCATTATTTTCTGTGGTTCGTTTGGATCAGCCCATGTTAATGTCAGATGTGATCCTCCCTTTGCCACTAGATATTGTCTTGGAAGATACATGCCTGTAGATCCAATGAAAGCATTGCCCAGTCATGTGAAAATATGCCGAGAAATTGCAGAAGGGTATATTAGCTTGCCTTAGTCAAATAACTTGCAAAAATTATCTAGTGTACCCAAATGACTAAGAAAGAATTAAAATAGAAGCATTGTAGCACCTGTTAGCAGCAAGGAGATGGCAACCTCAGAGATCCTGTACATCCAGTGGAGTAATTTAGCCTGTTTATATTATAAAACTCATGCATGTATCATTGTCACCTTTTTTTCTTCTGGGACAGCTGGGTATTTAGAAGAATTTACCCAGTAACTGACACAGAAGCTCTAAGCCCTCAAGCAGGTGTTGGCCAGAAGGTGTCTCTGCTTGGAAGTACAGCACCAGATTTTCAACTGTATTTAGAGCTGGATCTTCAAATGAGCTGAACCTCATGTATCCAAATGCTGGGTGTCTAAATGGGAACTTATCACTTCTTGGAGAGAAGATATATGTGTATTAATGCAGAGTCTGCACTTGTGTCCTCTGAGCTATGGACGTGTAGCTTTCCCATTTTCTTGCTGTCAAAACTGGTTTGATCTGAGCACTGGTAAAATACTGCAAGTCTAGACATTAGCCTTTTCAGCAACAGCCACCATGCTATTCTCATCAGCAGGTGTAGTGCTAGTTTGAGTTGCTTTAAGAAACAATCAACTTTTTATTTCAGGATTGGGAACCTTTCCTTTATTAGGGACCAAACTGGACTTTAACTACAGCTGGTAGGCTCTTTAAAAATATACCTTGGCAGTATTCATTCTTCCCTAACACTCCCCCAGGCCTGTGTTGCCAGCTGTGGAGCTCTCCTCTGCCCTCCCTTCCCCACAGACAGTGCTGTGCTCCAGGGGACTGTTTCAGTGCACGTTGTGGCCAACTCCTCTGCACTACACACTGCTTACTGAATGTATTGCTCCAGTTATGCACAGCAGTACGCTGCACCCTGCTGTGCCACTTTCCTCTCCTGCCTCATACTAACCATGATGACTGCCTCAAAGGGAAGCATCCCTCTGCCCTGCTGTTTCCAGCTGTTCCCCGCTTTGCAAGACACAGAGCTTTCCCTGTGTGTGCCTTGTGCCCAGTTTCTCTCGCAGAGCTGCAGATGAAGAACAGCTCATGGTGGGAGCAATGCAACATAGTCAGTGGCGCATTTCATGGCTTAAGGTGGAGAGAAGGCTACAGGAAGCTGCAGGGACAAGAGGGTGCAGGCAAAGGACAGGCTGAGAAGGAAAGGGTCATGGAACTGGCAAAGTCATGGGAGTTTGAGGAAGGGAAACAAGAAACGTAGAGGAGAGAAGCTGAAGGAGGTAGCAGGATGGAGGAGATCGTGACCATTTCCAGTCACTTCAAGGTCACTAGTTGCTGCCCTTTTCTTGTTTCATCTGAGACTGAGGTAGGAGCAGCCAATATGGAGGGGCAGGTTTAAAGGAGGGTAAGAAAAGAAGGAAATATCCTCTTAAATGTGGTTATGTGTTTTCTAGTAGACATTTTCATTTTCACTGCTGGCTTGTCAGAGAATGGCATTGCCTCTGCTAGAAGGGGGAGTCATCTGGGAGCTGCACGTGTGGGAAGAATCGTAGGTACAAGCTACGGTCACTGCAGTGGGTATACCTTTATGTTTATATTAGCAGTTCTTACCTGTGAAAGGATGGCTTTGTTTCTATTTCTCATTTATAATTGCTTACCAAGCTGGATTCATGGCACAGGTTAATACGTTGACATTTTGTGGGTCTTTTAAATTGATTTTTAATGCACAAATATTTTTTAAACTGGATTGCAGTAACTTGACTTAATGTTCCATTTTACAGCGTGTTTGTAGCAGAGTAGGTGTCAGTGGACAAGACCATCAGAATGTTTCACTTTTTTCTTCTCTCTTCTCTGGGAACTGCTACAGGCACAGCTGATTGCACAGTCCATAGGTCAAGCATTCAGTGTGGCCTACCAGGAATTTCTGAGGGCAAATGGAATCAACCCAGAAGACCTTAGCCAGAAGGAATATAGTGACTTGCTCAATACCCAGGACATGTACAATGACGACCTGATTCACTTCTCCAAATCTGAAAACTGCAAAGATGTATGTCTTTTTCTTTTTCTTCCCCCCCCCGCACCCCGTAACAGCATTAAGCTGCTCTGTACCAAATCCTGACAGAAAACAGAAATCCACTAGTACTTCCTATAAATTACCTCAGTAAGCCTAGAATATCCTCCCAAGTAGGACAACCTGTCATCAGTTCTGTTTCAGAGGCAAATAGCGAACCCAAAATCTATCAGCCGTGAAATGATTTACCATCTGTTTGTGTTTTTTACCAAGCAATTTTCAGACTTGTTTGACATTGTATATTAATGAAATGTATTTAAAACAGATGAAGAGAATAATACAATTTAACAGATTATAATAAAAATATAAAATAGGTGTTGGTGAAAGTGGATGATTCTAGATTTTAAAGTATTATACTTGGAGCTTGTTTAATAAAAATGCACCAGTGCACCACTGCAACACAGAGGCAGTACTTTTCCAGTCCACAGTCATAAATTCTTGCAATCTCTTCCTGTTTCGCTTTGTCCACCAAAGCTCAAGGCACCAAGGTTTCTTCCACTCCAGTTTCCTCTGCTCATATGCAGAATTAAGTGGTGTGAGGTGTTTCACACTAAGCAGAATCTATATTATGTAGTGTTGATTATTTCATATTTGAATACAAATGAAATGTAGTAAAATGTGTACCCTGTTTTGTCTTGCCTTTGAATTAGAAACACGGTTTGCAAATAAGGAGGGGTGTGTGTTTGTTGATTATATGAATGTTTGGGAGGGAAGGTATTAATTCCAAATGTGTGAAGAAGCTTTGTTTTAAAACTCTTTTTCATGTGGTACAGGTTTACATTGAAAAGCAAAAGGGAGAAATCCTAGGTGTAGTGATTGTGGAGTCTGGATGGGGATCCATTCTGCCTACAGTTATCATAGCCAACATGATGCATGGAGGACCAGCAGAGAAGTCTGGAAAGCTCAACATAGGGGACCAGATCATGTCAATCAATGGGACCAGTTTGGTTGGTTTACCACTGTCAACTTGTCAGAGCATTATAAAGGTACGGAGAATGTTTCTGGAAGTTACATGCTTTTAAAGGGTTGCATAATAGGAGAGGTGAAAGTATAGAATTCTTAAGTAAATTCTTAACAAATATTTGTACAGAACTTTCTATTTCATGATCTTTAAACTACAGTGGGATTTATGCTACACTGATTTTATGACTCCCAGAAACTGAGCTGTGCTGTTTACTTGCATAGACGAAGACTCTGCAGAACTTCACAAGATAATATTTTGTTCAGAAGGAAGATATTACCATATATACATCTGAAGATACTTAAAATTTTATGTAACAAATGGAGGCACAGGTGTCTAATATTCTCCTGGGCCATTTTAGCTGTTTTAATGCATCCTGATATCTGGCTGAAACAGAGCTGATGCTTTGTTTGTTTGTTTGTTTGTTTATAACTATTTTTAAAACTTTAAAACTTTGAATTAAAGACATACTTATCTTCTGTAGAAACTTTGCCCAATTTATTTGAAAGTATGATGCTTCTTGTTGCTTGACTAAATGGAATATTTTAATTGGAAGAGCTGTTTTCTAGTTGCCAGAAAAATATGTGACTGTAAAAAGCATACAGGTCAATCGGAACTAAACAGTGTCTGAGGTAGCTGTAGCGTACAAGGGAATACGTATTTAAACATCAGAGTTTAAAGAGCTATAAAGATGCACCTATAGAGCAGGTTTGAGATGAAGCTATACGGACTTCGTTATTTATCAAAATAGCCTCATAGAACTCCTGCAGATCATAACATGTAGACAGGTAATGTAGTGCTGGTGGTGTACTGTACAGAAATCCTTCTCTGATTTCTAGGAATAAGCCTGTTTAACTTCTTTATTTATGCAACTTTCTGGTAACAATTTTGACTGTGTAGTATAATTACAAAGCAAATTTTTCTTCTTTGTCCATGAATTAGTTTCTTAATATTTGAACAAAAATGTTTGCCATAATGACTTCTCATTCTGTTTTCCAAAAATGTTAATGCTGAGTTCTGATGAGGGATAGATACATAAGCCACTGAACCAGCCATTTTAGATTCAGTGAGTAGAAATGATAGCCTGGAAGTGTAGCATACTGAAAACATGGCAAAACTAGTTTTAAATTTATGAGGGAAGGAAAAAAAATCATATTTGATATCTTTGTGGCAGCTTCAGTGGAACAAAACTTCCTGCAAGTTTAGGCTTTTCATGTTAGCCATATTTGTTTCCTGTCCCACATCAGTTTCATTTCTAAAACTGTGAGGAGTTACACTTCTCTGATTCAGAGCCCTTTCAGGTGGAGTTTTGTTGTGCTTGTCTTTACTTTCTCAAAAGAGAAACAACCAGCTTTGCTGTTTCCAGCTTCTGCAGCACTTTCTCCTCCACACTGATACTTAACTGCTGTTGCCATAAGAACTGCTAGTGATTTATTTTGTCTTTTTAAGAAGAAGATAGTCTGAATGATCTAAGTGCACATTTAAATGTGTCAGAAGTACCTCAGGATTTCAGATTTCTTTAGCACGCTGTAACGACTCCTATGAAAATACAAGAATATTATGTAGATAAGAAGAATATCTTGCAAGCATTTGAAGTAAGATAATTTCAGTATTATGGATCTGATCTCTGCTACTAATTGACCATAAACCAATTGCAAACTGACAGAGCTTGGAAGAAGCTTTCAGTATGTGGTGGTTATTCCCTAATTGTATTACGCTGCTTGCATCTTTTTCAGAAGCATCTGGTGCTGGCTGCTATGAGAAGCAGAAACTACATAAGCAAATAAGTTGTCAAATGATGGAATTCTTTTGCTTCTGATCAGCACATATTACCAGTCTGCATAATACTGGAAATTAGCCACTTTTGAAATAAATGCTCTTTCTGCAAAATTAGAAAATTATTTATTGGGCTCCACATTATTTTTTTTTCAATGAATACGTATATTAATAAATAACTTACACATTCATCATGGAAATAAGATTGCAATGATACCAGCTTTGTTGAGGGCGTGTAACCTGAATGAACTCAGATGACTGAAGTTAGACACCTAAATTCCTCATAGAAATGGGCATCTCCAGTACTCTGCATGGCTCCTGCTCTCCTGGATTTAGAAGGCTGAGGCAGAAACCCCTCAGACTTTTGAGTAAACACTGTACCTGCAGCTTACTACAGGTTGATTAGTCCCTGTCTTCTCCTCTGTGTGTTGTTGTGATGACCTGAGTATAGAAGATGAGTGGCCCTTGAGCATGTGTGGTGTGCTGCTAACTCCTCACCAGAGTGGGGGAGTCCATAGTCATGGAGGAGATGGTGTTTGCATCTTCTTTCTGCTGAGACTGGAGTACAGGCAGTTCCCACAGCCATGTGCTTTCTCATTTTGTGTTCACATAGCCCTTCTCATGGAGCCACATTCAGTAATGAGCCAGGCCAAGCTCAGTGCTGTGTGGAAGTGAGGGCAGCTCTTCCCGTGTGACAGCTGCATCCAGTTTAAGGCAGTGACAAGAAAACAGACTCTAAGGCAGTTCACGCTGGTAGGATGATTCTGTGATGCTGGTCTGGTTATTCAAGTCACTGCTGAATCTGGAGTTTAGCTCAAGAGAATCAACAGCAGTAAATTGGATGTACCTCAGCTATAGTAGGAATTATTTTCAGAATTAACCTTTTGAAGTCTGTGTCAGATACCTGTTAGTAGCAGTGGGACCCAAATTTCAATTTGACATATTAAAGGAATTCAGAAGTGGATACTGGAATTGGTAGGTCTTGTATTAAGTGAGGTGGAAGTTGCTGTATTCTTTATAAAACATTTAGCTCTTTATGTGGATTTTATTTATTTATGGCTAATCTTTAATGGGAATGGAATGTTTCAGAAAAATATCTTAGCAATCTCCAGGAGCTCTGAATACTTGAAATTGTACAAGGAGTCAGATTGCAGTTATCTGCATTTTTTACATTTCAGTTTTAATGGAGCCATACAATCACAGAGTTTCTGAGGCTGGCAGTCACTGCTGAGGCTAGTCTAGACCAACACTCCAGTTCAAAGTAGAGCAGGTTATTTATGGCTGTGCCCACTGGGGTTTAAATAACTCCAAGGCTGGATACTCTGCAACCTATCTGGGTAATCTGTTCAAGTGTTTTACCACACTGATAATAAAAATAAATTTTCCTCCTTCAGTTTTCTTCTGTTAGCAAGGAGTTAATGGTGAATGTGATATAATTCATTTAGAAGGGAGGAGGAACAGAAATTAGTAGCACTGCTTATACAAACATGATATCAGCAGGACCTGCTGTTTGCTTGACAGAATTTAATATATTCTATTAGGGAAGCCACTTATTTGTAACTATATTAACTACATGTTTAAAATTTTATTTCCCATCCATAGTCATTGGCTTTTTTGGTGAGCTGTATAGACCTGTTTAATACCTTTTTTATACATGATTCGTGTTATCAAATGAAGAAGTTCCTGTAGGAAGCTAGTTTTCCTAAAACAACTGTGCCAGCTTCTTGGAAAGAAAAACTTGTTATTTTGTCACTCATTTCACTGAATATTTTGATGCTTTTGTGTGGCGTTTGGAGATCAGATTCTGCTACAATGCCTGTAAAGAGCTGTTTATTCAGGGCTGTTCCCACGTCAAGAATTTAACATCTTTTGTCCCCTCACAGTCCTTATATTAGATGTTTCACTCTGCCACCATTTTTCACATTGATTTCTTTTTGCAGGGTTTGAAAAACCAGGCCCGGGTTAAACTGAACATTGTTAGGTGTCCTCCAGTAACCACAGTCTTGATCAGGAGACCTGACCTCAGATACCAGTTGGGCTTCAGTGTGCAGAATGGGATTGTAAGTAGCTTCCACACACTCTAGTTAAGCTTTAATATAGATGAAATTTCTTATCCATTTGTGGGTAAGTTTCAGTATTGGAAGAGGGAAGCTACCACTTTCTCCGTTACAGGAAGAACCACTTTCCACATGTGTTAAGTCTAAGATACAAAAGCTGAGTTAATCTGAGTTGGTGGGCTGGTTTGGTTTTTTTTTACTGACTTCGCAGCTTTAGGGTCAGCCATTGGAACAGAAAACGTGGTTTATGTTAGAGAAACAAAAATGTGTAGAAGCAGCTGTTTTCAATATGCATTATTCATGTCTCTCACCAAGCCATTGCATGATCTCAAAAGAAAAAGACTGTCCTTGATCCTTTTTTGTGGTAAGGCATCTGCATCCTGAACATTGTTTAACTGTGGTCTTTCATACCTTTTGTCATGATTTAACCCAAAATAGCAATATAAACATGACAGCAACTCGCTTACCCGTCTCCCAACCCCCCAAGTAGGGGAGAAAATCAAAAGTGAAGGGAGAAACCTGGACTGAGATGGACACAGTTTAATTAAGCAACAAAATACTAATACACTACTAGTAAATATATATATATATCTATATAAAAACTAGAAATAAAACATAAAATGGAAGATACTCAATGCAATTCCTCACAAATTCTGTCCACACCAAGCTGCCAGTCCCAGGAAACAGGACCTGGTCCCAACAGCCAATCCTGAAGAAAGAAAAGAGGAAAAGGCAGAAAAGCCCAGAGGCTTCTGCAAAATGGCAGGATGACAAAAGGCCGAACTAACAAAAGTCCTGAGCAGAACTCCCCCGAACAGGTCTGCAAGAGCAAAGAGAAGAACCAGAGAGAGAGAGGGCGCAGAAGATTCCGACTCTCTTTAAATATGAAGCATGACGCTAATGGGATGGAATGCTCTCATTGAGCAGTCTGGATGTCAGTCGAGCTCTGCCCCATCCATGCCCCCTTCCTCGATGCCTCACACCTGTGGGCAGAGCACTCAGAACATCCTTGGCTCTCAGACCAGAGCAATTAAAAACATTAACTCAGTGTGGGGTGTTATCTCTTCTTTTCAAACTAAGTCCAAATAATAACTGTGCTAGCTATGAAAAAGAAAGGTTTCTAACTGCATGAAGAAAATTAACTCATTTTCAGTCAAACCAGCACACTCTTAAATTTCCAAACCACAGCACACGGGACATACAGTGCAAACAGCCTTTTCTGACAGTTTGTTCTGCTCTTGGAAGAGAACATCCAGTAGTTATTTGTCACTAACAAATTTTACTTTCAATCAGTGATTGGTTACATTTTACAATTTGTCACAAGCCTCTGTGTTTAAATGCTGAATTACAGTTTACAGGCAAAAACAGGTAATCTAAAGCTTCTGTTCCTTATCCATGCCCTGATAAATTTGTCTTTTCCCTTCCAGATCTGTAGCCTTATGAGAGGAGGCATAGCAGAGCGAGGAGGTGTGCGTGTCGGCCATCGGATCATTGAAATTAATGGACAGAGTGTTGTGGCAACACCCCATGAGAAAATTGTTCACATTCTCTCAAATGCTGTGGGTGAGGTAAGAGTGGCCAATGTGTCTAGGCAATATAACACAATTCTTCGCTGTTACTAATAACAACCAGTGGAATCCAGTAACAAGTGGTGTCCCTCAAGAGACAATAATGGGACCAATACTCTCTAATATCTTCATCAATGACATAGCTAGCAGGATTGAATGCACTTTCAGCAAGTTTGCAGCTAATACCATGCTGAGTGATGCAGTTGATAGCTCAAGGAAAAAGATGCCATTAGGGCGACCTTGACAGGCTTGAAAAGAGAGCCTTATGAAGTTCAACAAGGCCAAGTGCAAGGTCCTGCACCTCGATCAGGGCTGTCACCAGTATCAGTGCAGGCTGTGGGATAAAGGGATTGAGAATAGCACTGCAGAGAAGGACTTGAGGGTACGGGTGGATGAAAAGCTGGACAAGAGTCAGCAATGTGTGCTTGCAACCCAGGAGGCCAGTCCTACCCTGGGCTGCATCAAAAGCAGTGGGGCCAGCTGGTTGAGGGAGGTGATTCTGCCCCTCTGCTTTTCTCTGATGAGACCCCACCTGGAGTCCTGTGTCCAGCTCTGGAGCCCTCAGTACAGGAAAGACATGGAGCTGTTGGAGAGGGGCCAGAGGAGGCCACAGAAATGATCAGGGGACTGGAACAGCTCTGCTGTGAGGACAGGCTGAGAGACCTGGGGTTGTTCAGCCTGGAGAAGAGAAGTCCCTGGGGAGACCTTAGTGCAGCCTTTTGATATATAAAGTGGTCTTCTCAGAAAGATGGAGAGAGGCTTTTTAGCAGAGCCTGCAGAGACAGGACAAGCAGACAACAGTTTTAAACTGAAAGAAGGTAGACTGAGATTGGGCATAAAGAAGAAATCTTTTACAATGAGGGTGGTGAGTCACAGGGAAGCTGTGGGTGCCCCATCCCTGGATGTGTTCAGAGTCAGGTAGGATGGGGCTTTGAGCAACATGACTTGGTGAAAAATGTCCCTACATGTGGCAGAGGGGTTGGACTAGATGATGTTCAAAGATCTCTTCCAACACAAACTCTTCCATAATTCTGTAATTCTACCTCAGCCTGTTGGTATTCAAATCTACAAAGTGGAAGTGAGGGCAAGCCAGCACACTGTTCTTTTAGTATTTACCCATAGTTCTCCTACATTTTAGAAGAACCCTAATCTGAAAATAGGAAGTGTCCATGACTTTAGGTGATTCATTGATACTGAACGTCCTGTCTCATAATATCACCACCTGCAGTATTTTAATAAGGGTATGAAAACTCTCAGGTGTTACCTTTCCCTTCTGTCCTGTATGACCCTAGCTAGTTTCTTCACCAATGCTCTGTTGTAGGATGCATGTTATGAACATAGATTAACTTGTCTTATTTCCTCTAGATTCATATGAAGACTATGCCAGCTGCCATGTACAGACTGTTGACTGCACAAGAGCAACCAGTTTACATCTAAAGCCAACAGCTCACCGTCACAATGTGCATGGAGGATGTTTTCCTCATTAGTGCTTGTCTCTAGTGCTGTATTTCTGTGTCTACAGAGACATTTCTTTCTCTCTCTCCTTCACAGATACACACACATTCTGTCCCCCACACACACTCTCTTTTTCCTCTTCTCCCCACCATTTTCCTGTATTTTGGGAAGGGGCAAATATATTTATAGGAGTATTTTGATTGCATCTTTTTACAAGTGAAACTTCATGCGGTTCCACATGCAAACCAGGAAAATAACAGCAGCATTGTTCACAGCAGGATTCACAAAGAATATTAGCTCTGCTTCATGCTGCATAATGTTTTATTGTTGTGGCTATAATTTGTCAGACTGAGTAAATTCCATGTTGCTGACTGAAAGATGTATTTACCAAAAAGATAAAAGTGTAGAGTGCAAAGTGTTCTCTTGGATATCCTGCATGTGACTTTGCTTTTCTTGCCCTATTTTCCCACAGGCACTGAGCTCACTATTAAAGGTTTATGTCTGTAGGGAAAGTAGAATACCAGAAGGATAGTTTTGCCTTCAGGAAGAATTACCTGCTTATGAAGAACTCAGTAAATGCTGCTGTTGCAAAATGGACTGTCCAAATACACACCTTTTAATTCCCCTCTGTCATCAGTTCTTCACAGTAGTAGGACCCCAAAAGGTACTCTGTGAGTTGCTGGAACATGTTACACTTGCATTACTTACACTAAGTAATTTGGGAGGCATTTTTTACAACTGCATCCCCCTCTTTGCCCTCAGGTTTCTAACTCTTTGTTTTCCTCTACTTTGTTTTTAAATACAACATGTATTTTATAGTCCCTTTCCTATTTTAGAGATTAAAAGAGGGGAAGAGGATCTTTAAATATCTACACAAGAAATAGTGAGGGGCTTTCCTGAATAGCTACACTTTTTCTAGGCTCTTAATTCCAAATTGGGTGCACACAGCCATGTGTGTCAGTGTATATAGACATTTTTAAATTGTGCTTGCTGTTTATGAAGTTTGAATATAGGGGATATGCAGACTATTATAAATAATTTTGTTCTCTGAGCCAGATTTAACATACATTTTTGTCCAAAGACCTGTCTGATTCTATTACTTTCTCCTTAGTTCATGATATAGATAACAGTGGAAGGGATGAGGTGGGAATAAACTTATTTATTTTGTTATATAATTTAACTTGTGATTTTTTTTCCATATGTATGGCACTTAAAGGAGATATGCGTGTACTATATGCACTTGTGTGAAGATGATAAACTGTAGGGATGTATGAAATCTAGGATTTGATTGGCCTCTAACTTGCATGCTAGAGAAAAAAGGGGAAAAAGGGGTTGGATTGTTGTTTTGTTTTGTTTTGTTTTTTTAAGAGGGAAAGAAAAAAGAAAAAAAAAAAGAATCAGTGGCTTTTCCTCCTAGTGAGAGGAAAATTCTCTGTTCTCTGTAGTTACTCTCTACCAGGCCTGTATACTGGTGTTTATGCTGAAGTTGAACCATGCATTTAGTCTGAGCTAATATGTTGATTTCTTTTAAGGAGACAGTTTCTGCTATGTTTTACTGTGATGGAAAGGCTCAGTGAGGTGAAAACAAGAGCGGGCCACACACAGCCACACACCACTTCTGCTTTGCAAATGTGCTGTTGGCCGTAGTCACTTGTTTCTCGATTACTGTGGGTCGCACCATACCATGTAAAGTTGCTAGCAGCCTGGTAATGATGCCTGGACGTTACTCTGGCAATCCGTGGAGGTGGATGTCTCTGTGTGTGCATGCACACGCACACTTGGTGCAAACACTGCTGACAGCCACTGAGCACACTTGCCAGAGGTCCATTTTTGGCATTCAGAAATCATGGATACCTATGAGCTGATCAGAGGTAGAGAATAAACTTTGTATTTCAGTGGGCAGTAAATATTTAAGGGGGATAATGAAGTGATACATAAACTATTGTAGTAAGTGAATATGTTATAGTGTTGAGGTTGATGTATGATGACTTGATTTTACTACAGTTCTTGTTGTTACCTAACATAATCCCGATCTTCAGAATAGCAGATTGCACAAGAGAGTGGTGTTAGTATTCCAAGTTAGTACTTACCTCTGCTACCTGACTGATGCAACTAGATAGTGAATGAATTGTGAGTATATTGTTTAACTGTAGGCATCTGGTTTATGATCATTTTAACTTCTTTCCAGAGCTTTCCATATATATAGTAATATATGTAAATATGATATATAACCATGTACAATTTAGAAGATTATATACAGTGCAGCCTTTCCATAAGTTGCCTGAGGAAACTCAGTGAACTCTTGAAGACACAGTTATCATGCTTCTGGTTCCTGCTATGTTTACACCCTCAGCTTCACTTGTTTCTGTGGTTCTGTCCAGCTCATGTGTTGGGGTCTTTAACTCCCTTCACTGGGAAATGATGAAGACCTGAACATGCAAATATACTTAGACATGAAACAACTGTTTCTTTGGAAATCTTGAAGTCAAGATTCTGCAGAGTTACTGGCACTTGAGTGCTTGAACAGTTAACGGTAAATAGGTGCTTAACATCAAGCAAGTGAATGCTTGCAGGATCAGAGTCTAGCAAAAAAAATCTCAGTTTTTCCAATTACAGTGTGTGCATAAGTTTTATCAACTCGGATGTTCATAGTGTGTGCACACTTCTAAGAACTCTTGTAAACAATCCCTTTTTACTTTGTAAAGGGAAAGAGTTTCAAGAAAAAGGAGATTGAAAGGGAAAGCTGGCAGTTCTCTAGACTGTTGCAGCAGTTTGTTAGATTACATATGTGAATTTTTTAAAGATTCAAAAGAATAAACTGCTGATTTACATTCCTTCTTCAGTGATAGACCTGAAGTCTTTTTCATCCTTGCTGCTTCATACAGTCTAATTAACTCTTCAGTGTTTACATTAAGGATGAAACATCCCTTAATTTTTTTTTTATTGGCAAGTTTCGCATACTTGTTATGAGTCTTGTTTGAATTTGAGACTCAATGGGGATATCCAAGTTTGCTTGCTTTACTTGTTTTCTAAATGAAACGTATTTCTGAATACAGCAGTGTGGTTGAGATCTCTTGTACATATTTAGCGCAGTACCTAGACTATGAAGTTGTATTATTGTTCTGTAAAGAGGATGAATAGAAATTATTGTAAAGCGTTTGGAAAAGTATAGTATTGTATTTGTAACTATTGTTCTTTGTAAACATTTAATGATCTCTATATATAAATATAAATATATATATATAAACATATGTGAGCCTGGAATGTTGATACTGCACATCTACTGAATGTAATTCCTCTGATGTTTTTTGCCACAGGTCTCTGACCTCTGTAACGAAGCTGCAGTGGTTTGATTTGGGAGGTGAGCAGGGGGGAGAGAAGTGGACTTTTTCTTTTGGGTGGGGCAGGGTGGGGGGTTTCTGGCCCAGCTGTTTTGTTGTGATGTATTTACTGTGCTACATTCCTTTATTTAACAGAGCGCTAACGTCTGTAAGATTTGCAACAATAAAATATGAAACAAAAATACCTCAGACAAGGCTGAGTTTGCTCATACTGATCTAGGGGTTGGCTTGCCAACACTGAGCGTGTGAATGCCTGAAAGGTGCCTGAGCTTCTATTTCACCACTTAGGCTGGAGTAATACCGTATGTGTTTCTGCAGATGTGTAGAACACTGTTAACTTTATTTTAGAAACAGCATTATTTTCAGGTAATAAATTACACTAGTCCTTCTAAATTAAGCTGATTTATTACCAAGGCTGCATCCCAGTTTTTACCATGTGAAATGTCACCATGTTTGCATCTTCCAAAAGATTGTTATTTCAAGATGCCTTTTATATAACAGAAGTATTATTTCATTGTCTGAATAACTTTAAATATTCTTTTTTTCCTAAATGAGGCCTTGCTAAAAATTCTTTCTAATTCCTATCATTTCTGAAGCCACTCTTTTTCTTCAAATGTCATCAGCATGGTTTATTCTTAAAGACCTAATACCATTAATAAAAAGTAGAATTCTAGTATGTCTGTCCTCAGAATAAAGCTTGCAACTGCCCATGCTAAGGTTAAAAGATATTTGTATAATGAGAGATTGATTATGGAAAACACCATGGTATTTGAAAGTCAGTCATCAAAAGCCAACAAAGAAACATTTCTTCAGGTGAGGCTTCACAGGATTTTCTGTGCTTCACAGGTTGTGACAAGTACTTTGAACCTACAGAAATGAAAACATACCCCACAGCTGATTCAGAATAAATGTAAATGTGGCCCTTCAGCCCTCGAGTGGCTCTTCATAACATGAAATATAAATATTGCCAACACGGAGAATGAAGAATTTCTTACCTTTTCACCTTATTTGCTTAAATGATAGATTCAGGAAGTAGTGAAGGAAGTTGCGTTCTGTGTTTCCCTGTGTACCACCCTCCATCCTCATGTTTATCGTTGTTAAAGCTTTACATACAGATTTGCAAAATTTTGCATTTCAGTGGGTAAACCTGACTTTCCCTTTAGCAGTACAGATAAAAATTTCACAGATTTGCTGTCTTTACAGTGGACATTTTTCTTGCCCTTGCCTCCAGTGTTCTGGGAGGGCGAGCAGACCCCCCCTCAGTTCCAGCACCCTGTAGTGCCTTGCAGGCTGGAGAGCTGGTGCCCATATTCTGTGGGGACTGACAGTGTCTGAAAACAGGACTAGGATTATGATTTAAATAAATGTTCAGTGTGGGGGTACATGGTGCCAATCCTGACCTGGAGAACCTTGTATGTGGAGATGTTGGTGACCCACATGCCAGTTAAACTGTGCAGGCCCAGGCCTGTGCTGTGCTGCTTGGACAGTGTGTCCTTCAGGAATGTCCTTGGCCACCGCCTGAGTTTAGCTGGTTATAGGAGAGGAGCCTGCAGGCAGCCCCGACTTGATACTGATGGTGACACTGCCTGTGTGTCCTTGCCTTTGTCCAGAAGTGCTGCAAGAAGTTTTCATCTCAACATCCTTTTTGTTTGACGGTAGAAGTAATGGATGTTGTTATTTTCTTCTAAGAAAATCTTGTAATAGCTCAAATGATCAAAATGGGGTAACTCTTGCATGGATGAGATCTGCACAAATTGTTGCACCCTCCCGTTAGACCTGTTTGATGCTGCACAATTTGAAGCTCACAGCATCTGAAGGGATATGAAATTATCTATGCTATCCTCTTTCTTCATAGCATTAGCCCTAATAAATAGGATTTTAAGTGAGACTTTACAGAGTCCAAGCACCTTTCTTACTGGGATGATAGCAAACCAGTGCTTCCTGGTACAAAACACATAAGCTTTGGAGTTTTGGTTTTGATTCTGTCAGTGGGGCAAGAATAATGTCCTGCCATTAAGTGACAAAGTCACTGAGCAAAAAGAGAACTTCTTTCGGACAGTTTGTGTTTTAATTACAGTTCACAAATTAACAGCCTTTTATAAAGGATAGTGTTATAAATCTGAACACTAGTTCTTCCTTAAACCCTGTTTCGTATTTGAAGGCCCACCTTTTATGACAAGAGCTTTTAACTTAAATCATAGTACTGGTAATCTGCAAGGTTCTTCAATATCGATTTTGACAGCTGGTTCCACTAGAATGGTGTATAATTACACCCTGTAACTGCACAGGTTATCAAACTTCAGAGCCAAGAAAATGTTTCTGGTTTGTGACTTCAAAGAAGATGGCACATAAAATGCCCAGATTGTGGAATGTCCATCCTGGTAGATTCTCTTCCTGGCTTTTCAGTAATGTAACAAGCACTGAATAGTGGTTTCATTGGCCTTCACAATGAAGTGTGACTGTAGGCCCTAAGTTGTATAGAACAGTCATAACTCTTTAGAGAAACTGTTAGATATTGATGGGATTGGTGTACAGGAATAGGGTATATATATGCATTTAGCGAACAGAATTGTGTATAAGGACATTATCCATGAACTGCATGCTGACTTTTTTGAGGAAGGGCAGCAGGAATTCTTAGGAAACCAAAGGATATTAACAGCCTGTTAATTAAGAGAGGTGCTCCTCAGACCTAGTGTGAAATATGTAACTGCAACACGTATGGGAAGGGCGCTGTGGTTCATTCTTAAAGAGGTTGATTGTTGCTGTAAATGTTGCTCCTAACTACTTCTGTTTCTGTAAAATACTCAAGTAAGGACATTTTTTTACTTCTCCGGTAAAATGGTTTTGGTTACCCTCATTTTCTCTGCACTGACCACCTGGCATGACTGCTATTCTGGAAACCTCCCCTCTCTTAAAACCTAGTGTCTATTTTAAATATTTATATTCCAGCTCAACTGAAATAATCTGTAATTCCTGCTTATTCTCATGCTTTCACGGCAGGAATTTTGTGCAGAACTATTCTCTATTGGATGATTTTACTGATGAGCAAATTAAGATGGCAGAAAAATGTCTCTCTGAATCCTAAGCAATCATCTTAACAGGCTAGTTCCATCTCCCTCCACCACCCAGTCATTTCTGTTAGTCTGCATGCATGTGTGCAGATGGGTAGGGGAAACACAACTGACTTTCAGAGGAGTAAACTGAAACTAGGTACATTTTGTTCCACTTTAAGTCCATCCTTAATGTTTATCTTTATGATAAGCATCCACTTACTTACTACTTATCCACTGATGCTTCTTCCTACCACCTTTGCCCCATTGGGACCTGCATGTACTCTGCCTTTCCTCCCTGTTCCATCCCATAACAGAATCTCCTATGGCTTCCGTGGATTTCTCCACTGAGTGAGATGGGTGTGCTGCTCCTTCTTCAGAAAGGCATCATCAAACAAGAGCGTGGAAGTTCAGATGTACCGTGGCAGCAGTGGGAAGAGAGTATGGCAGATTGCACTGAGCTGTGTGCCCCCCTGTTTTACAGTAAGAAGTTCTGGGACTAAATGGGCAGTGTCTCACCCACTAATGAATTCCCACTGCTCTTACTGGTGGCTTTTCCATCAGGTGAGAGTTGCAAGAGGAGTGGTGAAGGCATCTGCGTTTGAGAGTGTGCTGTTCATGAACAGAGACTTTTCCATTCATTCTGAAGGCTGCCTGGGTGGGAAATGACACCACATTTGAAGTGAGAATGGGCGTGAGTTTATCTTTTAAATTTATGATTGCTTTTAAAGCCGGTAGATTTTTTTTTAAAACAACAAAACTCTGCTGGTGCAAGACTGTTTCTGATTAAATAGATTTGCATAAACTTTTCTTTGAGGGATGAGAAGCACTTCAGAAAATGAAAATTATTCTTCTGTTGCTAAGGGCTGCATTGTCACTGGAAGCATGGTGATTAACATTAGCCCCTGGACACCTTGTAGCTCTAGAAAGCTTTGCATGTCTTAAACCTGTTGGAATAGCATGAAATGTGGTAAGTGTCCTTTACATTATTTCTTGTTGAGCTTCTAATTATGACTAAGAAAAAGAATTGGGCTATGCTACTGTTCCAGTGCCTGAAGATAACTGAAGATAATTAAATTAAAACTTACTACATTGTTTGGGTATATGGGTAACTTTCTTTTTTTTTTTTTTTTTTTTTAACTTGCAATGTTATTGTTCTAGTAGAGAAAATTAACTTATATCTTCAAAAACTACTCAGTTTGTCAGAGCATTATTTTGCAGTAGATCTGCTACCTATCTAGAAAGTATTTCATCAACGTGCCACAGTCAGAGATTGTGTGGAGCCACGCTGTAAATTCACAGCAGTCGAGGTGCCGTCTTAGGTGTAATGGCTGAAGGGGCTGGGTGCCAGCGGGCAAAACAGAGCCCTGTATGGTGAATAATCCGTGCAGCTAGCAAGAACCTGCCTGCGCAGTCCATAGCCAGTTAGGTTGTTAAGTCACTGGTGCAGAATAGAGCACAGCCTGGCTACAGAAACCAGGCTGTTTGGTGTTCAGGCCAGTC
The DNA here is from genome assembly GCF_964273445.1 of Streptopelia decaocto. Taxonomy (NCBI): domain Eukaryota; kingdom Metazoa; phylum Chordata; class Aves; order Columbiformes; family Columbidae; genus Streptopelia; species Streptopelia decaocto. The sequence goes on from NC_138657.1 coordinate 26,716,593, forward strand.
TCCAAGAAACACGGGAATTCAAGTATTTTTTTTTTTACACACTGATTCAGCTGCAAAATTTGCAGGGATGTTGTGTGAGGCACATGGAGAACACAAAGGCTCCTGCCCTGAGAAAAGGTGCCTCAGCTTGTGCATTCCCCATATGAAGCAAGACTGGTTAGCTGGAGAGCACCCTGGGCACAGACCTGGCCGTCAGTTCTCTCAAATACTCCTCTGGGACAGGGAACAAAGCCTCTGATAACAGAAATGAGAGCATTGTTTTGAAAAGGTGATGATTCTGTGTATGGGTTTTCTTTGGTATCTTTTCTTCTGGTGGAACAGCTGCTGTTGCCACATTGTCTCTCTTAGTGTCTGTTAAAGCATGACTGGCTAAAATCCAGGTCATTTTGTGCAGGTCACTAAGGAACAGCTTATCTGGGTAATCACTTGATTGATGGGTTTTATAAATAATCATGGCACTCATCCTGTAGTAATTACCTGGTCAATTAGAAATGAGGAGCTTGGGTAAGCAGATAATTTACTGAAATCAGATTTTTTTCTCTCCTGTTATCTAAAACATGTGCCTGCCTTTTGAAGCACTGTCCAATGTCTGGTAACTTTAGCTCAGATTAGCTCTGTTCCACTGAGACAGTGAGCAAATAACTGAATTGTGATCAAGTCTTCCAAAGCATAAGCTTATGTTGTATCCTGGTGTGGACCCCAAGGACTTCGTAGACTTTTCTCCCAGTAAGGTTGCAGAGAGTTTATATACAAGTGTGACAGCAAGGTAAGAGCTGTCAAGAGTACAGTCTGCACTGATGGAGTACACATAATTTTCCCCTTCTGCAACTAGTTTTGGAAAGGCAAATGATTAACCGGGAAAAAGAAGCCAATATTGGAAATCTGAAAGAACTCCCACTAAAGATGATGCATGTAACAAGAACAGTTATGAGTTTCAAACTTGATGACGTTGCAACATACGTAACAGAGCAAAGGCAAAAGCTAGCATAACAAGGCAGTGTCAGTGTGTTGCTGTAGTATTTTCCTTCTTCAAGACAAAACACTTTATTTTTACTTGCTATGCTCTTACTTCTGAGAGTAAAATGTACCAATGTGCCAGTGCTTCAGCAAACTCAACATCCCTAATGTATTTCTTCTACCAGACAGGAAAAATGAAACACTAATTCCAGTGTAAAGCGTTTTATTTTATTCAAGTTATCATCTTTAGTGAGTCAAGCCATACTGCACAGTTTCAACTTCTGAACAAGCTTAATTAAAACTCACTTTATAGCTTTTTGGTTTTCAGTGGGAAAGCTGTTTAATATTTTCTAAATGAAGCTTTATCATTAAAATAGAGGGAGGAATATTTTGTCATCCTGCTGAGACACAGAAGGCTACAACTTGCCTTGCAAATAAAATATGTATCTGATCCCAGCCTCCGGAAATACCTAGTGTATTCCATGTTAGCAGCACACGTATAGAACAGAGCTTAACAAACTATCTGTAGTCATCAGCTTGAGCCAACTGGCATACATGTTTGTTTATTAGCCAGAGGTTGTCAACTCATGGGTCACTCACTGTGGCCTAGTCATTAAGATTGCCAAAATAATGTTAGGTCGTCATCTGCATGTCTGCAGACCAGTTGAGATGGCATCACAAACAGACCAGTTGCACCTGATCAGCCCAATAAAGGCCAGCTTGCAATCTACTTGATTTGCTTTGTAGAATGAGCTTCCCGTCACAATTCTGAGCAGGAGAGTTAAAAAAAAAAAAAAAAAGAAAAAGTATTATCAACACACCAACACACTTTTCCACCTATTTGTCAGAGGTTATTTTCCTAGGCAGCATGTATGGCTGACAGAAGTGCTCTACTGAGGAATAAACAGAAAACAGCTCAAAGACAGAAACCAGCTCAAAGTACAGTTTCCCTGACAATGCCAATAATACTGTGAGGCCGTTCATGCTCAGCTCTCTGGATCCTGGTCTCTGCGAGCGGTTCTTCATCTGTGGTGAAAACACTCAGGTCACAGCAGCTCTGCACGTGCGGCAATCTAGTATGACGCCCACAAGGTAACGCACGGGCACTCAGTGACATGGCTTGCTGGGCAGGTGCCATCACCTTTCAAAGGAGAAAAACATACAAAATGTAAATCAGATTTGTTTTTAGGCTCTTCTTCCATTGAAGTGGTTTCTTACCCAACTAGGAAGAAGCTAGTTGTATTCCTGTCTGTTATTTTTAAAGAATAATAAAAAAAGCTGAGACTAAAACTGTTATTTGTTAAGGAGGTATGGGAAAAGTAATCCCAAATGACAAAAGGAAAGAGTATTGTTTCTTTTTTTTAAAAAAAAAAAAAGCTGCACAAGAATCAGGTCACCCCAAACCATGGCTTGTCAGGTATTGCTTAACAGGAATCTAAATGTTGCTTCCTGCAGAAGCAACTGGACTGTAATACAGGGGAGCCCTGTACCCCTGAGACCCTGGATGAAGCCAGGTCAATGGAGGAGTTTGCTTTAGTCGATGAGGACTGGGTTAGGGAGCAATGAAATAGTCTGGACATCCATAAATCCATGGGTCCAGATGGGATGCATCCGCGGGTGCTGAGGGAGCTGGCTGAAGTCATTGCTGGACCGCTCTCCATCATCTTTGCCAAGTCTTGGGAAACGGGAGAGGTGCCCGAGGATTGGAGGAAAGCAAATGTGACTCCAGTCTTCAAAAAGGGCAAGAAGGAGGACCTGGGTAATTATAGACTGGTCAGCCTCACCTCTGTCCCTGGGAAAGTAATGGAACAGCTTGTCCTTGGTGCCATCTCAAGGCATATCAAGGATAAGAGGGTTATCAGGGGCAGTCAGCATGGCTTTACCAAGGGTAAGTCATGCTTGACCAACCTCATAGCCTTTTATGAGAATGTAACAAGGTGGATGGATGATGGCAGAGCGGTGGATGTGGTCTGCCTTGACTTCAGTAAAGCCTTTGACACAGTCTCCCACAGCATCCTCACAGCTAAGTTGAAGAGGTGTGGTCTAGACAATAGAGTAGTGAGGTGGGTTGCAAACTGGCTTAAGGAGAGAAGCCAGAGAGTGGTAGTCAATGGTGCGGAGTCTGGTTGGAGGCCAGTATCTAGTGGAGTGCCTCAGGGGTCAGTACTGGGGCCAATATTATTCAATATATTAATTAACAATTTAGACGAGGGAATAGAGTGTACTATCAGCAAGTTTGCTGATGACACCAAGCTGGGAGGAGTGGCTGACACGCCAGAAGGCTGTGCTGCCATCCAGCGGGACCTGGACAGGCTGGAGACTTGGGCAGGGAATAACCTGATGAAATTTAACAAGGGAAAGTGTAGAGTCCTGCATGTGGGCAGGAACAACCCCAGGTTCCAGTATAGGTTGGGAAATTACATATTAGAGAGCAGTGTAGGGGAAAGGGACCTGGGGGTCCTGGTGGACAACAGGATGGCCATGAGCCAGCACTGTGCCCTTGTGGCCAGGAAGGCCAATGTCATCCTGGGGTATATTACAAGGGGGGTGGTTAGTAGATCGAGAGAAGTTCTCCTTCCCCTCTACTCCGCCCTGGCGAGACCACACCTGGAATATTGTGTCCAGTTCTGGGTCCCTCAGTTCAAGAAGGACAGGGAACTGCTGGAGAGAGTCCAGCGTAGAGCAACGAAGATGATTAAGGGAGTGGAGCATCTCCCTTATGAGGAAAGGCTGAGGAAGCTGGGTCTCTTTAGTTTGGAGAAGAGGAGACTGAGGGGTGACCTTATTAATGTTTATAAATATATAAAGGGTGAGTGCCATGAGGATGGAGCCAGGCTCTTCTCGGTGGCAAACAACGATAGGACAAGGGGTAATGGGATCAAGCTGGAACACAAGAGGTTCCACTTAAATTTGAGAAAAAACTTCTCAGTGAGGGTGACAGAGCACTGGAACAGGCTGCCCAGGGAGGCTGTGAAGTCTCCTTCTCTGGAGACATTCAAAACCCGCCTGGACATGTTCCTGTGCGACCTCACCTGGGCGTTCCTGCTCCAGCAGGGGGATTGGACTAGATGATCTTTTGAGGTCCCTTCCAATCCCAAACATACTGTGATACTGTGAATAAGCTTCAGGCTAGTGTGATACATTCTCATAAAAATATTTTTCAGTTGTTTCTGTCAAATTTGTTAAGGCTTTTGTTGCCTGTAGGCTTCAGTGGGAAATCTCACTTTAAATGCAGAGCCTAAATTAAAATCTTTGATGTGTTTTGTGTGAGAATGCAAACCAAAACCAGTATTTACAGCAAATCACTTGTGCTGTGTGAGAATCAACTAATCTATCCAAATGGTCTGTAAGCTACTAGACCATTTGTTTGATGAAGTCTGTAATGTCTGAAACATCTGAATATTCATTCCATTAATGTAAGCACATATTTTCTACTTCCTGCTTTTTTTCCTTTAGTACCAGGTCTTATCCTGGGAGTCAATCACAAAAATTTTCTTCTAGTGGGTTTACATTAAAATTTCCTTGCCAGTCTCTGTTCCTTCCAGTTTATCATAGTAAATGCTTTATAACATCTCTTCCCTCTCCCTTGCCATGCTCAGTATAAAACATTGTCATGTTATTTATAGTTCATGATTCGAGCACAGCTGACCACCTCCTAAATACACCTGTGTTCAGTCCAAAAACCTTCCTGGCTGTGTGGTTGACAGAGCAAGAGACATAATAGATGCACAGCCTCTCATGCACTCCGTAAATAAAACTACAGTACCGAAGGAAGCTCATTGGGTCCAAAACCTTTGACACACAGAGCAGAGTGCCAAATATAAAGCTATACTCCCAAACCAAGGCCACCTTGGGTTTCAGCATCACCCGATAAATACAAGGAGGTTGTAGCATGAAGGGTGTTGATCTCTTCTCCCAAGTAGCAAGTGATAGGACAAGATGAAATGGCTTCAAGTTGCACCAGGGGAGGTTTAGATTGGATATCAGGAAAAAATTCTTCACTGAAAGGGTCGTCAGGCTTTGGAACAGGCTGCCCAGAGAAGTGGTAGAGTCACCATCCCTGGAGGTGTTTAAAATATGTTTAAATGAGGTTCTTAGGGACCTGGTTTTGTGCTAGGGTTAGGTTATGGTTGGACTCAATGATCCTGAGGGTCTCTTACAACCGAAATGATTCTATGATTCTAAGTAGTAAAACTACCTGCTCAAGGAATGTGGCACTGGTGATAACTTCTGCCATATGTTTCTCATCTGATTTTAAAAGAGACTTGATATTTTCCACCAATTCATGTATGTCAGGGCTCATGCTGCAGGACTGCTCAAGGATCCATGACACAAGCTGTTTAGTGTCTGTGTAACACCTGTAGTCTATCAAAGACTGAGGCCTTCCCCTTGAAGTTCCTGCTCTCAAACTGTTCCGCAAGGTGACAGCACCGAGTTGTGGTTTTAGTTCAGTCTGTGTTGCAGCTTCACAGTTGAGTGCTGGCCCTGAAGACAGAGATCAAACAAAGCAAACAGACCACTTGGTTCACAGAGCCTTTCAGCAAGTAACCCCTGAGATTTCAATCCTGGTTCAGTGACGATGCAGTACAAAGTTTAACCACATAAAACTCAAAAGCCTGACATGGTCAGGGCAGCACACAGGGCTCACTCTGTATTGGATTTACACTAGAGAAAATGCCTGTGAAATTAAGTAGAACATGGCTATGGTTGAGTGCATATCACATGTCAAAGGAAGAACATTTCTAGGAAAGCTGTTTGCCATTTTGTATACATCATTTCCTTTCTCTTCTGCTCCTGTTCTGAACAGACCTGAAATGAGCATTCAATGTTAATGTCGACGTACAGTTATACAAAGCAGGTTAAGTCAAGCTTGAAGGCTTTTGCGATCTCTCCTAAACTTTTTTGTAACTTTCCATTATTACCAGTCAATAGGGCTGATTACAAAATATCTGGAAACAATTGTTTGTTAAGCTGGAAGCTAGTAATACTACAAAGTGGAAATGTCACAGGGGAAAATGAAACAAACCAACCAAACAATAATAATAAAACAAACAAAAACCAAAGCAAAACAAACAAACAAAAGACCCAAGAGGCAGCAGGGAATCAATTCCACTGCCTTTGGTCTAAACGAGGATCATCAATTTTTGGCATTTGTAAAAAAAAAAAAAAAAAAAAAAAAAAAAGAAGAAGTAAATATATATAAAAAAAAAAAATATATATATATATATATATATAAGAACACCTACAGGTTGTTCAAAAAGCACTTTAACATTGGCTTTATGCCAATGTTAAACACAATACAGGATGAGATCTAAAACCTTCCGGCAAGAAGAGCACTAACTAATTTGAAGCTGGTTCCATTCTTTTGTTGCAGCTGAGTTCCCTTGCCACAGCACCCATGTATTTGGCTCTCAGATCCAGTGCTGAGCAGACCTAATCTTATCTGCACTGAGCCTGAAGTGCCCAAATGCTTCTGAACGATGGAGTCTCTCTACAGCAGAAAAGTTGTTGTTACTAACATGCTGTCTCCCCACTTGCATTTTGTGAATGCTTACATGTATCAGCAGCTAGTATGGGGATTACAATATCCTCTAACAAAAAAGGCAAGACTCTTGACTCGTGGATTTTTTAAGACTGTCAGCAGAACCAAGGACTCTTCAGCCACACAAGCAGTTTTCCAACAGCAACTGAATTGGATCACTGACACTAAAGTAGCTGTGACAGACTTCATTGGCTCTTCACTGTGGGTTTTTTGTGTTGAGTTTTTGGTGGAGGTTTTTGTTTGTTTCGGCTTGGTTTGTGGTGGTGGTTTTTGTGGGTTTTGTTGTTTTGTGGTTTGTTTTTTTGCGATACTATGAGGAGCAAGAAAAGGTGTGCAAATTTACAGGCTAATACCAAATACCCAAGCTAATTTTGCTTTAAGTTGCTCACACTGAAAACTACCCTCGCAGGCTCTTAGATGCCAGTGATACAGGGAATTGACAATTTACTAATCAACACTTAAAGAACTAACACTTGACACTTAAAGAACTAACCCTACCCCACATCACTAAAGAGCCAACAGAGAGCTAACCCTTTAACCCACATAGCCTTGCTTAGCTTTGTGTAGCTTATTGTACAAGAAACAGGAGTTCGCTGACGCCTTGCAGAGATAATAATCCTTGGGTGCATCCTTGGGTGAACTAGATAACAGAAATCTGGGCACAGGACAGGAGATACGCCAGTTTTAACCAACTCAGCAGTCTGAGTCCTAACCCACTCATCACACTGGACCAAAGGTGACTGTGTACAGAGAAAGAGGACCCGGGTTCACGATCACTGTGCAGCTGCAACCAGGAGGAGCCGGAGGTGGAGACTATGGAAATGGTCTCCCGGAACTCATTATGATAAGAACTGACTTCTTGGGGACAGGTTATGAATATGTATAGGCATTCCTAAAAACTTTCATGAATATGTAACACTTTACTGTATATAACCAAGCTCATAACTACTGTAAAACACACACTTCTTGGGCGGAGCTATCCCCGGTGTGTCAGGCATCGTAAATACTTACCTTCTTTACAAATCTCAAGGGCTGCAAGTTCATTTCCATGCTTCACCAGCGTACAAATACACTGAGAAATCCTATGTGTTCCCTCCTCCTCATCTCCCAACACCCCTCTCCCCTTCCCAAACCAGTAACACCTGTTACAGAACCTGTTTCTAGATGTGAAAGCCTAAAGACCCACAGAACTAAGGTGTTGGTTGGAGAAAACTTGGCGAAGCACAAACTGCTTGCTGTATGTTGGTAGTCTGTTGGGAGACAGCAGCTGATTTCTGCAGGTACTATGTTCAAGGTACTAAGCTTCTGACGAATGTTCTTTTAAGGATTCATTACATAAGCTCTGATAGAGAAATATCAAGTCACCTTGAAGCAGCTGGCAGTGCAGCACGGAATCACTTTTAGACCTTTGTTGCACTGGATGGAAGTCTCTCCCTCGTGCAGGCAGCAGGCTTGCGTTTGGAGGTGAAAGGCTCACTCTGCTGGAAGACTCAGGAATTTCTTCACCTAAGTAACCAGGAACAGTGAAAGTGAAGGAAAAGTAGTCAGAAAAAAGCAGATCTGTATAAGTTGTTATTAGGTGCCATTACTGTGTTTGGTTGTGTTTTTTCATTTGTGTGGGGGTTTTGTGCGTGTTTGTTTTAGTTTGTTTTTTTTGGTGCTCCCTCCAGACAAAGCTGTAACGATTGAACACAAAAGCCCAGAGCTGCGTGTATGTGTGCGTATGCCCACACTCGTGAGTAACACCGGTCTAAAGCCTGCTTAAACATTTGCAGAAACCTGTTCAGCCTTACACAACTAAAGTAGCAAAAAAACCCCACCCCAGCTTTGCCTTGTATAAACCTCACCTTAAACTATCTGTTCAGAGAGAAATGAGCTACAGCTTTCTTGAACAGAAAATTAAATCTCACAGAGCCTGAAATCCTCCTGCACATAAGCAGTTGTACCAAGATATGACAGCACATGGTCACACAGGCCAGTCACTGTTTGCAATTAAGTAGCTCTTAAACTAGACACCAGTCCCTGTAAGGAAATTTAAAACTTTGTTTCATTGGGTTCTTCATGAAATTAACAATTTTCCTGAATTCTTGTGGTGTGTTTCATCTTCCCAATTAATCAACATTCCTCCTTTTCCTTAGAGTGAAATTACATGCTGTGATTCTCACAACTGCCTTTTTGTGCATAGGACAGGATGAAGCTTTGTATTTTGCACCAAGGCTGGTTCCATACCTCTGTCTGATAGCAGCTGGCATATTATAGGAAAAAATGTTCTTGCTCATGCAAGAAACAAAGGCAAATTAATGCCAACAGTTTCTTATTCAAAAAAGGGCAAATGTTTGTGCTGTTGCTCCAACAGAAATGTACCGGCCACTGGAGCACTGAAGAAAGTTACGGCTTGGATGAAATGTACTTACTGAGATAGCACACACTCATCTCCCCCACAAATACAACCTAGACTCTAGTCTAAAGTGAAAATACAGTGACACAACATACATAAAGTAGATACCAGCCTTGAAAGTCAGGAAGTAGGACAGAGCAACAAAGTGTGGTGGACCAAGAATCACACAGGATTAAAGAATTCATCACCAAAATAAATGTTTTAACACCAGTGGAGCTGTGCTAGCAGTCAGTCCTGAGGTACAGTGCTGCTAGCACTCTGGAGAACTTTGGTGGTTTTGTTTTTGTTCTTCAAATACTAAACTTATGAATGAACCAATTTCATGATCTTGTGATAATTATTCATAACATAAATGTTTCAGATGTCAGAATGATCACTGGCTTAAGCTGGTGTGTACTGGAAATGCATATGTGATGATACAGAGCAGATACCAAGCATGCCCAGCCATCAGCAGAGGGTCTTGTCTTCCTTCTACAGGTGGCAGGGAAGTGCTTTTGAATTAAACAAAACCATTTTAGCCAGCACAGAGAAGCTTGCAGCTCATTCTGCAGCAGGCAGCCAGGATTACCCAGGCTCTGCTGGCAGACAGTAATGTGTAGGTTTATTTTCCATTGGGAGCTACATTTAGCTGATCAGTCCTGGCAATGCTGAGGGCATCACAGCATCATACACAAATGCCCCGGCATGACAGAATACTGGCATAAACCAATATTTGGCTTTTATTTATAGACCGTTAACTCTATATCAGGTGAGACAGGCCATGGAGTTACCCTGACACAATCCCAACACATCCCCTCAATTTGCATTTCCCTCCTGCTGTGGTTTAAATGCAGCAGGCAGCTCAGCCCCACACAGCTGCTCACTCACCCCACAGTGGGACGGGGAAGAGAATTGGAAGCACAGAAGTGAGAGGGCTCGTGAGTTGAGATAAAGACGGTTGGGAGGTGAGGAGAAGACAACAAAACAAACCAAGGAAAAACAAGTGATGCAAAAGCAATTTCTCACCACCGGCTGACTGATGCCCAGCCAGTCCTTAAACAATGACAACCCTAGAAAACTTCCCCAAAGTCCGTGTTTTTGAGCATGACACTCCAGGACATCCCTTCTTTGGTTACTTGGGGTCAGCTGTCCCACCTTTGTTGCCTCCCAACTTCTTGTGTACCCCCAGCCAACATGCTGTGGGGGGCACAGTGAGACATGGAACATGTGCAAGCACTGTTTACTGAGAGCTAGAACTCTGGTGTGCTATGAACACTATTTAGTTCACAAATCCAAAACAGCGTCATATGTGCCATCCCAGCCAGACCTAGTGCACCTCCCTAAATATAAATAAAGGACAAGATGCTGCTCAGTGTAATTCTGTTACCTAAATTCACCACCCCTAGGAAGCCTTGGCATCATCTAGAAGTAGTAGTGTTAAGTTTCTTCATTAAGAAGCTCACTTTCTTCATTATCTGAATTTAACAGCCAGGCTGAGGTTTAAATAGGTCTTTACAGGCATTCTTACAGAAAAAGAAAACAAAAGAAAAAAAAAATGTAATAAAAAGGAAATTAAAAGAAAAAAAGGAGGCAAAAGTATGGACAAACCAGTTAAAAAGATGATGATGAGGGTACAATTTATCACCTGTTCAGGTCTGCTCGCTTGTGAAGGAAGCTTTAAAATACAAACAATACCTCAAACAATGACTTATTATGGCTTTAAAAAAAAAAAAACAAGCAAACAAAAGAACCACCCCACCCCCCCCAAAAAAAATACCCCTTGACTCTTCTTCACAACAGTTGCATTTTCTAGTGTTCTTTTCCTGTTTTCTGTTCTCATAACTTTAAGCAGTCACCACTCAGCCCTGTGTTTGATATCTTATTTTCTTTTATGTTCAAAGTTCCCAGAGAAAGCAACAGCACATTTATCAGTAAGTCCTTGAGAATTAAATTTTTTGCTACAAGTCTTCTGAATTTCTTTCTGGTTACCACAACTGATGAGATATCAGAAGCATCCAATTGCTTGTTTTCAGAGGTTTCAGATAGACTGCCAGCGAGTAAGGGAGCTTTGAGAGACTTGTTATCTGGTCAAATTATGGTTTTATGTAAATGATTTTTTTCCTGCCACCACTCATTAAGGACAGTTTCAACTGAAACTGTTTTCAGTTTTTCCATAGCTTGGGAAGTAGGTTGGCAGAGGAGATGCCACAGTCAAGTAAGAGATTCAGGGCTTCCCCTCTGGCCCCAACTGTCTTTACTCTCAATATTCTTGCAGTGTGAACATAGTGCAGTCAAGGCACATGACCATCTGTTACACAAAAGACAACCTGCCCCACAATGGCAAGTTCAAATGAAAAGCAGAACAGATCTTCACCATGGCTGTCCTGGAAAGGCTGCCTGTGACTTACATGGGAGCCAATAATGTTTAACTGCAAGCGTACACTGCAGCAAAAATTAGGCTGAAAACAACTTGGAACTATTTCCATGATTTTCTAAAACGATCCTGAGCAAACCATGATGTGGTCTCTACATGGAGTCTACCTATGTCCTCTACCAGTATGTGGAAACTAATTAGTAATTCTCCCAGTGCAGGCTGAATAACAGGGTAATTCTCACATTTAGCTCAACACAGTACAGCATTATTTTATCCTTTTCCTATTTTCATCAGCAACAATATGTCAACAGGAACCATCATGTATACAAAACAAATGGAAACACTGGATCTTACAAGCTAAGAAGAGAGAGTCAACAACTACCTTGTGGACTACTAAGAAGGAGATATATATATATATATGTGTGTGTGTATATATATATATTTTTTTTAATCTTAAAAGCAAACACTTTTAATGTATTTTAAACATTAACCCTTGTTCCTACTGCCCTAAATAGTCATGATTCCGTATATCTGCTTTGCAATATGGTGCTTGTTTTTCAAATATATAATAATGCTGCTGCCACAGTAATTCATCTGGGTTGGGTGGAACTGTTCTAGACAAATTTTAAAATGTACTTTTTACCTTGAAAGGCCTCACTGCCACTCACTTGACCCAAATCAACGACTTCCACAACACTTGTTTGTAGTGCACTTTCCTGGAATAAAATAGAAAAGTTGAAAAGTTACTAGTAACTACCTTTTCTTCTGGTATTTTCTAACCAATGCAACATACACCTTAGAAAGAGAACTCTTTTGCTTAACTTCGCAGTGGCTATGTGATACAAGTTTAATGCCACTGCAAAAACAAGAATAGTGAATGTCTAAAATCAATGTTCGTCATTCAGGTCAGCCAATTTTATCCTGCTGAGTATTTTCTGAGTAGAAGCACCTGTCTTCTGAGAAGACCAGTGAAAAGGGATCAGTGAGCATGGCAAAACTCCAACCTACTCCCACATGGGAGGAGTATAGGTATGGACAGAATGTTTAGCAAGGAGGCAGCACAGGCATCCTCTAGAATAACCAGCAAAAGGTATGCTCCAAAATAAATTTTGCTGCTTTTCCCATGCTCAGACACAGTTTTCCAACTCGGTGAAACTTTTCAACTCTAAGGGCAAGTGATTAATTAAAATCTTCTGTGATATTAACAGCAAGCCACATTTGCAATCAAACATATTCTCCTGTTATTCTAAAATGAAAATATACCTGACTTATTTTACTGCTGCCTCAGTGCAACCTTACCTTTATAGCGGAATAAACAAGTTAGGCTTGAAACTCCTGTGGGCCATACCTGCTCAGAGGTTTTCTGGCTACAAACAGCTTCGTAAGAAGGAGGTGGGTCCAGAGGGCAGAACACTTCAACGCCTTTGATTCGCGCTCCATATATGTGGGGCAATGGAATCACACCAGACCCCAGCATCCTGCAGCAAACAACAGTGAGTGGCTCTGTCAGTACAGCTTTCCAGCTGCACGAAAACATCACCAGCTGCCAAACTCCGCTGGCTTTCCTGTGCCAGCTCAGATTTTGGGATCGCAGTCACAGTTAATGAACTTGGTGTGAGCTGCAAGAGGTTTTCCCAGAAGGTGGCAGGAAATTGCTCCTTGGGTGGAGGTGACTCTCCAAGGTGTTCACCAGAGAGTCTTTGGCCAGTACTGTGCCTGGAAACCCATTTCAGTTTTACTTCACAGAGATACAGTTTTGTTTCAAGAGATCCAAAGGCAGGTGGTAATTTAAAATGTGATAGCCTAGCTCTGACTTTTGTGAACAACTGAATTCTTAATTATAACTGAAATTCAAGATACTTACAACCTCATGTTTTATGTTCAGATATACCTGCACGGAAAGAAGCAAACTCAAACTAAAGACTGTTTTTGTGATGAAGCTTGGCTAAGAATATTATAGTTGATCAATTCACAAAGGCTTGTATGAGGCAAATGCACCTCATGGTTAACCTTACTTTGCAGTTTTCAAAGAGCTCTCTGAAATCTTAAATACAGCAGAAATGCCAAAGACCTTGGGCTGTATCATCTTCCTCCTACAAGGTAGCTCTGAGAGGGAAGAAACCAGAACAATGCCTGAAGAAACTCCTGTTGGCAAATGCCAATTTTGATGAGTTTACATTACCCCATTGACACTGGAACAAAGCATGGTGGTTGATGGCAAAGCTGCCAAGGGGACCCTCCTCACACAGTCTTTAGACAAGTGTATGACACAAAGCGTCTCAGTTTTTCTCTGCTTTTTATTATGCTTTAGATTGCTGATTTGATACTGAGCAGGAACCTCAAGCAACACACAGAAGCCCAGGTTTTCCTCTTGGGACCCACATCAGGCTCACAGCTGTCATTAGTGAATCTGATCTCTATTCCCTGACACTACAAAGAAATGCTACACAATAACAAGGTTCTTCCTCCCACCGTTTAGGCTTCTCTGGACACTGAGGTAACAAAGGTTGACCAGGAAAATTATTTTCTTCTGAGCTGAGACAAAAGAGCAGAGTGAATGGAAATGTTTAGAGAAGGCTGCTTACAGAGGAAAAGAATAGGACTTCCAAAAAAGAAAATTGGGAGCACTTTTGTGGAAGGCTCCTGTCAAGGTAATGCATGGAAAAATCCAAGGAAAAGAAATAAAATATTTTGATAACTGGTCATTGCCTTTTCAGTCTTAAAACTGGGAGATAGATATCATGTTGAAATAGTTTTTAATTTCAGGCTATTTCATCTTCCCCTAAAAGCTTCAGAATAGTTTTGGACTTCGATAGAAATTGATGCTCCATTGACATTACTTCTTTACATTTTTCCAGTATGTTTGTGCTGAGTTTACATTCAATGTAGGCCACAAATTTGTACTTCTTGAACCCTAGTTCTGTTCTTAAACATGACTGATCGGGCCTACACAGCTCAGTCACTCGTTGAAAATTAATATTGCATCCAAGCATCATATCATGTTAAAATGTTTTACAGAACATGCAACCAGAAAAGCATTCCTTTAAGTGCCTTAACAGAAAATTCATTTCCAGGATGTGCACATTTTTCAATCTGTTATTAATTTCTTGATTTGCACACTCTTTTTTTTATGTAAGCAAGGCAAATACTTCTGTTAGTCAAAAAGCCAGCAGCTTTTTGAAGTGATCATACAGAAAGGTAGGAAAATGGGAGTCAAAGCTTTTTCAGGGAATCGCACTGCCAAGAGAACTCCTCCAGACCATGGGGAGACTTCTGTCCTGCCACTGGTGAGCAGGACACCGAAGGAGGAAGGCGCACCCTCGGCAACCTCCAACCCACATTCTGCATTGGTACCTCAGCCCACCAGCAGCATCAGGGCCTTGGCCTCCTGGAAACTTCAGTGTTTCAACAGCAGGAACATGTTTTGTGGTTAAGAAACAACTGTCAGCAGCACAGAGGTCCAATTTGAGACACATTATGAATTTGAGAATACACGACTTGGATAAACAGATTAGCATTTTGGTAAATGCCTCTAGTCCCCAGATGGTATTTAAAGCTGGACTGGGGTAGATTTCTAGGTCACAGGCAACAGGTTTGCTGCCTCGCATGGATCGCCTCTTCCCTTACATTCACACGCCTTATAACACTTTCTATTTTATGCTTCACATGGGAACTCAGCTGTAACTGTTAATGTTGTTGTGCCAGTCTTGAAAAACAACTTAATTGTTGTTTCCTTATTTGTGAAATAACAAGGTTAGAGGTAGAAGCTGACCAGACATTTGTAATGTTAGCTTGTTTTGTCTGCTACTAAATATGACAAATGTAAAAGCTTTTCCTTGAATAAATGAACAAACCAGTTAATTGGCTTTGCTAGTGGTGCCTCTGGCTCTTCAGTTTAAAGGATAGAAGAGAACAGCTTCCCATTCCGAACATTTCCTTGGCCCACATTCTGATGTCCGCAGCGTTTCCTTTTTCAGAGGGATGTATCTGTTTTGGAGTCAGCCCAGGAGCAGCTTGCAGAGGGTGCTTCACCACGCTCGATGCAGCTCCTGTCACTCCCCTTTCATACAAAGGTTTTGGCTGTGGGATCCACGGGAGCTTGGCACAGAAAGCCAGGTCACAGATGCAGCGTGGTGTTCAGGCTACAGACCAAGCAGGGAGGGGAGGTGAAGCGTGAGGAGGCTGCTTGGGAAAAGGTGAGGTCCCACCTCAGCTGTTCCGTGGGAGCCATCACATCTCCTCATCTGCCAAGAGTGGAAATTAGCTCTGTCCATTGCTTTAATTACTGCACTGCTGCATGACTATCCTGAGTACCTTGACACAAGCAGCCTGACTTCAGAAAGATGTCACCATCACTTAACTGTTATTATCAACCATTTCTAGTGCGATCACAGGCAAGGTAGCTACCCCATATTAGACCACAGGAACCTTAAATACTGTTCAGTGGCCACTACTGTGCGGAAAAAAAGACAAGAGGAATACTACTACCAAGAAGAAGATAACCATCTAGAATGACATGCCAGACAAAGAATTACAGCCCATTTTAAAGCAGGGGAACTGTGACAAGCATATTTCATAAATACCTTATCTTCCAAAGAGATCATTGCGCATGTCATCCTCTTCTCATAACTAGCTTAAACCCAGGCTCACATAGGAGATTTTTAGTAATGTTTGGAATTAAACTCCAGGTTTTAGCATTTTCAATGTCTTTTTTATTCTAAAATCTATTCCTGTGCTATGTTAACATTTTTAATGTAATCTCAGGATCAGGTCCTTTGCAAGGACCATGCAGTCTTGAAAGTCATGTACACACTATCTGTCATGAAACAGTGAAATAAACAAAACAGTTCTGCACACTGAAAACAGCAGGAGTTTTAAACAAGAGTAGAATGATACTGTCTGCTTGAGCATGATGATATTTTATATATAAATATTATGTGTTCACAGCAGCATAATGCACCCCACTTGAGTTGTAAACTAATGAAGCGAACCTGCAAGTTACTGTGACGAGTGTGTAACCACCTGCAGAATGAAGGATAACAAAACCCACAAGTCACCACTGAATTGCAATAAATATAGGCACTAGTAAGTACCAATACAGCAAAATAACCAAGTTGATGCTTAATGGACAAGCTACATGATTTTAACCCTATTCCTCTGCAAAAACAACAAAAAAATCCACAAAATTTACATTAAATGTTTCGTAAGACTAATTATATGAAAGAAGGCAGCCTTCTGCCACATGAAAATTTTCTGCACATTTTCTCTTGCTCACAAGAAAATTCATGCAGCTATGATTTTTTTCTCCCCCAAATCCTTCTTCCCTGATCTTTGTAGTAATGAATTTAAAAAAAAAAAAAAAAAAAAAAAAAAGTGGACAGGGGAGATTACTGTGACTTGTGACTATCCTCCTTTCTGATATGCAAGCTCACCCTCCCAGGCTCACTCTCAGTCCTCCATCCCACAGCTGCCACTGCGGAGAAGCCCAGCAACAACCCCAGGTGCGAACCCCGCCTGTCTGCTTGCACACGGGTAAGGGTAGTGATTACCTGGCCTGGCAGAACAATCAGAACATAGCCTCCAGTCCAGTAAGAAGGTCTGGGGGGTGAGGCTGCTGTCTCTCTTGCATCACCTTGCCAAGAGTTTGTGCCTGGCTTTCCGTCACTGCCCGCACCTGACAGCATCACAGCAGTTCTCAGACATGCCAAATTGCAGTATTTCTCTTATCTGAAACAGTTCCTACAGAATCTAAAGTGAAAATCCCCAAATTATTCCCCTAACTGGTGCCTCCTAACTCAACAAGTTTATTCTCTTTTCTTTTTTTAATTTCCTGAAGTCACCAACCTTTTTCAGTTAACAACCGACTAAAAAGAAGAAGACGATCTTGTAGTGTTTTCAAAGACATTAAAAGAAAGGAAGAGAGTGTAGAGGTTTACCTGTGACTGCTTTGTGGAGTACAGGAATAAAAAGTTGAAAAATAGGAGGGAGGTGGCACAGGTGGGACAAAATCATCAGGATCCGAAACTTGATCTTGCTCTCCAACATGAGATTCATCCTAATCAAATGAAACTTCTGTTAAAAACCTTCCGAGATAAAAAAATTGCTGTCATCTAGAAATACTGTTAGTATTGCTGTTCATAGCAGGCAATGCCTTGCACAGACTTACTATGCAGGATCTTCTCGTTAGAAATATCTTTGAGTAACGCAGGGCAACCGCTGCCAAGCAAACTGTGGTGGTGAGAGCATTCAGGGCACAAAGGGCAAAGAGAACTTTCTGAAGAACATGAAGATTATGGAAATTAAAAGATTAAATCAAGGTATTTGTCAATGTCAAAATAATAATCATAATCATAATCATAATAATCATAATCATAATAATCAACAAAAACAAACACAGAAAACACAAGAATTACCATGAAAATTACTTTTTAAAGATGTATGTGATGAAGCCTTCAGAACAGGTAATCCCCAAGATTGGATTAATTTGCAAAAGCTTGTTTTGCCTTGTTATGTGTCCTGACAGGAAGATATAGAAGGATTTAACACCACCCAAATGTGTTTTGTGGTCTGTCTATTCGTCCAAGAATTATAACCTTCCTCTTAACTTTACTGTGGGAAATCCAGATGTGAGATAATCACCATTTAATAAACGTTAAAGCAGTTTTGTATTTGAAGATGATGCTGTTTGGAAGATGCAATTTAGCAGTTTGTAAACAAAGAAAGTCTGAGAAGATCAAAAAACACTAAAAGCATCAAATAATCAGCTAACATTTACACCATATTTACCCATGTAATCTTGTCTGAATTCAGCTGTAATTTTGATTGCATAAAACACAGGACATGAGCTGCATCTTGGATCAGCAATGCGCTGGTCAAAACCCAGAGATGAGTAAAAAAAAAAACCAAACAAAAAAAACCCCAACACTAAACAAAAAACAAACCTGTTACAGAACCATAAAGGGCTCTGACCATTGTGGAAGACCAGAAAATAACAGGATTTTTCACTAGCAAGCACAGCAGTCACCTGAGCGCTGCAGTGTCACACAGGTGTGGACAATCAAAGCAGTCATGTTCCGCGGTGTGCTCAGAGTACCTTGAGAAGAAGGCGAGCAGCATTGCACGGCTTCACATGGTACAGCTTCAGGGCAGTCTCTTCATCTGGGCATTTAGTGGGGTCAGACCTTTCACAGCAGATACAAATCTTCTCTTCACCTTTTTCCACCTTATAAACACAAAACTCCACTTTTGATTTATTAGCTCTTTTAGGTAACATTTTAGCTTGCATAGTATAGGGCCTATGTCTTAAATTATACCTCTGAATGGAAAGCAAACTGTAAATAGAGTAATAAAATGGAATTTGTGCAGTTTGGTACACCAATGATTCGTGCATTATAAAGCTGTATTATGCACACTTCTTATTTGAAATGAAGCGTTACTAATAAGCTCAAGACCTTTAAATACAACTAAGTTGCAATCAAAGCAGCACTGATTACTAAGCAATACTATTCTATGCTTCTTAAAATGCATCACAACCTGGATTCTTTCTTTGACTGATGTGTAAGCCACTGTATATGGAGTGTACACATTTTCTTTGACTTGAGTATATTTTGCATCTCTATGGATGGAATTAAACCCATAACTATAATATCAACCCAGCCAAATCAGTAATAGTTATATCTGTACAACACTATTGCTTGTAAGTTTCAAATTAACGTTATTATCTTAGTTTTCAAGGAGAAATTCAATGCTTCTATATCTAGAGATAATTGGGGGTTTTAGCTGTCAAACTCTCTAGAGTCATTGTGTCAAAGGTCTTCCATCTACATCAACCACTGTAGAGAATAATTTACGATTTCGGGAATACCTTTCAGCTGTACACTATGCTTCCAACCACAGAGGGCTTCAAAATTCCTGAAATGCTTAACCATCTCATCTGGAATAACACTAATAGTTCTCAGTGCTGCTTCAGTACATTGATATTGGTGAATCTATAGTGCTAAAGTGCTTGTAATCTTGGACTCTCACTGTAATACACCAAGTGGCTTGTTAAGGAATAACCAATAGCTTCTTGAAGCAATAAATGAATGAAAAGAAATATTCAAAGATCTTTCCATTAACCCTTAAAGTCCTTCACACCTTTATGCACCACCATCTTTATCACCAAGTGACCCTGCATCCTTCAATTTCAATTATTCCACAGTTCCTTATTCATTAGTAGACATTCTTCTACTTCTTATGACACCACCTGAGAAAAATCTTTTGCATTGTGTCCTTTCTTGTGCAGATTGCTTCTTCCCCAACCAGAAGATTTCTGAAAAGCTAGTGTGATTTAATCTACCTTAATTTTTCCCTCTTAGTTCTTGCTGTAAGGTATCAATGCAAATTGTTCTCACCAGGTGAGGCAAACCAGGAAAAATAATCCCACCCACAGATTATACTGAGATTTTGTGCATAGCTCACCAGTACCCACTCAGGCTTTTTTTCAAGAGTTTATCCTCACGACATTACTATAAAACCCCTTTATGCTAGTCCTTAAATGACTATGATATTAAAATTAGTGCATAATTCTGGCAAGAGGAATTTTCTAAAGATATGTTTGGAATTCCCTCTTACATGGCCCCATAAAATTGTCTAGGAAGCCTTGTACTGTATCAGCTGTGTCTTCAGACCCTGAAGATGGAGGCCAGCTCTCCATGAAGACAAACAAAACAATTTCTGGGCTAAGTATGCTCTTCTAACAAAGAGTAAAACCTTTCAAAATGTATCATTTTGGGGTCTTCAGCTTTAGGAACCGACCTGCTTATGAAAACTCCAACTCCAAAAAACCTGGTGTTTAGGAGCAAAGACAATAAAAATTCTGTTGTGGATTTCAGTGTGTCTGTTCACAATTTGAATTGAATCTAAGCCTGTGGGAGATTTGAGGGATTTTCTTGAGGTTGTTGTGTAGATGGGTTTCTATTAGATGGAGATTTATTTCTGAACTATCCAAAGGAATCTCAAGGTCAGCTCGAAGGCTGAAAAACAGCACCCGCTGTGGGAGTGAGGCCTCAGGGCCTCAACAAGATGTAAATCAACAGATCTATTAATAGTGAGATTCGGGCGCGTGGACAGCTCGTGAACATGGACAATATCTAACCAGCTAATGCATGCTTGGAGCGTGGACGCGTGATCAGGAAATAACTGCATATATAAGGAGGCTTGTTTCTGTAGTAAATGGCTTTGCTTGAATTCATATTGGATTGTGTGGAGTCCCTGATTTTTTGCCCTCGCAAAGGCCTGCAACAGAGAGTTCTCTTTTTTCCCCACCATGCTGCAGCTGCATTATTTGCATCTCTACATTAGCCCATTTTGTGATCCCAGCACATCAAGCTTACGCGGCATGCCATGAAGAAATAACTGTAAATCAGTACGTCTGCTCACCACATCACATCCAAGTATACTGGACACAAAATGGATGCTTTGACATCCTAATACAAGTCCAGCCACGTTCAGCAGAACACAGATGATTGACAGCAGAACAAACAGGTTAGCCTGGAATGGCAAAACAAAGTTAACAGCAGTGGGAACAGGATCACCAACCTGACTCAAGGAACCTATGGTAGTGCAAATCCCACTCCCAAACTCAAGCTGGGAACCACACTTCCCCCCAAGGATGTCTTATCTTAACCCAGTAAATGGTTACTCCAAACATCTTTGTCTTCTCTCTCTCCTCATTCTGCACTAGTTGTACAGTAATAAAATGCAGGCAACTGTTGAAAAGTACAGGCAGCTAAAGGTTTTACTGGAGTGCAGAATACAATTTGCAAGCCATCCAGCTTCCACTGTATGTCATATCTTTATACCAAGTTTACCTCTCAGCACATTTAGATCAGTAAGAAAACTGAACGAGAAACATCCTAAGACAGCATTCATTCTGTGTAGAGTTTCTAAGACTATTTTGCAGCACTAACTGTTTGCCCCAGTACAGTGAGGACTGAGACACTTAAGGGACTTTGATTATACGTTTTTGTTTCCTCTTGGCTACTAAAACCAGAACACTTTCATTTGTAAATAAGACAATACCTTCAGTTTATAAACCATCTGAAAGACCAGCAGTTGAGGGAGTGATAGAGTGCTTGAAAAAGCACAAGCAAAATCAGTGGATAAAATGAAGTCCTACTTTTCACGTACACCCTTACAATCTGCAATCTGTGCTTACGTGAGACTTGGGATATGGATTTTAGATACATGTAAGAACTTTTCCGTCCCCAAATCATATGTGCAAAATTTTTCTGTAGTTCAAGAGAGAGTACTATGGGTAAGACTACTACTTTAGAAACAAATAAAAATAAAGGATCCCTCTCCTGATGTGTTTAAATTTTAAGCACTCCATCCTACAAAGCAAGTATCAGGTCTTCAATGCCCAAAAGAATCCTTAATAACAATCTGCTCACTCAGATTCCTTTGTATCAAAATGTCATAAATTAAAAATGCAGGAGATCACAGAAAGCTGAGGAAAATAAGGAAATAATGAGGAACACATGCTCAGTTCTTCTCCAGATAGCTTTACAGCAGATCCAGCAACAAGGACTTCCTAAACATGCACAAAGACTGCAATCAATTTCCAAATGAGTTTAGCTGACGTACCATGGCTAGCTACTTAGGAAGCTGGACCAAAAATAAATCAGAGCTGTTGCACCAAGTATGACACAGTTTACTGAGGTTCAGGGAAAAATAATCACCCCTGAATGGACAAGAGCAAAAGAGCATTACTGTGCAAGCTCATTCCTTAAATTACACCACCTCATTACTAGTAGGCTTTTTCAGAAATTTACCCTAACATTATAAGGTAGGTTTTAACCTCACAAAACCCCAATAATTAAAGTAGCTATAGTACTTCTCTGAAGAGGACTGGGACTATTTTGTGTTTGACATACCAAGAACAATCAATATTAAGAGAAATGGTGTTTTCTTCTAGCTTTATAAATACCATGAAGCCACAGATAAGAGGTTTTTAATGTCAGTAGGCACTCTGCATGCCATTTATTTTTCTGAATAAGCACAGGATTTTTTTTTTTATTATTAATTATTTGCTCAGTACTCAAATGAATAAAAAATGATCAGGGGGCAGGAACACCTCTCCTATGAGGACAGGCTGAGAGTGGTGGGGTTGGTCAGCCTGGAGAAAGCTCTGGCGAGACCTGACTGCAGCTTTTCGATATACAAAGGGGCCTTATAAGAAAGACTTATAAGAAAGGCCTTTTAGCAGGGCCTGTTGCAACAGGACAAGGCGGAATAATTTGAAACCAAAAGAGGGGAGTTTCATGCTAGACATGAGGAACATTTTTTTTTTTTTACAATGAAGGTGGTAAAACAGTGGCACAGGTTGCCCAGAGAGGTGGCAGATGCCCCATCCCTGGGGACATTCAAAGCCAGGCTTGACAGGGCTCTGAGCAACCTGATCTAGTTGCAGATGTCCCTGCTCATGGCAGAGGGGTTGGACTAGAGGACCTTTGAGTGTCTCTTTCAACCCAAACCATACTACAACTCTGTAATATTCCCAGATCCTTCTCTGCAGATCTGCTTTCCAGCAAGTTTTTTCCCCAGAGTGCCTGGGGTCATTTCCCAGCACGGGCAGGGTTTTGCATTTCCCCTTGTTGAGCTTCATGAGATTCCTCTCAGCCCATTTCTCCAGCCTGTCCAGGCCCCTCTGAATGGCACCACTTGGTATATCAGTCATTCCTCCCAGTTTTATGTCACCTGTGAGCTTGCTGAGAGCACACTCTGTCCCATTGTACAGACCACTCTTCAAGATATTATGCCGCCCTGGACCGAGCATCCACCCCTAAGGCATGACACTTCTGACTTGGCATTGTGCCACTGTTCACAAGCCTCTGGGCAAGATCATTCAGCCAGTTTTTAATCCACCTCAGTGTCCACTTATCTAACATATACTTCATCAGCTTATTTTATAAGATACATTCTCCTGCAGATTCAAATTTAAACATCTTCTCCATTTCTACTCACCTACAAGTGAAAGCAGGTGTTCCACTTTATTTCAGTGAAAGAAGATCCTGCTTGCATGTAAACCAGGAGAAAAATAGACCTCAACATAGAATTAACAAGCAAAGGCAAACATGCTACTTTAAAAGCCAGAACAGAGGTAACTAGTCTTAACGGCAGTGATGAAAATGGTAACATCTCAAATTATGGTTCTAGTTTGGCCCACAGCCCTTCATCTCCTGAGTATTAGATACACATGGGCAGTGAACAGCTGCAGAAAGTCTTGAGGAACATTTATAGGAATGAAACTACATGTCTTGCACGGATGACCTCTTCCAGGTTAAAATAGACATAATGCACTTTGAGGAGTCCCTACCAGCATAAACTTGCACGATAAGGCTCTGACCTCATCATTCATTCTGTTTGTTGTCCTGCTGCTGCTGCCATTGAAGCCAATATCTAATGCCAGAGAGGAACTCCTTTCAATTTAATATGCACACACAGAGGACTGATGCTCAGACAGGCACTTAAAAAAACAAAAATCACTCCACAGTCATCAACTCTTATGTCTATTACATCCTACACACATACTTTCTAAACATCCTTCTAGGAAAATGCAAGTCAATGTTTTAATTTTCCATATACACAATAGCAATAATTAAGCATTAATTATGGGACCTTACTAATTTGCTATCAGTTGTGAGAGTTATTTATTGTACCATATGGAGACCTGCAATACAGTTGTCAACAAGAAAAAAAGCCATGCAGAAGTACAAGACAAACTATTTCATTTAATAAAAAAGTCACATCCTTCAAATGCAGCATCAAAACACACCATATGAATGGAATAAAAGCTTTTTCAGCATAAAAATTAGTGACCAAAAAAATCAGAAGAAACCTGACTTTGACCTGATTATGTAGGCTAAAAGCCTCCCTAAAGCCTTTTCACAGTCTCACACTTAAAAGCATATTTATTTTTATTTGCTTAGGCTCACTTTAAAAGCTTTGTATGAATACCTTTTATTTACTTAATGCTGGAGGCCTGCCTGTGGGCCAAGATGTTAACATCAAACTACTTTACCCCTAAAATACAGACAAACAGGCACTATTACAGCAATTCTCACCGAAGCCAAATGACTTTGCTTATTATGAAGTGCATATATAGGGAGAGATTTTTTTTGGCAGGGTTAGGGCACTGACAGGCAGCTTCTGTTCACAATGCTTTATATTGTTACCAGCAGGGCTACAATTTACTAGCACCAGAATAGTTTGGTCTAAACATTGTATTTTGCTTAGATCTATGCAAATTAGTCAAGGTGCAGATACCAAGAACGCACTAGCTATTCCTAAAATTCTTTATTTTCAAGCTGCTGGAACACGCTTTTCTTCTGACAAGATTTTTCAACAAAATAAAATGCTTCCTACACATTTGTTCTTCAAAAATTTTCAAGATTTAAATAAATACTTGAATTTCATAAAGTGGTCTGTTTTCCAATGAAGATGCATAAATTTTTCTCTTAAAACAAAAAATAATAACACTTTTGAATTTAAAAGATTTCTAATAAAAATTCCAAATCCTTATGTTACTGCACTGTAAAAAGAATCTAGATTGAGTGACTCATGCCAAACTTGCAACTTGGACTTTTCTGAGTCAAACCCCACAAACCTTTACATGAAAGCTGACCATATGTCTGAACACAAAAGCTGGCTGTTAGCTAACAACAGAACCATAATGTGATGTAGCTGAAAGCCAGGGTTGCATCCACTCTGTTAATTTCTTGATCCTCTGCTCTCGCAGATACCAAGCTGCTCACCAGCGCTCGCAGCTGCCACAGCACCATTGCCTGGTGTCCTCCTGCATGTCTGCACACTTGTCACTTTTCATGCAATCACAGCTAAATCTTCTCTTTAGCGGCAGAACCCAAGCACTAACCAGCCACCAAAGATATGCTTAACTTGAAGGTTTTGCTACAGTTGGTGAAAAAAAAAACCCAACACACACGCAAAAAAACAAACCAACAAACAAAAAAACCCACAACAAACAACAAAAAAAGCCCCAAATCACAGCACACAATCAGAAAGCCTCCTAAAAAGCACACTTTACGGGACTGCGACTAATTTGTACATGACTGGAAAGGATACTTCACTAGTAAAATGCTTCTTCACTCAGCAAAGTATCTATGGTTCCTGGGAATACAATATAAACTCGGAGTGCATTGGTGTAGCCCAGACTGGTACACGGGTAAGGACAGAGCAAGCATGGCCTACAGAAGATATGAATTGCCCTCAATGCACACGCAATCAAACAATTAATGTGGAATTACAATATTTTCTGAAAACAGTCAGGTTCCTTCCTTATGGAGGACAGAGAGGACCCCAGGAACTATGGACCTGTCATCTTCACCTCTGTGCCTGGGAAGATCATGGAACAGATCCTCCTAGAAGCTATGCTAAGGCACATGGAGGACAGGGAGGTGATTCGAGACAGCCAGCATGGCTTCACCAAGGGCAAGTCCTGCCTGACAAACACAGTAGCCTTCTATGATCCACTACATCAGTGAACAAAGGAAGCTCTACGAATGTCATCTATCTGGACTTCTGTGAAGGCTTTAACATGGTCCCCCACAAACATTCTTCTCTCTAAACTGGAGAGAAACGGATTTGATGGGTGGACCATTTGGTGGATGAGGAATTGGCTGGATAGTCACACCCAGAGAGTTGTGGTCAATGGCACAATGTCTGGATGGACACCAGTGACAAGTGGTGTCCCTCAGGGGTCCATATTGGGACCAGTACTGTTTAACACCTTTGTCAATGACATCGACATTGGGATCAAGTCCACCCTCAACAAGTTGCAGATAACACCAAGCTGAGTGGTGTGGTTAACACGCCTGAGGGACAGGATGTCATCCACACTTGGACAATCTTGAGAAAGGGAAAGGGGCCCATGAGAACCTCATGAGGTTCAATAAGACCAAGTGCAAGGTCCTGCACCTGGATCGGGGCAACCCCCGGTATCAATACAGGCTGGAGGATGAAGGAACTGAGAGCAGCCCTGCAGAGAAGGACTTGGGGGTACTGGTGGATGGAAGATCAGACAAGAGTTGACGATGTGTGCTTGCAGTCCAGAAAGCCAATTGTGTCTTGGGTTGCATCAAAAGGAGAGTGGCCAGCAGGTTGAGGGTGGTGATTCTGCCCCTCTGCTCTGGTGAAACCCCACCTGGAGTCCTGCATCCCGTTCTGAAGCCCTCAGTACAGGAAAGAAATGGACCTGTTGGAGAGGGGCCAGAGGAGGCCACAGAAATGATCAGAGGGCTGGAACAGCTCTCCTTCGAGGACAAGCTGAGAGAGGTGGGCTTCTTCAGCCTGGAGTAGAGAAGGCTTTGGGGAGACCTTATTGTAGCCTTTCAGTACTTAAAAGGGGACTAATAAGAAAGATGGGGACAGACTTTTTAGCAGTGGACAGGTTGCCGAGAGAGGTGGTAGATGCCCCATCCCTGAAGACATCCCAGGCCAGGCTGGACAGGGCTCTGAGCAACCTGATCTAGTTGAAAATGTTCCTGCTTATGGCAACGGGGTTGGACTAGATGACCTTTGAAGGTCCATTACAACACAAACTATTCCATGATTGAAAAATAAGATTTAAAGCCCTATGAAAGCAAGGAATTTAGGAGCAGAGAGGAAGGAACCAGCTTCCGTACAAAGTAAAGAGTAAAACTGAGCCCAGAACAGTTAAAAGTCAATAACCAAACAACTCTGGGGAGGGGAAAAAAGTTGCACTTTTCCCATTAAATACATTTGGACAGGCATGCACAAGATGGAGCTTATTCTCTGAAAGAAAAATCAGCTTCAGAGCATTAAGCACTACAAGCTGACTTTGGAATGCTGTTGGCAACTGATACTCAGAAAATCCTCAAACAGCTAAAAGCAAGGTAAGATTTCAGAGCCAAGGCCTCTCAGCAGCTGTATTGCTGAAGGTCAAGCCTCCCCTGCAAGAACATCCTTCAAAAGATATAATTATAATTTGATTTTGCCTTGCAGTAGCCTGTCTCTGGGACCTATTATTAATATTTACCTAGTCTCTTCCCATGCTGTAATACACACTGGGTGGGAGAAAAAACAACAAGTGTGTCTATTTTATTTACTAACAGGTCTTATCATAGTCATCCCTCTTCAAGACTGGTCTCCTCTCAGCTGTAATCTCCAAAGAAAAAACATGAACGTTTAAAACACAGCAGCCCTCTCTGCCTTTGACTCGGCAGCCAGTCCCTGGGTCCTTTCTCAAAACATCACAGCCCTGCGCTTTCTCCAGGTGCCAGCAGCACCAGATCCTTGCTGTCATCGGGAAAAAAAAAACACAGTTGTTTTGTCTTCCCCCTGACCAAGGCCTCAGATTGAAGTGGCAGCCAAATGACAGCCTGGCTGTTCACAAAGAAACATACCCAGGCAGTGAGAAATCATCACCTAAAGAAGGAAAATGGAGAAAAATGTTTTGTGAGCCCTTTTACTGGAGGAGCTAGACTGCTGCCATGCTAAGAAGCTGCAGGCAATCAGGTATACTTCAGCAGGTTTCAGAGATTAAAATCTTGAATCAGAGCATAAAGCAGGTTTCTTTTAGAAATAATTAGTCTTTTTCAAGGGGACAAAGACAAATGTGAATTGCATTATAAAATTCCTTAAGTATCATAAACTGACAAGAACAAAAGCAAGATAATGTATGAATCCATAAGACACAGGATTACCACATTCTTCAGCATAAACTCTACTATAAATTGCTCTGAGGACCAGCACCTCCTAATGGTCGAATTCTGTGGCACCTACCAGTCACTGTAATTCTGTTCAAGACCCAGATCTGGGAAGGAGAGAGGGTTAAATGATGAAGCTTAACCTTCTACCCTTAATGACAGCCTAATTGGTACATTTGAGAGCTTTTAGTACATACCATGATAAATTAAAAACTAGATATTATGATCCAATTTGGGCTGAAACAAAGCTATTTTTGGGGGGTTAGATGCATATGAAGAATTTCAAGGGGTACTTGAATAATTTGAAGAAATTATGAAACTGAACTAATTGAAAACAGTTTTGCATTAAATGAAAGATGATAAGAGGTCCTTCCTTATGAACAAGAGAGTATTTGTAGATTGAGGCGTAACTATATATGAAAAAGAATAATGACCACTTAGTCCCACAACACTTAACTATTGAGCAGAGTCCAAAGTCTCTGCAGAAAGACAACTAAATGTTGACATAAGTTGCTGCAACATAAAATACGGTAATTGATATAACTCCTCAGATTTCTGCCATGGCTGTAGCACAGGTACCCAGCATGCTAAATATGTGGGTTCAATAGCAATCTTACAAAAGCACCTTAATGTGCAATCAATCCTTTCCACAAAGCTCACTTTCTGCATAAAGGCATTTCTACACCTAGCACCTGCCTGAGTCAAAGGCTGTCAAGGAGACAGCTGTGTGATCTCTGCTTCCCTTGCAGCAGGATAGCAGCCCTGTGCAGGTAAGGGAAAAAGGGATTCAGTCCAAAAGTCTGGAGAGAGAAGTCCATTAGTAAAGTATTTACAAGAAATAAGTGTAAAGAGCCTCCCATAAGAGTAGAAAGGGAAGGGCAGTCACAGCTGGAAAAGGCATGTTTTAGCCCCAAATGCATTTTATAGTTTCAGTTATGAATGTCACAACTCTAAGCCACGGCTGTATGAGGAGTCTTATTGCTCTGGTATTTAGGAAACCTGCCTGAACAGCTCATACAATTCCTCATAACTCCCAAGAGAAAACGTTCAAGCTACTAGAGGGTAGACATATCAGAAATTTAGCCCAAAATAAGTATGTTCACAGAAACTAATGATTTCTCCTTGATTCGCCATAGTGATAGATTGTTGCCAGTTCTATGCATTATTTCCTTAGCCTCATGTAATGTTTAATGCTGATTTCCATTTTTTTGATAATAGAATAATATTTCAGAGGGAAGGGACCTACACCAATCTTCTAGTTGAACTGCCTGAGCACTTCAGGGCTGACCAAAAGTTAAACAATGTTACTGAGGGCATTGTCCAATTGCCTCTTAAAAACTGACAGACACGAGGCATAGATCAACTCTCTAGGAAGCCTGTTCCAGTGTTTGACCAGCCTCTGAGTAAAGAAATGTTTCCCCGTGTCAAGTCTGATCTAATCTGGCTTTTAAAAATCAGACCTCTATAAAATACACATACAAATAAGAAACAACAACAGCAACAACAACAAAAAGTACAGGTTCGTAGAATCACATAATTGTAGAATAACTGTTGCTGCAAGTGAGCTCAGAAAAACTCTAGTGAATCCTCCTGCTCAAAGTAGGGCCAGCTATGAAATCCCAGCAGGCTGCTAAGGGCTTTAATCAGTCTCAGAAAATTCCTCATCTGCTGCACAATGTCCCTAGACCATGTACTCCAGCACCCAACCATCCTAAAGATCATTCTATATAAATGAAATGTTCAGGAAGCATTTGATGCTTTCATATTAAAAAAAAAAAATAGGAAGGGCCCATGAAGTTTACACAAAGGAGAATATGAAAGAGTTAAAGAGCAACAACAGACAAAAGGAAACTACAGCAACAACATGCTTCAGAAATAGCACAGAACACAGGCAAACAGAAACAGGGAGCACTGTGCAAGTCTCAGGCATTTTGAGACAGATGGCCTTCCACATTGGGAGTCCCAGACACCAAGCCCCTCTTTCTATTCACAGGTAAGTTAAAAAAAACCTAACAATTTGCTTTGCTCTGCCTATGCTAACTAATGCACCACCGAGAAACAGCAATTCATCTATAGCTCACACATCTGATTCTTGGTACTTCTCACTGATAACCATTAGGATCCCAAAGAAGCACTGCATACAAATACAACTGCTTTGGCCTGGAAAAAGTCTTCGGAAGTAACAGTGCAGAGAAAAAAGGGAAGGAAGGGGAAAGGGAAAGGGAAAGGGAAGGGGAAGGGGAAGGGGAAGGGGAAGGGGAAGGGGAAGGGGAAGGGGAAGGGGAAGGGGAAGGGGAAGGGAAAGGGAAAGGGAAAGGGAAAGGGAAAGGGAAAGGGAAAGGGAAAGGGAAAGGGAAAGGGAAAGGGAAAGGGAAATCACCAAACACTTAACACTTTAAAACCTTTTTTTTCAAATCATGTCTCTAAGACACTGAGAGCCACACAGCTTCAGATTTCACTTACAAATAGAAAAGGCTTACACACCCTGCACATCAATTAACTTCTCTCAGAGCAATGTAGTGTCAACTGTATTTGGAATAGTAACATCAGATACTTACTGTAAGACAGCAATACTTAGGTTAGCTCTCAAACCTGCCGTCAGACACTAGTGCAGTATAAGTGAGCTAAGCTTTCGAACCAACTCGCCTATATAAGCTTAAACAGCCCTGCCTCAGACAGCTAGATTTATACTAAACCAGCACATTGTTATACCTACACAAATACAAAAAGTGCTCTGTAAGCAACATTAACACTTCCCCCAGACATGGCCCATTAGTACTCCATCCATTCAGGAAAGAGCATAGCTTTTCATGGACTCGGATTTATCTTTCAATAATTATGATTCTACAATTTTAAAAAGGGACTCAACAGCATAGTCTTTTTTCAAGCAGAAAGAAGTGATTTTGTTTGTTTTGTTTGTTTTCTTTACCAATGATTGTTAAATCAGGATCATCTGATAATTTCCTTACAAGAAATTTTAATGGATACTTACCAAAACCATTACTGGCTTCTTCCATGACATTATGGCTAAGATTCCGGTTAAGATTACCTACAACATCAAAAAACTTTGCATCAGCAAGAAGCAAAGAACTATTCACAAAATGTCATCTGCATTGTATATATCACTGCTCTTATGAAAGGTACTTTATAATACTATAACAATGCTGGGAAGATACAAAGCTGCACTTTAAACACAACCAAATTTTTGTCCACTCTTTTCTTAAAAACATGCCAAGGGACAAGAGTTATACCAGTGACTCAGACCTCAACAATTGCCTAAAAAATTACTTTCAGACAACCCAGTACTTTTTTTTTTTTCTGCAACATGGCCAAGCAAATCTAAAAACTTGATATGTCTTCTCCAGCCTCGCTCACCACTCCAACAGTTCATGAAGTGCCTGTGGGCACTTACTGCTTCATCCCTCATGCTGGCTCTGGCCCTCTTCTAACCATCTCAGTGAACCAACTTCCAGAGCATAAACCCTACCAAAAACATTGAAGAGCACTAAAACTTATCTCCCTGATCTGACTTGCTATTTAGTCTGATGAATGCCAGTAACAGTACAAGAAGGAAAAGCATTCCCTTTACAGCAGTAGTCATTACACCAAACTTGCTGAGTCACAGAACTGAACCCCATGACTCTTCACCTTGGGGAGCAAAACAAGGAAGGAGAAAGCATTGCTGTAGAACTGAAGGAAACAGCATATCTAAATACTCTCTCACAGTAATGATGGGAACACTATAAATAAAGGCAAATCAGTTTTTCAGCAGGTCCTACCAATAAGCAGGTATATTTTAATTTGTGGGACTTTGTGACTAAGCCAATTCAAACCAAACTTGTACTCTAAAAAGAAGTAAGAAGATGAGAAAAAAAACAGGAAGTTGCCCACTAGTATTTTTAATAAATCCCTTCTGTAACTTCATTCACTTGACATGATCAATCTGATTTAGCGTAACATGCACATATGACTTGGCCAAGACACCTACTGGTATCATCACTGGTGTTGCAAAACCACATACGTAACTCTGCAGTTTCATAACAAATTATTTTTTTGAATTCTGTGAGTGCAAAATAGTCACACGATTTTATAACAAAGCACAACAATACTGATGTGAATTCCTGTTTTGCCTTAAGGATCACACAACATTTCATTATGCTTGTTATAGCTTTAAATTATGAAAAGAAAGTCTTCCTCAAGGTATTCCTGACCTGCACTTAACCAGTGAATGATAACCAGCATGTTGCATCTAAAATGAAAAAACGAAAACAAAAAAAACCACACCAAAACAAGAGACACCCTCAATTTCAGCTTTTAATTGCCTCACCTTTCCAGTTTGCTTCTGAGCTAAAATTTTCACTCACACTGTTACACCTGAAAGGTATTTCTGATAATTATTCAACTGAATATATTATTGTTTCAGAGCTAGCATTTAAAAAGTAATCATCCTTCTTCATTATTAAAGAGACTCAATATTTCTATATTTTATAATATGCATATAAGCATGGTTCTGCCTGCAGAGCTCAAAGAAATTCCATAGCTTACATATATTTAAACCAGTTTTAATTTAGGGTAAGAAAAACAGCGGATGAAAGATCAAGAGGAGGATACCAAATGCACATATTTGGATGGTTTGGGTTTCCTCCCCACCCCACCCCATCCCACCCCTAACAGGCTGTCTATACTTTCAGTGGTTAAAATCGCATTATACAGACAAATAGGAACTATTTGATCCCCAAAGTACAGATCATTGAGCACATTTCCACAGGTTGTGAACAACATCAGAAACATAATATAAATGTTTAAAGCCAGGGACAGGCTGATGCTGTTCACATCAGCAGCAGAAGCAGAGCATGCCAGCCACAGAACGCAACTTGCTCATTGATCGAGGGCTCACAAACCGGGCGCAATCTGACTGTTTCCTGCTCCTATTAACTTCTGCTACTACTGCCTAGCTTCTGCAATACAAACTATTATATACTCTACAATTATAGAGGTGCAGTTTAAAGCAGGGCCCAACAGGATGTGGAATAACTTCTCTCACTACTCTTTAGTAAACTGTCATAAACCCATCCATTTTTTTTTCCCAGGAATTTCGCTATTTTATTATCTCTCAGTCTTGCTAGCGCAACGGTATACAATGCACAACAGCAATATGCAACATCTACATACACCACGACTTGAGAAAATTCGGTTTCTGATTGTGTATGATAATTTAGTACTTTTTTTTAGGCTAAAAGGCACACCAGGAAACAAATCCCCAATCTAGTGTCTTATCCTGTTGGGATTCGTGCTGTAAACCTGGTAAAGCCGTTAGCAAAAGTGTAACTGTTTATTATTTCCAAGTAAGAGAAAGCTGCTCTTCGCTGTTGGAGCAGCGGGAGCAAACGTGTCTCGGTGACAGCAGCTCTGCCTTGGAGGTCCCGTGAACCCCAAGCTCAGCGCTCGCACGGCGGGTTTCCCGGCGGGTTTCCCAGCGCTCGGCAGGCGCCGGGAGCAGCCGCTGCCGCCCCCCAGGGCCGCGCACGGGCAGCGAGCCGGCCGGGACGGGAGCGGGCTGTTGGCCGGCTGCGGGCCCCCGGCCGTGACTTACCGAGGAGCCGGCCCAGAAGGAATAGGCGTTCTTCACCTGCGGGCCGCTGCTCAGCGACAGCGCCCTGAAGTTCAGCGCCACCACAGAGCAGCCCAGCACAACCTGCAGCAGCCCCAGCGGGAGCAGCGGCCGGCGCGGCAGCAAGCCGGCGCCCGGGGCCGGGGCGGTGGGGCGCGGGTTGCGATATTGCGGCAAGCCGGGACTGCAGCCGCCAAAGCGGAGTGGCGGTAGCGGGGGGTCGGCGGCCGCGGTGGACAGCGAGCCGGCCGACGCGCCGGGGGACGGGCAAGCGGGGGCAAGTCCCGGGACGGGACAGGAGATGCCCGGCAGCAGCACCGGCAGGGACATGGGGGGCGGCGGCGGCTGCTCTTCGCGGGCGGCTGCTGCGGACGCCTGGCGGGGGCCGGACGGATCCCCACCGACCACCCGGGCGACGGGTTGTGTAGCGTTGCCCTCGCCTCGCCTCTCCGCCGGGAAGGACGCCTCCGCGCCAGCCCCGGCCGTAGCCTCCAGCTGCCCTCCGGGACACGAGGCTGCCCGCCCGCCTCCCCGCACCCCTTCTCCGACGGGCACACCGGCCTGCCCTCTCCCCACCCCGCCAGGCGCTGCCGGGGCCACCCCAGCGGCAGTCGTCATGCTCGCCGCAAGGTGCCTCGCCTGGTCCCCCGCTCCCGCCCCGCTGGCCCGTCGCCGACCGGCGGACTCTCCTGGCTGCTGGGCCATGGTATCCCCCGGTCCCGCCCCGCCCCGCCCCGTCATGTCTCGTCCCTGTATGGCTCTCCCTACTGCTACATGGGCCGTTTTGTACCACTCTTGATGGGGTTTTCACCTCCCCTTGTTAACGTGCTCACTCCCACCCCTCCTCCCTGGCCTTTTTTCCTTCAGTCACTGTTGTTAGCAAGCAGTAAGCCTGAAGTTTAAAAATAACTCGGGGGGAAAGCCACTGGATTGCATTTCGCGTTGTTGGCGCGCTTCCACCAGGAGGAGGAGGTTTGGCTGACAAAACGATGTGTGTTTTTATGTGTGTGCCTGCGTGCAGGCACCGCGCCATGTGTCTGAGCAAAGATAAGGGCAGAGAAATGTCTTTCCTTATTCGTCCCCCACATTTTCCCTGGGAAAAGCTTGCCGTGGTCATGGTCTGTCCTTCTCTTCCACTTTTTGATATGCTCCAAGGAAGGAAGGTCAGGAATTTACTTTGGCTGTGTGTGCTGCTCTCTCCAGATCAGTCAAGGCAATTTTATACCTGTTGGGCTTGTGTGGACATTACTTTGAAAAACTGAGAATTTCTGATATGAAAAACAGAGCTTTTAGTACTATGGGAAAATAATTTATGTTAAAGGTGTCATTGGCTCAGACGACAGCACTTGCTCCTCTGCAGAGAAGGGTGCAGATCTGGCACTCAGGAAAGGATTTGGAAGCTGTTGCAATAATGCATAAAGTCTTATAAAAAGGAAGGAAAAGATTCATCATTAGAGAAGCAGCTGTTGGAGTCAGATCCTTTGTGCATCTCTGTTGATTTTCTCTCTGAAAATCCAGCATTTAGAGCACTCCTTAACAAGAAAAAAATCACCTGCCACCCTGGACCATCATCTTGCAATCAAACTCTCACAAATCAACCTTTATGCCAGTGTTTATGGACCAGAGTTTGAAGCAATAGACTTGAACACCCAAGATATAATAGGAGGGCTGCTCAAGTGCTACTGCTCTTGCTTATGCCCTTCCCAGTCTTTAACTCAGGCATTAATTCATAAGCATGTAGGTTTAACGATACATGTGAGATTGAAGTCTATCCTACACATGCTAACTTACATGACATTTTCTATGTTTTTACCTTTTATTCTGTTAAATGAAAATAGAATTGCAGATACTGTAAATATGCTGAAAGTTCACTAACAGTGAGTAACTGCAAAATGCCACATCCATGTATTTCAGGGCTTCAGGGATGATGTTCCAATCTTAGCTTACCCAATTTACAAAAAGCAGACAAAGGTAAAAGATGCTCCATCAAATGACAGATTTTAGCTGTATCCAACTAGCAGCTTACTTGTAACAAGTAAAAACAGGATATATGCACTTCATGTGGTAAATGGGATCTTGTAAAGCATGACATTTATTTCTGATTTCTTCAAACATGCTCTTCTTTTTAACTTTCATAAATACAAACTGGGGAACAAAAACAGTTACATCAGAACAGAAAGTTATTTTCAGTCTGAGCCAACAAGTTGTTACTTCATGTCTCAAAAATGCAAACCTATGATGTACTAACTCATGAGCTTGAAGTTCTCTGTGTTTTGGACCTGCATATTGCTTTCTCCGTAGCTGTTTACTGACTTGTCTTAATCTGTGAAACAGAAAAAATATCTAGATCTTTTTCATCACATGCTCCAAGTTACTTCAAATATCTGAAACTCCAAAGAATCATGGAATGGTTTGGGTTGGAAGGGACCTTCAAAGACCACCCGCCCTGCAATGAGCAGGGACATCTGCAACTAGATCAGGTTGCTCAGAGCCCCATCCAGCCTGGCCTGGGATGTCTCCAGGGATGGGGCATCTACCACCTCTCTGGGAAACCTGTGTCAGTGTTTTACATCCTCATTGTAAAACATTTCTTCCTCAGATCTAGCTTGAATCTCCCCTCTTTTAGTTTAAAACCATCACCCCTTCTCCTGTCACAACAGGATCTGCCAAAAAGTCTGTCCCCACCTTTCTTATAGGACACTTAAGTGCTGAAAGGCCACAATAAGGTACTTGTGAAGCAGCCTTGAGATGGTTTTATTACATCATGTCACCTTACTTTTGGCTCTTGAAGCTTTGGGAAACTGGGCAACCTGTGAAATCTTTTCACAGAGCCTTGAAAAGGAGAAAAGTTAGCCTGAAAAAAATGGATAAAAGAACTTTTAAAAAATATTAAATAATAATACTGTATAGCATGCACAGATAACAATTGAATTCCCTCCAATACTGTTTAAACCCATCCAAAGTAAATATTTCTAAAGGGAGATCAGTTTCTCTGATGACATGTTTGGCTACGTGCAATAAAAAATTTCAATATACTCTTCAAAGTCCTGTCTGTCTTGAACTCATGCAAAGACTTAGGGCATCAGAAGACACCATGACCTTGATCAATATTCCTCTAGAAGCAGAAGCAAAGTTGCATTATATGTAGAATATCAACATTTTCAGGACACTCAGAAGAGATACTTGAAATCAGCTGTCTGGCTTCTTTTCCCTAGTTTTCGTAAACCTCCACTGGTCAGCTCAACTTCTGTAATCCCATCTTTCTGCGTAGACAAAATCTGGATGCTCCACGCTTTGGAGTGACTATATGGTATCCTGCAGCCTGTGGTCATCCACTTAACAGGGACAGAGCAACCTCAGTTCCTCAGCTGCCCAGTGCAGATTGATATGGGAATCCTGGTGCTCCTGAACAGAGCAATATGACTCTTGGGGGTGCCAGATGAAGAAGCAAAAGTCAGCATAAAAATGCATTTAGTGCTCACGCGAACAGATAGGGAGCTGATAGAGACAGACAGACAGACAGACAGACAGATAGATAGATAGATAGATAGATAGTAGAGAGATAGATAGATAGATAGATAGATAGATAGATAGATAGATAGATAGATAGATAGATAAAGAAAGGAAAGGGCAAGTCAGGATTACCTTGGTTACTTAGATAGACAGGTTAAGAGACAAACAAGATAAAATCTCTTTTCTAGGAGGTAGGAAAGAAAGTCTTAAAGCAATGTGACCTACAAATGTGACCAGAAGCAGTCAACTGGAAGCACAAGCTAAATACTAAAACTCACCAAAGCTCAGCAGTGATGATGGTTACTCAAAAAAACACTTCTGGAGAGAACGTAGATCATGGGGGCTGTAGTCATTGCTCTCTGTACAAGAAGCAGACAGCCTAGGGCCACTCCTGTGGGCCTGGAGATAGTCACAGCTGAGCGGCTCATTCCTCCCCAGGTACGCTGTGAGTATTAGCCACATGGGAATCGTGGAGCTCCATACTCTTGTTTGATTCCCATAGCAGGCTTTTGGGAGACGGGACCAGGATGGCTCTGAGTGCTGACACAGCCTGCAGGGCTACAGTCTGCCTTTACAGGTCAACGTGGCCTCCAAAAACATGTCACACTTGGCCAAGTTGGGACACCTTGTAACAAGTTTCACTATGTATTTTTGGCCATTTTTTTTCCTGGTTCATTATGTGGGACATCTGAATGTCTTGTTGCTGCTGTCCCTATTATGAATAACGTGCTACCATTCTTGTTCTGAGGAGCTAGATGAGGCTGTTTGCACTGTTGATGTCCATGTGAGTGCTCTGTGTGTTTGTTTGTACCATACATGTGTCTGGCCACATGTAAATATGCATATATATGTTGTATACACATGCTCTGTGTGTGTCTGCTGGGAGCACGCACTCAGCCTCATTAGC
Source organism: Streptopelia decaocto (assembly GCF_964273445.1). Lineage (NCBI taxonomy): Eukaryota > Metazoa > Chordata > Aves > Columbiformes > Columbidae > Streptopelia > Streptopelia decaocto. The sequence continues at coordinate 26,754,601 of NC_138657.1, forward strand.
AGCTGGACCTTGGGACATGGAGCTGCTGCAGCCTCACTCCTCCTGGGCTGCTGGATCCATTATGATTCTGCTAATTGACAGTTTCTGATGAAATCTGATGGTTTTTGCATTCATTCCTCAGTTAACTTCTGCATGTCAAAATCAATCTTTCATGAACCACAATAAACACAACAATAGGCCATAAATGCAAATAAGTGTCTCTTCCTTATAAATGATAGCTATGATTTCTGCGAACAAATTGAATGTTTGTTACCCTCTGTTTTATCATAAAAATAATTATGAATAAATTCCTGTAGTTCAGAAAACATTATTAAGAGAACAAGCCCATGTCCATCACATGTCCATCTTCAGATTCCTATTGTTCTTTCCTACTGTTCTTTTCTCAACTAATTTTAGCTTCAGCAGTGTGTCTTTGGGTGGTATAACAGGTTTACCATAGTCACTGTCACTGGGATCTGTTAATTGGTGCTGCCAGCTGCTCACCTATGCAGATATCCTCCTTTGTTGGCATAATATATGTGATGCAGCAAGTTGATAAGGCCATTTCTGTATCAGTTGCCAGAATATTCCCAACAAATAGACACACAAAGCATACTCTAACACTTCATGCTTCTGCAGCCTTTATAAAACAGGATGCAAGAATTCATCAGCAGATTCATCATCTGTGCATAATCTCATAATGAGGTAACAACCAGGGCCAAGAGGGGGTAGCAAAGCTTATCCACAATTCTGGGGGCATGAAGGATCCCCAGCATTATTTTTGAGCTGCAATGGCTTTGCAGAAGTGTCACGCAGAAGAAACCTGTATCAACTTTATGTAAATATCTACATCCTGACACAGTAACTCTACAATGCCACGATGATACTGCATTATATTTTTTAAATACTATCTTTAACCAAGTTAAAGAAAGAAGGAAAAAAAGATGCAAACAGTAAAGGCATAATGTCCATCTGTAATTCCAGCATTATTAAGGAAGCTTACTGGATTAGCTCCCTCAGAGATTTCATGCAACCTGTTTAGCTTCGTCATGTCACTTCAGTTCTCAGCTCAAAGTTCATGAGGGCAGAAGATTTCATTCTAGATTTCCCATTCCAAGACTGGGACTCAGTACTTCCAAATGAAGTCTCCACAAAGTAATCAACACCCTCTTGTGTTTGTGGTGAGCATAGGCCGTGGCCTTGGTATGCTAGAACGCTGGATCTTATATAGCCTTGCTGCTTCTTCCAGGCCTGGAGAATGACTCGTTGCTCTGGCCTAGTTGGGTACATCGAAGAATATGAGGAGCAACCATCATGCTGAATACACTCATTAAGAGCTATATATGTGATTAATTCAACATTATAGAAAATACTTTGATAAAATATCTGGTCTGACACTGTCTCCTGATTACCATCAAAAATAATGGAAGCATCTAAAAAAAACATTTCAGGGATATGTTAAGCTATGCTGGTGACGGGTGCTACCCATCCGTGCTACTAGGGTAAGAGCCACCTTTAACTGTTGCAGAAGAGAAATGGGACTGGGCATATTTTGTGCTCAAAGGAAGAATGAACAATGTATCCTTGTGCCTGGACCCAAGTCAGTCAAAGCCGCCAGGGGAGCGCATACAGAAAGGTGAGACTGTGGTGCAGTTGACTGTGTCAGAAAAGCCACAACAAAGACTAGTTTTGACCAGATTAGTAAAGTTTTGACAATTCTTCATGAAAATGAATGGCTGTCATTGGGGGAGAGCAGCAAGGGGAAAGAGGCTTTCGGTTTTTTTTTGGTAGCACAATCCTTCTTTTTATCCTTTATTCTGCTAGATAAGGTAGAAATTATTGAAACAGTCCTGGTATTTTTGTGTGTTTGTTTTTCATATAATATAAAATATGTTTTTCAGCTCTCTCAGGAGGAAGACAAAGGAAGAAAAAAGTAGAGAAGGTAGAATTTCCTTGTTGGAACAAAGAAATAAATGCATCTCAGATGAGGAAAATTTTGCTGCTCACATAATTTACTTTCATGAAGTCTTTTCATATTCAGCTGGAGATAATTTATTTGAATAAAACCTTTGTGTTCTTGCTGTATGTTCTTAGATCCACCTGAATTTTGATGCTACAGTTCCAACTCTGAAGTAGTTAAGTACTGCCTACGTGAGAATGTAGCTACTAGCTCAGCTGTACAATAAGCTAAAATAAGAGAGTCATGATCATCAGCTCTTCCCTGTGATTTCCTCCCACTCGGGATGCTTCTGTCATTCAGTTCACGGGCAGTTCTCAATGGAAAATTGTTCAGTTATCTTTTTTTTTTTTTCCTTTCCATTTTTCCTGGGATCCAGTACATGTCCCTACCCTTGTTCCCAGTCACAAGCAGTAGAGAAATATGCATTTATTTATCTTTCATAATTTCCAACAGAATCTTAAGTGCACTGTAATGGTTTTGATTATCCCTGGGAATACAGAAAACAAGATCTGTTAAAATACATTGTTTCCTGGTCAAGCTGCTGTGCTTTACTCACTTGCTTCTGAGTGGCTCTACAAACAGTAAGCAATAGACCTTCAGTAAACTTGTAGTGTGTGCAGCACACTAAACTAAGTCTTGAGATGAAGTTCACCTGTTTGCTTTCTTTGGTTTAGAAGTGAGAGAAAATAATTCGAGATTGCTTCTTTTCTTTTCTTTCCCTACTGAGAAGTGATCCGAGCATTGGTTATGAGTTTGGAAACCAACCCATCAGCAATTCTGCTACTGTGGCTTTATTTTGTTAAGACAAGTTTTAAGGGACAAAGATGTCAGCTCCGTCACATCAGAAGGCTTTTTAAGGTGCCATGTAATGCAGAAAAAGTGGTACTCCTTCACAGTTCAGCAATGGAATTCAAAGGGAGAAATGTTCACCTTTCATTCTCCTTGCAGTATCAGGGTGTCTCTGGAACTCTGGAAGAATGTTGCAGTATCATACAGAGTGTGGAGAATTTATGTGATGATGCTAATATATCCTCCTTTCACTATTTTTGGGTCCCAAGGGAAATCAAAGTCTGATAGCATCCCCAGAGCCGACTTAGATCTTGGAATGACCCCTACATATTGCTTTCTTTGTGCCCCCATATGATGTCAAAGACAAAAATAGATTTTTTTATTGTCCTATATTATTTGATTAAGTATTAGCTAACAGTTATAATTTGTAGTTTATCTTTAATGGAGGAAAACTTTTTTCCCTATGTGCCTAAGGCAGCAGTTTCCTGGTCTTATTTTTCTTGCACTATTTGCATGTGTATGTTAACTGTTGCCAGAAAAAAAAGAAAAAAAAAAAAAGAAGAAAAAAAAATGCATGTGCTTAAGCAGCAGTAAATTTGCTTTATTAGCTCCCCAGGACACATATGTACCTGGAATTTTACCAGGGGATTTGAGCCCTCTTTAGTTCCAGGGAACAGAGTTCAGTGCAGAAGCTTTCCAATAAGATCCTGGTGGTCTGTCAGCCTAATTGTGCTCAGCTTGGGAAAGCAGTAACATCTTTACAAGTATTGTGGTAAATATTATTATGGGCTTTGGAATACAAGAATCTTGCACAAGCTATTTAATTTCTGTTCATACTTACTATCCTTTTTTGTAGTAAAATTCTAAATTAGAAAATCTAAGCCCTTTCAGAGAATGTACACTTATTTCTTATTTCCATAGACATTTTTGTCTCACAGAATCACAAAATGTTAGGAATTGGAAGGGGCCTCAAACGATCATCTAGTTCAATCCACCAATCCTCATCACCTCTTGCTCTAAAATATCGCAAGTTTAACAAAATTGAAGGGATGAGAAAGATCAGGTGATTAACTGGAACATAGTAAATTCTTCAAGATATGAAGCTTGTGACTTCAGGTAACTTGACTTTGTTCTGTCATACTGCTTCAATTTATCTCCACCTTGCTACTAGTCAGGTTATTATATTGCTGGATCATTAACTTTCTTAGATGTTCCTCTTTTCTCTGTGACTTAACATGTGCATATTTGTGCATTTTATCATTGTTTACCTGCAACTACTGCCTGTAGAAGATTGTGTTGACTCCTGTGATAATTCTCATGAAGAGGAAGCAGAAGCAGAAATATAAACTGTGTAGATACAGGGATTTTTCCTTAATTAAGGTAGAGGATTTTATCCGTAAGTCTGCAATCACACATCTTTGGTTCAGGTTTGTTTCTGCACCTCTTTGTGTGTGGTTTGATTTTTTGCGTCTTAAAAAAAAGTTATAATTCTTTTTATGAAGTCTTGTTCTGGTCTGAAGGGTGGTTCTCCAGCTGTGTCATCTCCACTAGAGACTGAAGTAACCTCGCAGGTATGCAGGGAGGGTGTGACTCTCCTCTTCCTTTTACACTGGCTGTCACTCAATGAAAGGGGTACTGAAGTTTAAGTTGCTGCTTTGGTCTACACACATACACCCCCACTGCAGCAGAAAGCAGAGGTGGCAGTGAGGAGAACAGCATAGGGAGGGTATGTCCTTAAACTCTGTCATTAGCGGCATTCAGGTAAAGATTTATGGTTTTTCTAGAGCTCCTCATCATACTGCTCATTTACTAGGGCTACAAGGACAGATTAACAAATAATAAATAATCTAAACTCACTATAGCAGTGGACTGCAGAGGCCTCTGCCCTCTCAAAGATATAAAAACACATAGGGAAAAACAGAGCTCCAATTACTTTTCAATAGAGCAGAAAGCTTCTTTAAATTTGATTCTACTTTTATAACTGGACATGTTATTTTGCAGACAAAACTGAGACCTCATTTTAAAATTTTCTTGACTGTCTTGTTTATCACTTGAAAAGAGATGTGTAGATTTTTAATTTTAAAAGGGAAACCAAGTTTGTCAGATATGACACTATATGACACAGGAAAGCCAAAAACTAAGCTGCCCTGTTTCAGCTTGACATATTTAGTATAATGCTCATCTCATCATTAAGAAAGCTAAAAAAACTGGTACAACCCCATAGCCACCTGCAAACACTTAACTTCTGATTACCAGCTGGAGCTCAGGGACTGGTCATGCAAGTGACATGTTTAGGCTGTCTTAGAAGGTTCACATGCTAAGTTCAGAGATACAACAGCAGGTGGGGTTGATTTACTTTTTAGAAATCTCCATGTGTAAAGTATGCCCATGTTCCACAGAACTGTTTGATAAAAACAAAGGAAAAGTCTTGGTCAGTGGGAGCTAAATTGTGGCCTATATGGCTGTTACTTTTGGTAAGAGATTGTGCTATTTCCTAATAGGCAAACCCATGGCACTTTATCCCATCCTAGAGTTTTGCAGTGGTTTCAGGTGTGCATTCTGATGAATTATAGCTTGTGTAAAAGGTAATTCCATGATGTCTAGACTGCACCTCAAGACCGCAAAAGCATTATTTTTCTTTCTGTTAGGATGTATACATTGCACTAAGGAAAACAAGATTTAGTTCATCTTAGATTATACCTATGTTGGCTTGGAATTTCCCTGGAAATCACTGTGAATGCTTGTAAAACTTCAAGGTAAAGTTAAGTATATTGTAGTAAAATAACACATTCTTTGCAAAGAAAATGAAAAGATTATGATTTCTTCTCTTTAAACTGATGATTTTGAAAGAAAACACTAAAAAGCCATTAGTTAACTTGGCTGCAAATTTAGTTTAGAGGATTGTGGAAGGAGCTTTCTTTCCCCTGGTTTCTTGATTCACATAAACATCAGTTCACAATGGAAGTTTTTTCTGATGTCTACAATGGTTAGTAATGTGCTCATATAGGAATATATCTAGAGAGTCAAACAGCTGATCAGGGAGACCCAGTGCTACTTGAAGCATTTCAGGGATGTGACTTTGAACTAGCCCAGGTCCGGTCCTATGGACTAAATGCCTGTTAGCAGTTGTAGCATATCTTTGAATTACTTAATTCTGACTGAAAGGAAATCTGACAACGTCTCTGAGAGGCACTGAGGTGCACTCTTAGATGCTTCCATGACACGAGTGATTATGAGATTTACTTGAAAAGCACACTGGTGTAGAAGTATGTGTTTTCTGTCCTGGAAATTCAGACTAATTAAAGGGTGTCCTGCAGGGCTGCCCAGAAGTTCTGTGGTACTTCATTGTAGACCATTTAACATAAAATTTCTAGATACATATTTCTAGCACTTCCACAAAATATGTTTTGCTTCTCTATCTATTTACTTACAGCTAGGAGCCAAATTCTAATGTGATCATGTAAAGTCATGTTCATTTTCCATGTGTGGTTTCATGTTGTTTCAGAACTCTGATGTCCCAATAAAAATATGGTGAATAGTGTCACAGTTCTTTTGAATCCTCTAGTTATGTACACAGACCACCACACTATTCCAGTGTTGCAAATATTAAACTGTTACTCACTATTGCCGCTATATCACATTGATGTTCATGCACAGGAAAAGTGGTATAATCACCACCATTCCATTCTACTTCTGTGGTGGCAGCTATACACATATATCCAGGAACAGCAGTATTGCTTATACACTTTCCCACTGGGGGTATCTGACAGGAATCTGACAGGAATCTAGAAAGATGTTTTGTTGGTGGACCAGTGTTGACAGTAATCAGTGTAGTCCTGACTTGATTTTTCCACCTGCCACACCATGACAAGATTGCCGTAAGGTCAACATAGTTTTCCTTTACCCATTTGATATCCCAATGTGCATTATCGTATCTCTTCTTTATAAACTTTTGCCCTATGGGGCTGTGAAGAGCTGAAGATCAGCCCTGCTGTGGCATCGTGGGGTCAGAGACTGATGGTCCTAGGGCACTGAAATCAGGTCCTGGAGCAGGGCCAAGGGGAAGGCACTGGCGGGCTGAGCAGGGACAGTGCTCTTACATCCCGGACATTTTATCAAAAGTTTTCTGTTCCAGCTCTATGACGCATATAGAAATCAGACAATAGGTAAATGCAACAACACCAAAAAAACCATTCAACCTTTCCCAAATGCCCTAGAGCATACACCACATCCTTGTGGGAGGGCTGAGGACAAGCTAACGAGCATCACATCATGGTTGACACCATTTCCATGGCTGTTGGTTACACTGAGGACAGCATTGCTTACAGAAGTTCAGAGATGATCTGTGGACCTGTCTTGGCCACTCCTGGCATTTCCAGTCATCAGGACCCACTCAGCATGTCTGTTCACTTTCCTGCAAACACTGAGCCTGACCAGGGAAGATTCTAAGCCCCTCTCTAGCCCTTGAATTCATAATAGGTTTGGGGCTGCTGGAAAGAATAGTCACACATAGTCAAGGTCTGCACGTGTTGTCTCATTCAGTTGTGCAAGGCCCAGGAGACATCAGCTGGCAATGGGAAGCTGAGCTGCATGACACCATGGGGGATTTGTAGATGAGAATTTTTGTCTCTGCTGAGGCATCTTTAAAAAAATGGGCCTGGGAGGCCATCACAATCAGGCTAAGATCAGTTTCTGTGATATCTTCAGTACTCATATAATTTCATTTGGCAGTATCACTTCGCTTGGTTCTTGGTTTATTCCTGCATTTCTACCAGGTCTGCGGTTATCCCTGTAGATCAAATACCACTTCTGTGGTCCAAGGGCCCATGGGCTGCTCATGAGCTTGCACAGGAATCTTTCAGAGCAGGGCCAGTTTCTTTGTTACACAAAGGTATGCTCTTCCTACTGGGAAGACAATAATCTAGCATGCACGCTTCATGACTACAAAGGCTCAGCTCTCTGGCTGAGATTTTCTCCCCTGTTTTGGTTTTGTTTTTAAATCCAAACCCAAGGATGAGAGGAAATGGCCTGAAGTTGCACGAGAGGAGGTTTGAATTGGATATTAGGAAAACTTTCTTCACAGAAAGGGTTATCAAGCACTGAAACAGCCTGCCCAGGGAAGTGGTGGAGTCACCATCCCTGGAGGTGTTTAAAAGACATGTAGATGTGGTTCTTAGAGACATAGTTTAGAGGTGAACTTGACAATGCTAGGTTAACCGTTAGGCTCAATGATCTTAAATGTCTTTTCCAACCAAACAGTTTTATGAAAATTACTGTTTAATTATTAATTTATAAATTGGTAAACTACAATGTACTTTAGGCAGCTAAATAATCTTACAAGGCAGACTTAGATATTTAGGTGTACTTGAAGCCATAAATATATAACCGAGGTTAACAACATGGGATTTTTAAGAATGCTTAAGAGTGCCTGGATGTGTAGGTTATTGGACATAATTAAAACTATTTGAATGACTCTCACGAAATATAATAAGTATTTGTATGGTTTCCACTACATGAAAAGGCACACAAAAGAAACATTACCTCATACGCTAACTGAAGTGCTTAAAAGCTATGTGTTTCAAATAAGAAAGGCAGCGTGACAGGACATGTGTCTGTAGTTGACCATATAGAATAATGTTGTTTCAGTTCTTCTTTATCCACTTACTTTCAAGTCTACTTCATCCCATTAGCATTTCTGCTGTCAGATGTGGAGGTGTTCTTCATAGAGTGGAAGACCTTTTCTTCCTCTTCTTGGTTGGAATGAAGGCTATGTGTGAATCACCTGTTCAAGGTAAATGGGTCTCTTTCAAATGAGTTAGTATTATTTTCATTATGATTTGGAGAAAAGCAAAGCGTGTGTGTATGGTGCCCAGTTATCCTGGCTCCTTCCTATTCCGAGATGAATATAGGCTAAACTCAATTGCGTTTCTACAGTTTACAACAAAATTAAACCCTCTCATTTCAAAATTATGATAAAATGGAAAAGCTGATTTTATGCTTCTTAAACAATTTTTCTGTTCTAAAATCAAAATCACACAACAGTCTCACATAACTGTGGTAGAAGTCAATGACATTAACTGCAATGAGAGTTTTAGTTCTTTAGTTCTGCTGTTCATGATCTCAGTTGTGTTCTGTTTAATGCAGTAGGTGACCAGATAGGCAGTCTCTCTGCTTTTATATACACACATATGTGTGTGTATGTGTGTGTATGTATACACACAATACCTGAAGAGGCTTCTGGACATCTGTGTCTATGAGCACACTACAGAGAACATCAGATATTTAGCTGTGAGTGGCCCTCATTTCCAATGTGCCATTGGTGTTTTGTCTGTATTCTCTTGCACCTATGCGTGCCATTTTGGCTAATAATGGATTTTTAGAAGGCCTTTCATTTTCAGGAAAAAAAAGCCATGGTAATGTGGAAAGCAGGCTTCTACAGTTTTTTTTCACTCACAGTTTGGCAGTGAAGATTATTTTAGAAGAGCAGCTGGTGAATTGTGTTCGTCCTTCTGGTTCACTACTGCAACAGAAGGTATTTTCTTTATTTTGTCTCTTCATACATGCAGTCATTCACTTAACTTACATATCTCATACTCAGTTTTACTACAACATATTGTGCACATCATCTAAATGAGAATGAATGTTTCTTGTTGGTAGGAGGACCAACACTTATTCTTGAAACTGATGGGTAAAATCCACAAAGAAGGAGTACACATTTCAGGCTCTTTTGTGAGTGAATGAATTACCCTAAAATCCTAGTAGAAAAGGTAAGAAAATCTCACAGATTTTGTAAAGGACTGCATTTTGGCTTTATGCCGTAAGAAATATGAGCTCAGTGTTCAGTATCTGTAGTGATACTTCTTTCAGATGTTTGACCAATTAGCTTCTATGTTCTTTCAAAGTGGACTTTCCTCTTTCAGCTGTTAATAGCTACATGTTTAATTTCCCCACATTGATAGCTAAACTCCTTTACATTTTGCATGTGAATTTTTATTTTTCTGTATTTACATTGCATTTAAATTTTTCAAGTGCCTGCACACTTATTACAAATATATTTTATTTTTTACAAGTGACCCTTTAAAGATGATGTATGACATAATGTAAAGAATACTAGTCTAGTTTCACTCAAGGTGAAACAGTAGCACCTGCTTCCCTTTGACTTTACAGTCCGTATTAAGATTTTGGAAAACAGCGAGGCACACAGCAGTAGCAATGGCTAGTTCCATGGCTGAGTACTAGATTGGGACAGAGAGTGAGGTTCCTGGAACCAGGGAAACCCGAGGAAGAGTCTGCTGTGGCATTCAAGATGGGAAGTGGCAGTTCTCATGAGAGGGGCTGATGAGGCTTGGGCATTGCCAGGAGCAAACGTGGGTCGTTTAAACCTGGTTCTAGGGAGCGCAGGTGACCAGAAGTCTGGCATTCATGCAGGAAGGGCAGGGAAGCTCTGCCAATTCAAGAGATTAGCTCAATTGGTGGTTATCATTCTCCTAGGAGTCTTACTATGGTATTCACCTGACACAAAGGTGTGTCCTCTGCACTCACTAGAAGGGATGCAGCAACACAGACAGAGCTGCCGCAGGAAGAGGCAGCTGTCCATACCTCAGGCTGCAGGGAATGCCAGAGCCTCTCACTGGTATGGGATGGCAATAGAGATAAGAGCTGCACGAGGTGGGACCAGGTGGATGATCTGCTCAGCCTGGTGGTAGATCTGAGAGAGCTGGTAGAAAAGTTGAGAAGCATCAGGGAGTTTGAGATAGACTGGTGCCGAGCTCTGGCCTCCCTGGGACAGGAAATGCCACCAGTAAGAAAAGAAGATCGAAGGAGTCCTGTATCCTCCCGCTGCCAGACTGAAGACAGCACATCAAGGGAAAGGGGTGAATGGAAACAAGTCCACACTCAGGGTGGCAGGCAACCCCCTCCCCATCTTGCCTACTTCAACCTCCCAAGTGCCTCTGTAGAACAGGCATGAGGATCTGGATGTGTGTGGCAGTTGCACACCCCACTCTCTCTCCCTTCCCCCGCCTCTTTCAGTGTGGAAGAGGTGCATGCACCTGCTTCCCCAACACCTCCTGCCTCTCCTGCTATGGGGCAAGTTAACAGCTCCTTTTGTTTAACCATCTGTTGGTTAGCTAGGAGAGGGGAAGAAGTGCCAGACAGTCAGGAAGTTTCTGGGTGCCCACAGCCCAAGTGGGGGTTGCTGAGAAGTTTCTGGGCATCCGTAGCCAGAGTGGGGGAGAAGAGAATCTTCTAGAATGCCCACAGCCAGATCTGACATGATTATAAAATGGGACTACTTGCTGAGGCATCTCTTCGTGTGTGTCCTCTCGAAGCAGCAGGCCAAGAATGTTGTCATCAAGAGCCTTCTGCTTAGGCAGGATCACCGCCTAAGGTAATCTCCCGGGACTGGAACTACCTCACCGCACTGTGTGGGTGAGTGATAACTTACTTAATAGTTCCTCACTGCATAAGCAAGTGTATTTTCCTTGCCGAAATCGGGCAAGTGTATTTCCTCACAGGATTTGTGGGTGTTTTCCTCACTAGACAAAGTGTGAGCATTTTGTGCTTAAATATAAGCACGTGTATTTTCTTCCTGAAGTCAGGGACGGCTCTGGCGTTGTTTTTCGTGAGCCACATGTATGCACACTGTGGATCTCCATTGTTTTTATTTGCTGCACCCCAATAATTTCCTCAACTGATATTCAAGCCTGTATTTATGTTACTGGAGTGCTAACTGATTGCCCATTCCTTACCGGTTAATTTGCTCCACATTTTTGACCAGAATAAAAGTTTGTCCGCCTAAAACTAACTTCAGGGTGCCCCGTGACAATGTGGAAGGCCAGACAATGGCTGAGGAAAATGAAGGTCCATCTATATCAGAGGTGTTGACAGGATCAGAAAGGCCTACCCTCCACATCACAACCATCTCCACAAGGAAGAAAAGAAGGGTTATAGTTGTAGGTGACTCCCTTTTGAGGGGTACAGAGGGTCCAATATCTGGGACAGATGCTCCTTGCAGGAAGATCTGATGCCTTTCTGGGGCCTGGGTTAATGACATCACCAGGAAACTTCCTAGCCTGGTACAGCCCTTGGACCTGTTACTGGTCTTCCATGTGGGTGGCAATGAAGTTGCAACCCATAGTCCAAGGGTGATCAAAAGAGACTTCAGGACCTTGGGACAGTTGGTAAGGGAATTGGGAGCACAGGTCATTTTCTCCTCTCTCCTCCCAGTTGAGGGCAGCGACATTAGAAGAAACAGATGGACAGTCTATTAATACATGGCTCTGTGGCTGGTGTCACCACCACAATTTTGGTTTTTTTGGTAATGACATGGTGTACAGGGCAATGGATTTGCTGGCATTGGATGGAGTTCACCTTTCTCAAAGGGGGAAGAGGGTCTTTGCACATGAACTAGCAGGGCTCATCGACAAAGCTTTAAAGTAGGCATGATGGGGACGATAGCAGGCTCACTTGTGACAAGCTGTGGGATGAGACACCAAGGATCGAGGGGTGGGGTGTTAGTGAGGACCCTCAGCTGGTGGTCTTGAGATGTGTTGGCCTCACTGGAGCACACCTGAAGTTTTACAGAGATGAGCCAGGGACTCAGCAGAACAGAGGTGGCAGAACTTTCCAACAAGCACAAGAGCTCTTGATCCCCAGGTGTAAGAAACTGGGTAAGGAAGGCAAGAAGCCACCATGGCTGAGTGAAGATCTGCTGGTCAAACCAAAGGGCAAGAAGCAAAAGCACAGGCAGGGAGAGGGATCCTGGGAAGAATGTAGTGACACTGCTTGGTTGTGCAGAGATGGAGTCAGGAATGCCAAGGTGCAGCTGGAGATAATTTGGCAAAGGATACAAAGAAAAACAAGGTTTTCTACAGGTATGTCAACCAGAACAGGAAGGTCACAGAATGTGAACCCCTCCAATGAGGAAAACTGGTACAACAGACAAGGAGTATGTTGAGGTATTCATCAATTTTTTGCCTTAGTATTCACTGGTAAGCTCTCTTCCCACACCTCTTGAGTGGATCACAGAATCACAGAATGTTATGGATTGGAAGAGACCTTGAAAGATCATCCAGTCCAATCCCCCTGCCAGAGCAGGAACACCTACATAAGGTTACACAGGAAGGTGTCCAGGCGGGTTTTGAATGTCTCCGGAGAAGGAGATTCCAAGGCGCAGACCAGGGTAGTGAAGTTGCTTCCACTGTAAGATATCACGTTTGTGACCACTTGAGGAACCTAAACACACATAAATCTATGGCATAAATCTGACAACATACATCCCAGAGTCCTGAGGCAATTGGCTGATGTAGCTGCCAAGCCACTCTCCATGATATTTGAAAAGTCATGGCAATCAGGTGGAGTCCCTGGAGACTGGAAAAATAGAAACATTAAACCCCTTTTAAAAAGAGTAGGAGGACACCAGGAGCTATTGACTGTCAGCCTCACCTCTGTGCCTGGGAAGATCATGGAACAGATCCTCCTAGAAGCTATGCTAAGGCACACGGAAGACAGGGAGGTGATTCAAGACAGCCAGCATGGCTTCACCAAGGGCAAGTCCTGCCTGACCAACACAGTGGCCCTTCTACAATGGAATAACTACATGAGTAGTTAAATCCATACCTGAAGCAGTACACAGAAGAATTGTAGAATCACTTCAGTTGGAAGAGACCCTAGGATCATTGAGTCCAACCATGATCTAAGCTAACTCTAGCACTAAACCATGTCCCTAAGAACCTCATCTAAATGCCTTTTAAACCCGTCCAGGGACGCTGACTCCACCACTTCCCTGGGCAGCCTGATTCAATGCCTGACAACGCTTTCTGTGAATAATTTTTTCCTAATATCTAATCTGAACCTCCCCTGGTGCAACTTCAGGCCATTTCCTCCTGTCCCATCACTTGCTACTTGGAAGAAGAGATCAACACCCTCCATGCTACAACCTCCTTTCAGGTAGTTGTAGACAGTGATAAGGTCTCCCCTCAGCCTCCTTTTCTCCAGGTTTAACAGCCCCAGTTTCCTCAACTGCTCCTCATCAGACTCGTGCTCCAGGCCTCTCACCAGCTTTGTCACCCTCCTCTGCACTCTCTCCAGCACCTCAATGTCCTTCTCATGATGAGGGGCCCAAAACTGAACACAGGATTCCAGGTGGGGCCTCACCAGTGCCGAGAACAATCACTTCCCTAGTCCCGATAGCCACACTATCCCTGATACAAGCCAGGATGCTGTTGGCCTTTTTGGCCACCTGGGCATACTGCTGGCTCATATTCACCCAGCTGTCAATCAGCACCCAAGAAGCCAATTTTTTCAATCTGAATCCTAAAAGAAACAAGCAATTTTTGAAAGTTTTGCAACAAAGTGTACAGACAAATCAATTCACAGCTTCAGGCTGTAAGTTCTCACTAAGGCACAAGTCTCCAGAGTAGGGCGAGTTTTCAGACACACTGGGAAGGTTAAACATCTCACTACTCTTTTCTGTCAGTCTGGCTTTTTAGGCAGTCACCCCCACAAGGTTTGCATAAGACTGAGACAACCAGCCTTGCTATGTGTGTCAAAGGAAAGGAAATCTGCAACAAGGATAACTTTGTCAACCACAGTTCCTTTACTAATGGTACAGCGCAGCAACGTCAACTGAAATAAATACAGGTATTTGTATATAATACAAAAATATAGCCATTCATAAAATTCATACTGTGCCAGGAATTATGTCTTGAACTTCAACAGTTGATATATAACATTTTCTCTTAAATAATGCGGACAGGTACCCTCAGCCAAACGAATGTAATAACATTTTCTCTAATTTGAAGACAAACACACGAGGAGCAGTTTATTAGTTCAGTGTACCCATACATCACATTTCAGCTAAGATTTGAGAGCAAACTAACAGTTTTTCAAGTTCTCCTTTTACCATTTTTCTCTATCAATATCACAGTGGCTCTATAAGCAAATGGTGATTTTTTGATAGTAGGTACAGATTCATAGGTACAGAAAAGTATTTATCGGACAACCATCTTAAGGCACTATGGTTTCCACAACAGACACATGAAATTACTGGCAAAAAAACAATTTTAAAGACTGCTATGAGTGTGTAGCTACAGTACTATTGATGAACAACATTCTGTTTATATATATTTTTGGCAATACATTCAGTTGACTAGTGTGGCTTCTTTTTTCTTTTAAAAAAAGTAATAAAATATAAGATTTTGACATTGCTACAATCTCAAGAATGCCTCAAGTCTTTGCAAAAAAAAAAAAAAATCTCCCTTTATCCCTCTATTTTAAAAAGTAAAAAAATCCAACTGTCACTCTTGCAAGACAATTCTTTTACAGACTTCTCAGAAATACGTTTTCCAACATGCTAGATGGTAAAAGTCCACTCCTTTAAAAAAAGTTTGCTTAACTGCTGATAAGTACCCCACACCCAATTCTGTATTCCCTCTATCTCTGCTACCAACAGCACTGGTGAACAATTCATTTAAATGAAATCAAGTTCTTGATTTGCTCAAGACCCCTTCCTAATAATATCCCATGATATTTGCTCAAAGTTAAAACAATACGAAGTGAAACTAACATGCTGACAATACCTGCGCCAAAGACCAAAACTGCTACCTTGTTAAAATTCTCTTAAACCCAACATGAAAATCAGGATAGGACAAGGAGTAAATTCATAAAATTGCATGACGGAAACTGTGTTTTCCAAATTGCACATGGTAGTTCAGACACAGAACTACAATTGAGACATATCCACAGAATCATTTTGCATTTCGGAAAATGTTCCAGCCACATCACAAGCTGATGCCAAAAGATTATAAACATGACAAAATCACTGCAGCTTACCTAGGTCCACTCACTGAGTAGGGGATAGGAAAAAAAAAAAAAAAGCAAAGGAAAAAAAAAAGTAGATTTCAAATCACACATTACTTACTTTAAGAAGCATTTTCCAAACTAGTATCTATTCTGACAATTGCCCCTCTGTTTACCTATCCCTACATTTCAGAGTAGGACCAGCCGCAAATACTTGTAATAAATAACCCATACCCACTATAATGTTGATGTATTATTTTATGTATCCCCAAAGGCTTTCATTTCTGTATTGGTCAGCCAAAACCTTGGCTTGTACCCGCACTTGGTGCAGAGAGTTGATGAGATTTTTTTGTGCCTTATAGTAATGTCAATCTTGAAGTCAGACTTTTAATTGCCAGTGTAGTAAATAACTCCAAGGTTCTCCCCATTTTCCTATGACAAATGCCAACAGCATATAAAATGCAAAGTCACCTTTTGTTACCTCTTTTGCATAAAGGCCCAATGAGCAGAAGTCTTGTTACACTGTTTCTGCATCTTTTGTGCCTGAACCTTTAAAGTTTATCAACTTCCACATTGTCATTAATTTCTTGAATTTCAGTGAAACACTTCCTCAGAAGTAAACTACACAGGTCATGTGTTGTCATATGTACTGTCAACTATGAAGAACTATGTCTCAGATTCTGGTAAACTAAGGAACAACATTAATTTCCTACATCTCAAATAAACTTAAAATAAATAATTTCAATTAAAATAACAGCTTCAACCACCACAGCTGTGTAGTATATAAAAAAATAAGAACTATAGAGAATTAATATTGCTACTGTTACCTAATCATTGGCTTCCTGCACTACAGGAAATTTCTGACTCAATCAATAGCAAAATTTTCTAAGCTACTAGCTAAAATCCAGATGTAAAAATTATATAAAACTGAGAAAAGAGGTTGAAATAACATTCTGTATGTTAAAACCAGACAGTCTTCACTTAAATGAACAACTCATATCTTAGATTCAGAAGCGGCCGCAATTACTTTTGGTCATGTTCTGCATGTGTTTAGATCTCTGAACAACTGGTAACTTTATGATATACAATGTATCTTGTAAGCACCTAAAACTGCCTTCGGCTCCTTTTGCGTGACCGGGTTAAGGATGAATTAACACAAGGAAACTTAAATTATCATGTATGGTTGGTTCCATCCTCAGTTACCAAAACAGACATATGACAACAAAGTACCTATAAAAGCAGTGCAAATACAAAAGTTTCCTAACAGGGGAGGAAAAAAAAAAAAAAAGCAGCGTAGGTTTGCTCAGTGGTTGTTCACTGTTTTGCCTTCTGGCAGACGAAAGAAGTTATCTTCTTTGAGTTTAAGATGTTCTGGTAAATCTAGCTGTCTTTTTGCTTCTTCAATGTCTTCCTGAATTGCTGAAATGAGTGCCTCTGAAAAAGACAAGAATAGGGATATTTGAAAGTTGGTTTGAATTCTGAACACAATAGCAAGTGAAAATAAGGTGCACCACAGAATACCAGACAACAATCATAGAAGTAGAATTAAATTATTACC
Organism: Streptopelia decaocto; assembly: GCF_964273445.1. NCBI lineage: Eukaryota > Metazoa > Chordata > Aves > Columbiformes > Columbidae > Streptopelia > Streptopelia decaocto. The sequence goes on from NC_138657.1 coordinate 26,771,688, forward strand.
ACAAGGTTTCAAAGGCTAAATTATTCGGCTTTAAAATCCGCCCCCCTTCTGTTTTTTAACATACCAGAGTTGCATTTTTCACTGTTATAAGCACTACCATCTCCTTGTTCCAAAAGACATCTTAGCAAAAGATCAACAGGGTTTCATGAACTGTTTCAACTTTAACAGAGCTGCATCTTAAAAAGAAGTTAACAGACTAGACTGACGCTTTTACAACAAGCCCCTGATTTTAAAGTTACTCCTCAGACAAGTGACACAACAACACCATTTTTAGTGTGATATGCTGGAAGATGTGGGGCTATGTTTTTGTTTTTAATTAAACCAACTTGTACATTTACCTCATTAAAACATTTTACCGAAATTTCAAAGGTTAACAGTTAAAACACCTAATAATGGAAAAAGAAGAAGTGAAGACTTGCATGAATAAGACAAATAAGAGATTAGTGTGAGCGATACCCTGTAATACTGACCTACAGAATCAAAGTTTTTTTCCGGTCGAATATATCCAGTTATGACTATACTAAGAATTTCTCCGTAAAAGTCATCTTTGAAGGTGTGGATAATGTGCGTTTCCTAAGGGAAGAGAAAAGTTGGTGTTTATGATGAACTTTAATTTTATTCCTCTCACTGTAAGGATGCACTTCTAATATTCCTAATTCAAATTTTACCCAACAGATACCAATAAAAAGGACATTTAGTTCAGCATGTATAATGCAAGATTAAAAGGCTAGGGCTTTTGCTTATGGTAGGAAGAAGAAGTGTATTTTGCATGGAATTTAAGAAATGTGATAGCCAAAAAAAAAAAAAGCAAAAACATGGCATTACTCAGGAGAAATGCTTCACCACTTCTCAGAGGTTAGATTTCCAAGGCAACAAATCAAAACCAAAGCTTAATGTTTCATCATTAAGTTGATGCATCTAAACGGGTATGAAAATTTTGATTGAAATAGTTGGCTTAAGGAGACCTTTTACAACCAGCTCACACAGAAACTGAGTGATAAAATTCAAGAAGGAGCAAAGGCTGTGACGGGGTTCTGTCTCATGCTCAAAACCATCCATGCACATCTCCCTCTTTAATGTAGGCCCACCCATAGCAAAAGCAGCAGAAATACCAAATGGAAAGCTTTGGATTACCTGCTCAGAAAAAGTTAACTACAAAAATTTTTAGAAGTATCTCTTTGCACAGGACAAGAATATTACAAGGTCTTCAAACATTTAATACTTTAGAAAGTTCATGCCTTAGAGAGTCATACACAAATAAAGTATTTTAAACAATTAAAACATAGCTCTGCAAGACTCAGAAAAAGCACCAGCACCCGACAACAAGAAAAAAACAGCAGTCACAGCTCAGGATTTTAACTCAACTCCTCCATCCTATTACTATGTACCTCTGAATATTTTTTTCTGTATATCAAGCCAAAGCACCTCATGTATGGATTCCAACATTTAAGAGAAGAACTAATAGAAAATCCTTACCAATTAAGATGCCCAAACATATCTTATTTGAAATGTAAATAGATTGCAGAGAACAATAGATAAGTATGTTCTAGTTTATGCTAGGGGTCTCGTAACCAGTTAATTCAATGCATTTATCAAGCTGATACTTAGTTAGCTATCACCACCATAACCAACCACAATTTCAGAAATACTGTTAAGTTTTTATTTTAGAAGTATGTAAGTAATGATGGAATAGAAAGAAGAAAATAAACTTTATTCACATACAGCTCTATACTCTCTGGTTACTAAGAGTATTTTCTTTTCACAATACAAACATATGGATATCAAATACATTTCTAAAAGCAAACAAATTTATAGATCTCATTTATGGATCAAATTCTGCTTATCTTATTCAAATTCAACATCTGCCTCTTTTATTACAATAAAAATTCCACACAAAGCAAAATTCTTACCACTGATTTCTTAATATTCTTATAGAAAGGATTCCATCCTATGCTCACAACCATTTTATGCACATCTCCATTTCCAACACAGGCCCATCCATAGTATATACCAGTAGACATATCAGATGGAAAGCTTTCAACTACTTGCTCAGAAAAGTTGGCTGCAAAAATTTTTGAAAATGTAAAGTGTGAGTGACACTGTGTAAGTCAAAGACATAAGAGAATCTTCAAACATTGAAAAGCCAAACTCTGCCTACATATTATTTACAAACATAACACTGATGATGATGCAAATGATGCAATGTGTCGTTTGGCAAAGTATAAAATACAAAACAGGTTCACAAAATTCAGTTCCTATGGTAATATTAGAGTTATCATGTAACTTATGCATACTATATTTTATAGTTATACACATTCTCTTCTGTGGTAATAATTAATAAACGTGTTACATATCCAGTCAAACATATTTCACTCTTAGCATAACCGTTTAGTACGGTGAAAGATAAGAAAAACATTCAAGTTTCTTCTGCTCTACAAAATAGCATCTCAGAACGATTTACTTGCAAGTTAAATAATTCCTTATGAAATAAAATACATAGAAATAAATGAAATTATTATTTAGTCACCTGTCAACTTTGGACAAGTTGCCTTTCACAGGCATCTGTGGATTTTGGGGATTTTCTTTGAAAACTACATCCCTACAGTAACATAAATCGCCTTCTGAATGAAACTAGACTTCTTGCAAAATTATTGTCCTCCTGCCTCCCAGATAAGTAGATCTCTTCAGGCAAACATCAAGTTGACTTGAAAGAATTTATAGTTACTGAATTTTCATCAAAGCTCACAAGCAGTAAAAACTTCCCTCTCCTATTCCCTTTACACCATTTATAAGTCAAAAGTAAAATGCAAAATTGTTAACAGATGTTGTCAGAAATCCAGCACCTCAAGATTAGTCTTATATAGTTTGTCTGCTACAAGTGGTGCAACATGACTGCTGACTTCACTGTCTGTTTAAGACAGGCCAAAATTCACTTGGATTGTACATCTTTATTTATATACCTGAAACAGAGATGAACAACAGGAAAATATATTTCTTTGCAGGCCACATCCACCTGCTGTTTTTCAACCTCTGCATTATTTCCATCAACCTTCCTTCCTTACAACTATTCCCTTTGTGAACGGATATTTTCCAAGCTTCCACACCACAACATCGTGCATGTGACCACTTATCTACATCCTGAACGCTACCGTGACGGTCATTAGATGCTCAAACCAACAGAAGAAAAAAAAAAAAAAAAAACTGGAAAAAACACCTCACAGAATGGGAGAAAAGTAACACAAGAGAGTACAAGACTCTAGGCAACGTAAAAAAGTAAAACGCCTGCCATAAAAAAAGCTAACACGGAACAAGCCAAGCCTTTTCCCAGAAGGAACGAGTCACGCCAGCGGCGCGGTTGTGCGTTCAGCGGGCCCTCCCACGCTCACGGGAGCTCAGTCCCCAGCCGGGGTCCCGCGGGGTCCCGGCAGCACAGCCGGGCGCCGGAGCCCCAGCGCGGCGGGGCCGTCCGTCCGCGGGAGCGCGGCGGCTGCCGCGAGACCCGCACCCGGGCTCTCACCGGCGGCTGCACTTCAGCCCCGCCGCGGCCCCAGCACAGGGATCCGGTGCGGACCACCGGCCCCGCGGCGTGGCCAAGGCCGGGCCGAGCCCGGCTCCTCCGCGGCGGACACCTCGCTGGTGGCCTTCGCGGGAGGTGTCACCCCCGCCACGCCCCGGCCCCCCGCGCCCCCGCTCACCGGTGGGGATGCCCAGCTCTTTGGAGCCCCTGCCGAAGCCTTTCACCACCTCCCCGCGGCAGAAGTACGGCAGGTGCCGCATGGCGGCCGGCGAGCGACAGCGGCCGTTGGGGCAGGCACGCGACGGCAGCGCGACCCACCCGCAGCTCCCAGCAACAGAGAAACAACTCTGCTGGCGCGCGGCGCTCTCCACGGCCTTGCTCTGGGCGCTACCAAAAAGCGGGGAGAAATCTAATGGAGCGTTCCGGTTTTCAATATATATACCGCTCTGACAAGCAAGCTGCCTCCCCGTGAGAATAGACTTGCCCAAGCGGCTATGGCCACCGCACCCATACCGCCTGCACATGCTCAGTCTGCCGTGCGGCTGTGTTGCTGGGCGCGGTGTTTCAGTTGCGGACTAAAGGGGCGCGCCTGGGGGCTCTGCCCGGGGCACCGCTACCCCTCCCTGCCTCTCCCCGCCGCGTCGGTTCTTGGGCAGCGCAGCGCTGGGGCCCGGCTGGCAGAGGCCGCTGCTGCTGCTGCGGCGGGTGGTGGCGGCCGCGGCCTGCCCGCCCGGCCCGGCAGGGTGTGAACCGTATGGGCTCGCTGATAACCCTGCTGCCCCGTCGGCTCCGCCTTACAGGCCGGGAGCCCGCTATGAGGCCGCCCGCACGGTCGTCGTCCTCCCCGCCGCGGTAGGCGAGACGGGGCGCGGCCAGCTTGTGGCGCAGAGCCCGCTCCCGGAGGCCCACCGCCTGGCGGCGCGGAACGGGCCGCTTGCGGGTCTGGGTGGTGTGGAGCGGGTTGTTCGCTTTGGGAGCTGAACCAGGGGAGGCAGCGGGACTCGGGGCGAGCCGCCGGCGGTGTGTCTGGTCCTGCCCACAGACCCTGCTAGACTCGCTCTCGTGGGGCGACCGGCTCTGGCCAGTCCAGCAGCCTTCGTGCAGTGAGAGCTGAACAGCAGCCACTGTGGCTGTTCAGCAGCAGTGACTGGCAGCTGCCACAGCTCACTCTTCTTACCTGAAAAGCTGCATCTCGCCCTCTGCGGCCGTGCACAGAAATAACGATCGTTTCTTCCTTGGTAGCGCTGGGTTTATCTTTCAGAAAAGGTCACATTCTTCAGAGCACAGCAGATACGTAGGAAAACTCTGAGACTAGATTTTTTTTTTTTTTTTTAATGTTATAGCAACGAAATGTAATTGCTTAAAAAAAAATTTACTCTGATTTGCCACCATACTCTCATCTCCTTTTGTGTCATTACCCCGGTAGTGTAAGGATTTCCCTGGTCAAAAAAAAGTGTCAAGACAAGGTATGCTCATCCTGTGTTCACTCTGTATACTTCAAGGAAAGTGAAAGGTATATCAGCATTTCCCTTCTTTCGCTTCCCATTTCCAGTTGTTCTTCATGTTGTAGCTGTCTTGATAAATCTCTTTAATGTCTTTAGCTGATTAACACTTTCTATGGCCCCAATCTAGCTCAAATAAACTGAGTTCACATGCATTCAAAACAGCATTATTGAGTGTGAAAAATGTCCATAATCTGCCTAAAGCACAGAGCATACAGCTTTCCAGCAGACAGTCTGTTTGTATCGGTGGCATATATGCCAACTGAGTTCTGGGGTCTCATTCAGCATTGCTGTGCTGCATGTAAGCATAATTGTGTATAAACACATATCTGTATCTAGAAATACCACCAAAGTCCTTGAAGTGGATTTCTAATCCTTCTCTCATCTAGAACACAGTTGCTAATTTTACCAATTTGATACAAGTTACAAAAGTATTTCTGGACTGCTTCTAATTCTCTTAGCTAGCTTTTAAAAGGGAAAAGCAGTGTAAACACCTATGACTTGTGCTTACATCTAACTGCATTCAAAGTAAATAACTTTTAAAAATGGGAACTGTCTTGAGAAACTAACTTATTTGTCATACAATAAAACATTGAATGCTACTAGTTTGTGGAAGCTGTGGACACAAGCTGTTTTGTATAAGAAGGCCAAAATTTTTTTTAAAGTTATTCTCCCTCAAACTTACTCCTTACTTTTGCCTCCCCCCCCTTATGCCAATACCCTCTCCCCGCCCTGTCATTTTCATGCTAAGATTTAAATTAACTACTTCAATTTGATTAGCTTTGACTGACTTAACAGAATCATTATATACATAGCTGTAGCCAAGCAACAGAGTAGTGGTGGTAGTATATATACTTAAGAAGGAAAAATGGGAAAGATGTCCTAAGTATGCTACTACTACTGCATATATTGTGTTTGGCTGTCTCCCAGCCTATAGTTGCAAAAAGGGTTTTCAGCATACTTCCTAATGGAAATGTCTTGGATATTAAATCCAAATCCTGAAGTTGTTACATAGTTGCTTAAATAATGACAGACCATAATAATTGAAAAGGTGATCACATGGCCATTGGAGTTGTTAGTTTATTTCAGCGGAAGAGCAAGAAACAAAACAAAACACCTTATATTTTCCAAAATATATTTTGTCCTGATAGTAATGAATTATGCATCTGGTTATAATTCGTATTTAAGGACATATATATTTATGGGGTTTGTTTTGTTGTGTTTTTTAATGAATACATCTTTTCAGAAAAAAAATGATCATGTTCTTCTGATGTCCACAAGATGGCAGGCAATATCTTCTTTCTTAGCATCTGTAGGTTTGAGCATAAGGTTTACAATCTTCTCAGTAACAGAGAAGACCTTGGGAAACAATCAAGGAAGTATTTAAGAACTGTGTGGTTAGGTAATTTCACAGAAGTCTAACTGATGACTTTTATCTCATTCTATCAAATAGTTGTGAAGTTAATAATTTAAACCAGCCATCATGATGGACTGCTGTGATTCAGCTAAAACTTAAGCCATCCTTGATACTAGACATGTTTTTCCTTTGTTATTAATTGAACCTAGTTCATATTGGAGAGGAGGATCTTGGATGAGTAGAATTTAGTTACCTGTACTGAAATTTAATAGTAGTCATGTTTCTTCCAAAAGTGTCATCAAATTTTAATTATGAGCATGTCTGCTAGGATTGTCAGCCAAGAGAAGGGCTGTTTGATAGTTCATACCCGCAATGAGAAAACTCAGGCAGCTAGGAAGGAACTTTTGTTCCCTGCTTATGCTACTCTATTTACCACTATTGTTGTTAGTTAAAAGTGTTTAAATATTTTTCTAGTTTACACATACAGCATAGTAAACCAGGATAAAGAAAACAAAGCATGTGTTATGTCATCAGTGTAGGGCCTGTGTCAGGTTACTTGACTGAATATAAGCTCGTCATACTAACCAAAGTTTTATGCAATACAGAATATACACAGTTTTCCTTGTTTCATAGTAAAATCTATGCCTGCATCATATCACAACCCTGTGCCAGAGTCCCTGTCTCCTGCTGCCATGCTGCAGAAGAGTGCATTCTTAGGCATGGCTTAAGGTGGGAGCAGGGATATCCTGTTTCCTCTATGTAAGCTGGGAATAAATAAATAAATAAATATACATCTATCTGTCTGTCTGTCTGTCTGTCTATCTATCTATCTATCTATCTATCTATCTATCTATCTATCTATAAATCTTCTGGATACTGGGATGTTGTAGGGCTGTCTGGATACTGGGATATTGTAGGGGTGTCCTAGCCAAGCTGGAAAGTCTGTTTACACCAGGCTTGGTAAAATATTCAGGAGGTGACTCAGAGAAAATAGTATCATGTAGTAAAACTAGTAGCATTTTAACCAGCTCCTTGGAAGTTTCCATTCCCAGCCTGACAAAACTCACATTGATTCAAGAGTTCAATCCAAGGACACTCTGGCATGCCTTACTTTTAGTGGTCTGAAAACAGGTGGTGAAATCAGAGTACAAAGATACATACAAAACACTCTTGCAAGAATGTCTAATAAACACACCTGCTTTTAAAATATTTTTTTTTTTTTGTATTTGAGTCTGGAATACCAAGCAACAGAAGTTTTTTGTCTTGCTTTGTTTCCGCAGTCTGAAGTTTTGTTCTCTTTGAAAGGACCATATTCTTCTAGAATAAATAACTGCAGATTAATGTGATGGCTAGCAAGATTGCATTAGCTTACAGTGAAGCAACAGATAGTATCAATGTCTGCATAGTAAGGCATAGCTGATATTATCTGCTGAACAGTTTCTGCTAATTGTAGAACATTCTAGCACCTACAATGTGTATGTTACTAAACGATGTGTGAGAGACAAAGCTTGTTTGATTACTTACTGATGCAATTCAGATATTGCAGAATTAGGATATACAGATGTAGAGCTTGATGCTTTTTGAAAGCTTATTTCTATGTGTTATGTCTATATGTCAGTTATATCTATATGTCAGTAATTCCCTCAGCTTTTGGATGACTATTTCTCTTTTTAGTGCCATTTCCACACCAAAACCTCCACTGGCTTCTTGAAAAATGCACAGCACTGCTTTCAACTAGTTTAACTGCATCCTTGTCTCTGCACAGCGTTGTATTGTGCCATGTGGACATACTTCATGGCTGGGGCTTAAAATTATCTAAATTTTGAAACTGCTGAAGAACCCAAGCTTTTTTCTGCAAAAAGCCTTCAAATGTATTTTACAGCCCTCTCTATCTGTCTGTTTTTCAGAAGTAGGTAATAGGTGTCTTGGATTAAATAACTGTGGTCTAAATAGTCCTGATTAGGCTGAATCATAATCATATCCACCTGAATGTCAGGTGTGTATCACATACTTTTTTCTAGCTACAGCTGATATAGATCAAAATGTTTGTGACCAGTCTATCACTTACTATTAAAAAAATCGAATCTTTTGATTTATATTTCTACTGCGCTACAAAATGAAAGATACAACACAGTGTGATTAATGGTTTGGTACAATCTTCAAGAGAATCCTACCCACAGGGGCTTTGGTAGCACAAGAAAAGTAGTACAGGGCAAGGCATCTCAGGCAGCTTCCACCATTGAAGATGATGAAATAAGGCTCTTATGTGTTTGAGAGTGTGTGTTCCAAAATACCTTGCATTTCTCAACAGCCAACAGAGATTGCTACCAGGAATCCCACAATGAAATGTAGAAGAACGAGACTGGGCACCTCAGCGAAGTAGGTTAGAAGTTCACTGTGTTGTAATGAGTTGTGCAATGCTTTGCAAATGAATAGATGTAGGCAACTTGGAGGTTAGTGTTGAGCTATTTCTGATCAATGTTCCTGCAGAAACAGCCTGTAAGAAGTATTAATGTGTTACAGAAGATAGTTAGCTGAGATCTGTTAAGAAAGTCACAAACAACTGCATGAGCAATGGATTTTTCATCTTGCTAAATGTGATAAAAGCCAGGAATAACTTCATTTCAGATTTTGATGAATCTGAGTAAATTATGTTTCTGATGAGTTGAAATGCAAAAAAAAAAAAATTTATACCAAAACGTTTTCTGACCTAGAGCTTAAGTACTACCTGACTCTTAATTCCCACTTTTCATGGAGGAGAATAGAAGGTGAAGATGCAAGAGACTTACAGAAAAGGTCAATCTCTCAGAGGGAAGAGCCTGTTGGAAGGGCATAAGCTTAAGTGGGAGTGAGTACAGCAATAAAAGGACCAGATGTTTGATGCTTAGGAGATTTCAAAAGTTTAGGAACACTTGACAAAAAAAAAAAAAAAAAAAAAGTGCCAGTTTATCAAAACTGTCGGTCTTTACTGCAAGGACTGGTTTCACAATGACATGAAGAATGAAAACTTGAACAAGTCACCACTGGATTAATTCATGGAAGTTGTATTTAGAAGTGCTGGGAAGAACAGTACCCTTTCAAAACCACAAGGAGCATGTTGCCCCAGTGGTAGATTTGCTTTTTTATGTCCAGGAATATCTTGCATAGGCCCTCACCTCTGTTATCTTTATGGAAAGCTGAAGAGGCTTTGTTAATTTTCAAGCTACAAGGGGGAAGCTTTTTCATCTATGGAACAGCATTAGAAAGCAGAAGATGAAAATTATTGTCATAGAGACTGAGATTGCATGGGGGGAGGTAATGAAGGAAATGGCTGCAATGTTTTCCCTGACTGCTAATTATCAGGTTTTAGGATCATTTTCCCTTCCCTGGGCTTTCTGTTACAGCTTTTTTTCACACACTAAGCAACAGCTGAGCAAACAAGGAAAGTTCTGGTGAAAATTTCTCACCCATATCAAGAAGCAACATGTTAAAGAAGAAAGTAGCCCTGCTGCAATACTTAGAATTGAACTATTAAATCAAATTCACTTCATCTTGTAACTCCTCCCAACTTCTTGGAAATTCAAACCCTTTCACCATATTTTCTTTCTCCTTTCCAGTTTGTTTGGCTTTTTCCTCAGCAGCATGCAAAATATTGTGTTCATACCATTGCAAAAGTGGCAACAATGCATGTGCCACAGAGTTGGATTTGGTGAGTGATAGATGCCTGACACAGAACTGCAAATGAGGAGAATATGTCCTTTGGCTCAAGCATGTTATCTGGTAGTTTATATCATCACTTGGAAGTTTCTACTAAATAGCTTTTTGTAACTGGGATATTAGTCTTCTTCCATCCACTTTTGCATCACCAATTTGTCTCACAAGGCTCCTTCCAACATGACACCTGCTCTGCTTTTTTCCCCAAAATAAGACCTGCTGGTTTCCAGTGAGTTTGTTGGTGGATGATGAAAACTGACTGCTGGTAGTAATACAGGAAGCTAACTCACGTGCTGTATGTGAGGTCTGACAGAGCTGCTCTCCAAGCTGCTGCTGGGTCATTTTGTTTTGCCCTAAGTGTAGCAAGGCTTAATGATCTGAATAAAGCAGCTGGTATGTTTACTGCTAAATTAATTACTTTGTGGAAGCACTGTGTGTATCTCCCTCAGTTCTCTGAGTTCAGCTGCATCCATCAGAAGTGGTAGCAGTGATGGTTTGTTCATTGGAAGTTATTATATAATTAAAAAATCACTTCTTTCCCGCCCCTCTTCCCAACAAACAAACAAACACACATACAACCAACTGACCAAAAAACCTCACACAAAACAAAACAAAACAAAACAAAACAAAACAAAACAAAACAAAACAAAACACCAAACCAATATGATTTTACAACTTCCATTATTCTACTTACTTTTTCAATTATATCTTGAGTTGCAAAGGTTCAAAACAGCCCATCTAACCCAGTGTTAGATTCATGTGGAGATGTTCTAACCAGTTTTTCTGCATTATTAATATCACTACCTCCTGCACTTGAATTGCTCATTTTACCCCACACTGTTTACTTTGACAAAGAAACAGCAGTGGGAACCTGTAATTTATGCTACAAAACAGGTTGAAAAGAAGATTCTGTAGAACCCACTTTACATTACGGAACTAATTATCCCCACAAACTCAGGGTTTTTCATAGCCATCATCCATGTAGTATCAGAAGGTTTAATAGGGAGATTCATATACTCCTTTGTTGCTAAAAAAAAAAAAAAAAAAATAAAAATCAGAGATTAGTAAATGCCCTCATGAATTTTGGCAACCTTGTACTCATGTTTGGCAACCAGAATGTACTAACCTGCAATGGATATCTTGAGGTATTGCAAAAGGTTCATTTGTGAGTGAAGAAGGGCATCAAATTCTGGAGTAGTTTGAATAATCTTCCACTTCCTTCTTGGACAGAAAAGAAGAAATACTCTGTTTAGTTTTCAGATTATATTTTCTCACATCAAGCGAGCAACTTCAACAGTCATTAACTGCCACAAGAGGTAAGTAAGAAGGTGACACAAAAGCATTCAAACTGCTTTGTCTGACGTTAGAGCATATAAAAAAATTGAGCAAACTGACATTTTCTTCTTCTCTTAAAGAGAAATCAATCCATGGAAGAGAATCTGTACGAACATCTATTTTGAACTACACTTTTGTTTCCATGCTAAATATTTAATACATTTTTATTGCCCATAGTAGGCCTGTTAACTAGAATATAAATTTCTGAACCTTGGAAGAACTTTATACTGAATGACCCAGATGTTTGATATATTCTGAAAAAATCTTTGAGAAGCTGCGAAACGTTTTTTCTAGCCTTTTGGTTCACCACACTGTGGTATTCCTGGCAGCTGCCTCCCCACATCGCTCCTGGACAGGCAACTCATAATGCTCTGAAAGATCAAATTAGAAACGAAGAAATGAACAAGGAAACAATCTGAGGATAATGCTCATACATAAGAAACAAAAGTAACTTCATGAGCTGGTTGGTTTCACTGTATCTAGTTTCATTTCAGAGATGGGTAAGCCCCTGGCCTTATTACTTACCACATGGGGCTGAGACTTTGTATATGTAAGGTTCAGATTCAGTGTTTGTGGCCTCTCCCAATTCAGTGAGAACACTCAGTTGTGCAAGTTTTTCTCAATGTTAATGACTATTACATTTGGTATCTCCCATTCGCTGTCACTGCAGCCAGGTGGAAAGTGCACAAGGCTGGACATGGAAGTTCAAGGAAGATCAGTACCTCTGTTGTTCTAACCTGTCTGTGTTGGAATTTAATCAGTTTCTTTATCTGCTTTTTTTGTATCTTTCTTACAGACTCGTTCCAACAGCACGGATTAGTGGATTAATAGAGAAAATCCTAACAAAAGGACACTTTACCTGGGCTCTGAAAAATGCTGCCAAGTTGCTATCAACTTCTTTATGCTGGTTGGCTAGTTTTTGAATGAATGTCAGCACTATATTTAAACAAAGAGAAAGTCAATGTGGAGTTGAAGGCCCTTCCATTTCAGTCTTCAAAATATTGGTAAACTAGGCAGTTACTTAAATGTTATCCTTCACTTTCTTGACAAATAATTCTGCTTAATTACTCAGAATTTCTAAAGTTAAGGTAATTACTTTTGCATTACTAGACATTTTATTTATATATATATATATATATATATATACACACACGCGTGTGTATATATATATCCATATATATATATACACACGCGTGTGTGTATATATATACGTGTATATATATACGTGTATATATATACACGTGTATATATATATACATATACATACATACATATATATATATACACACATATATATATAAATTTTTATTCAATCGATTTTCAGTTCTGAACCAATTTCTAAAGAATCAAGTCTGATACAGAGGAGGTTCTCTAATGTGATCTTGGTTCATTAGTAGAATCTCAGTATGTTCAGCATTAACTGATGTGATTAATACCTACCGCTTCACAAGTAGAATGTGTAATACAGTATTTTGCTGTGGTAGGAATTAGGTGGTTTGTTTTTCTTTTTGACTTTGCTTTGAACATAGCTGTTGCTGTACATGTACAGGAAGGGAGAGAAGCAGGGTGAGTGGTATGTGGTTGGTTCTTTATTTCTGTGAGAACACCAGACCAGTTTCCCAGAATGGTCTATCAATAGCTTAGGCATCTTTGTACAGAAAGTGGCAGCAGTATGCCAAAGAAACAAACTGCCAACACTGGACTTTACTCTGAGCTTTGAGTGAATATTTACATGTTTGGGGATCAGACCATAAATTGTCATGAACATGCATTGAGATATTACACAGAAGGTGTCTGCAAGAAGCAAAGCTTGCAAAAGGTTTGGACAGTCATGTCAATGACTGCAGCAATGCAATATCTATGCAGAACATTTCATCAGCTAACCTCAGAGCACTTCACTGAGGAAATAATTGGCCTCTTTATTTAATTCAGAAACTATGGATACCAAAAAACCTATACATCAGGTACTCTTTCTTCTTGGTTCACATTAGAAATAAATGTTTGCAAAGGCATGGCTCCAAGATGCGTTATTAGAAATAATTCTTTATATTTACACAAGTGCAGATTTTCAGATTGAGATAACCTATGGTTATTTCTTATTCCTTTTCTGGTGTGGTGCTAGAAAAGGACAGGCTACAAGTCTTCTCACACTGAAGTTTTTTCACATCAGATTATTGAAAGAATAGTGATTTGCTTGAGTGACTTTCTCTGCTGCGTTGATTTATATTGCTACGGCTTGTTGGTGTCTGCTTGAATAGAGGTTTTTAGCCTCTTTTGTTTATAATCTTCATTTTCCTTATTTTAGACAACATGCAGAAGAAAGTATTCTCTCAGATTACAGGATTTTTTTTTTTTTTTTTGGTAAATTAAAACCTAAGTGCATCGATTTCCATTGCTGGTTTAAACCTTTTTGGTGAACACCATCCTAAGGTACAGAGAGCAGCCAAATGACAGATAAACAACATTAACAGTAAATAAAATCTCAAATAAATAGATTAATACATGTGAGCCAGGAAGCCTTTGTGTAGGACAATTGAGTCTTTTTGAGGATGCACTTCAAATCCTCATATGTGGATCTTGAAGGAAAATGGTTTTCTTCAGAGTGGCAACAATTCTGCTTCCTAGAAGAACTATGGAAATGACTTTTAGGCATGTGCCAGCAAGCTGGGACACAAAATCACATCAGAATATTGTTCATAGTATTTTTCACTATGAAACCTTTTTGCATAAGATAGTGAAAACCCCTGAATCTTGCTTGGAAATCAGGCTTGTTTGCTTATTTTTGTGTTTATTTGTCTGTTTTACAGACCTCTTATTTATATATTAATAGAGTTGTTTCACTGTTTTGAGAGGTTATCAGCAGTGTAAAAATCCTCTGGACTTCTCACAAAGAAGTATGTATGGTATTTTTCAGAAGTTTATTTATTTTGAGGACTCAAAACCTTGTAAGAAAACAGGGCTACTCTTGAGGACATACTACAGTAGTGAGAGCAAGAAATGAAACCCTTTCTCAGAAGATTTACTTGTAATTCATCAAGAGATAAATGCTTCCTGCTTTTTTGATTGATTTTTTTTAATATTTACATTTACCTCTGCCACAAAACACCACCACCTATGAACACTACATGATAAGATTGGGCTTAGGAAAAAGAAACATCAATGGAAAAAAAATCAGAGAGATCCAGCAGGAATTTTGTCGCTCAGGAAGGCTCAATGGAGCTGCTGAAAACAAATATAAGAAGAAAGTTGGTTTGTCCTGGATATTCAAGATTACTTTAATAGTTGATATGTAAGTGAAACCACATGTTTATCAGACTGTACTAAGGAAAGGTACTGATTATTTTTGACCTAGAAAGTATGAAACGGTTAAAAGGTATCAGGTATGAAGAAGAAATTTGTGAAGTTCTTACAAGAGTCCTCGATTTTATAGGCAATCTTGAAGTCCCCGTGAACCTCTTGTTCAGCATCTATCTGTGACAGACATGAGATACTCAAACCAGAACAAATGCTTACTCAGAACACAGATTTAAACTTAGAATTAAAAAACGAGTGGTGAATTGCAGAATATAAATTGACTAGCCTGTAATTAGGACCCCACATTTACCCTCCAGGGCAGAACAATAACGAACTACATGACCCAACCACTAACTCTTGGGAACATAAAGAAACAAGACAGATTTGGTAACTTAGATCTGCAAATCAATAGGATGAGTTTGGAAAAGGCACTGTGGAAGACTGTACAAAGTGTGCAATAAAATACACATCCCAACAGTACCCATTCTTTTGATGAAATTGCTACATTTCCAAGAACTTAAAGTATCTACAAAAACCTGTGGACAACGATGAAGTTCCGAATAAAAACTGAAAGTATACTCTTACTCTAAAATACACCAGTACTGATTCTAGGGACTATTCAATAGGCAGTTGTATCTAGCAATATGAATAAAACTGTTGTGAGTTATGGTAATGTGCATTTTATATGATTAGGTGATGTCTAAGCTTACAGGAAACTGACAAGCGATAACTAGACCATATAATGGGACAATTCTTGCTATAGGTTTATGTGTACTAAATATACAAGTTAAACATAATCTTGCATTGCAGGAAATACGCAGCTGCCACCTAGTCCATGTAGGGAATTATGTGGATGCCACCTCAACAGGGCTTGGCCCTTGGTTCTTGCTCAAAGATGAGTCGTGAATCCACTGAGTAAGTAAGTGGTTTATTTATCCGACGTGCAGAGCAGCTCGAGCTGGGTGCCTCCAAGTATGGACCCCCATTGCAGACCACGCATTCCAACAATTCCCTTACAAATTTCCCAAAATGTACCACCTGTTACCCAGTCCCCAACTCCAAACATTTAATTCAGGTTCATTTGCTTGGTCACTGGGCTGGCCTTCTTCTGAAGTTACTACATTCTCTTGGAATTATTTCCTTGGTCCTTCTTCATTCTGCTAGCATCTGCCAATGTCAGCTAATTTTGTGATGCTTTATCAAAAAGTCTACTCTCAGACAGCTCTTGCAGCCTAATGCTTCAACTATTTTAGCTTCTAGTGCTAAGTAAGGCTATTAATCCTAATAATTCTTGGCACTTGGAAATACACAGATTACAATTTACTTAGGGAATGGAACACCTAGTCCACTAATGGAAAATATTTGTCTATACATTTTATTCACAGGCGACATAATAGAAAAGAACTCCCACAGGAGTACTGGAAAATGCATGTATTCGGTTCCCACACTTCTGCAGTTTCTCAAGAATCAGGTACTTTTGTGTAGGTGTTGTACTGACAGACTGACTGCCCAGAAGGACAGAGCAAGACATTCTGTTTCCAGCAGAGCAAATTATGGTAAAAAATAGCCTACTTCTTGAAAAATATTCAGCTGATCCCAGGTAACAGAGCAACCCTGCTATAGAAAAAAAGGAATACACAATAACAGTTAATGTACAGTGAAAGTATAACTGAAAGAAAATTCAGAAATAATGAAAGTACTGCCTATTTCACAGAAAGCAGACAAAATATCATAAAAAAAAAAAAAGTAATATGTGGAAGTGATGAGTAGATGTTGAAAGCCTGATGATAAAAAAGGACCGAAGTAAAGAGGCAAATGCTGTACCTATAAATAACATCTAAAGTAACTGTAGGTTCATGGTCCTAAGCTGGCATTAATTTGTTTGGATATGCTGGGAAAAAAAGTGTTAAGATGGGATTTTTTTTCCCTTTTGTCTAAAAGTAGCAATATGAGACAATATAGCATGAAATCATATTGACTAGGTATGTTATACCAAAAACCCTGAAGTCTGCAACATCAGCAAAATGCACAAAGGAATCTTAGCACCAGACAACCAGCTTATGTAACAACTGACAGCAAAATACTGTCACTGTAAAAATATTATAATGAAATCAAAGATGCTACTCTTGTGATGTAGGATCATGTTTGTTTATCTAGCAAAACAGGAACACAAGGGACTATAAAACTGTTTATAGTGGAATTTTTCCTCACAGCTATAACAACAGACTACCCTCAACAAAGGGAAGGAGAAAAGAAATGAACTGAGATTGAAAGTTTGGGCTATTAAATAAGTCCATAGTTGATGGAAAATCAAAGGAAAAGCTTGAGC
Organism: Streptopelia decaocto; assembly: GCF_964273445.1. Lineage (NCBI taxonomy): Eukaryota > Metazoa > Chordata > Aves > Columbiformes > Columbidae > Streptopelia > Streptopelia decaocto. Next base: position 26,788,715 of record NC_138657.1, read on the forward strand.
AGAGTATTAGAGATACACAGTCTGCAGTTCTTTCAGAAGAAGCGTGCACTTAGAATACCGTAAAGCAATTATGACACCAGCCTCTGAAATTCATGAGGTGTTTTGAAAGTGTAGAGGAGAAATAAAATCAACTTAGAGGCTAGTTCAGAATTCCCGGTGTATACATAGGCATATGTATGTGTGTGCATGTATGGATGGATATATGTATGTATATCTTCATATTTACATACGTAATATTGGTATTGATTTATTTTTACCCTGGAAGGGGGGATGTTCTAAGACAATGGTTGCTTTTCATAAATAAAATACAGAAAAGTTTGAAAGGTTGAAATTTGCCTAACTTGTTAGTGTTTTAGGAGGACCTTCACTGATTATCGTTGTGGTTAAAATACTGGATTTGCCAGGCCACACCAGACTCCTCCAAAAGAAGCCAGCAAGTGAAGGAGTCCTTCATTCCCTGTGCAGACATGTTAACGCCAAGCCCGCTTCTCACCTCTTCAGTACAATCAGCAAGTTACACTTTTTAATTGGATTGGAGTAACAAAAAGTAACCTAAATGGTTCAATGTGGTTTACTTTGCAAGGTTGGGGCCATGGAGTGGGAGAAGAGTCCAGGGGATGCCTTGTGCTGGACACAGCTGCTTCCAGATGGCCCTAATACAAGACACAATATGCAGACCCTGTTGGTGACAGTGGTAACACCTCTGTGATAACACCTTTAAGAAAGGGTAAAAAGTGCTGCACAGCAGCTGTGAGATAAAGGAGTGAGAAAAACATGGGAGAAAGAGCCCTGCAGACACCGAGCTCAGTGGAGCAGGAGGGCAGGAGGTGCTCCAGGTTCTGGAGCAGAGATTCCCCTGCAGCCCGTGGTGCAGATCATGGTGAGGCCGGCTGTCCCCTGCAGCCCAGGGAGGTCCATGGGGGAGCAGAGACCCACCTGCAGCCCAGGGAGGACCCCACGCCAGAGCAGGTGGATGTGTGCCCAAGGAAGCTGCAGCCAGTGGAGAGCCCACAGAGAAGCAGGTGGCTGACAGAAGTTGTGGGCTGTGTGGGACCCACACTGGAGAAGGCTGTTCCTGAAGGACTGAATCACACTGAAGGACCCACACTAGAGAGTTTGCGAAGGACTGTATCCCATGGGAAGGACCCATGCTGGAGCAGGGGAACAGTGTGAGGAGGAAGGATCATCAGAGGAGCTGTACCACAACCCCAATTCCCCATCCTCCTGTGCTGCTCAGGGGGGAGAAAGTAGACAAGTCAGAAATGAAGGGGTGAAACTGAGCCTGGGGAGAAGCCAGAGGGGCTAGGGGAAAGGTGTTTTTAGTTTTGTCATTGTTTCTCACCATTCTACTGTATTTTTAATTTGCAGTAAATCAAAGTAATCTTTCCCAAGTCAAGTCTGTTTTGACCATGATAGTAATTGGTAAACAATCTCCCTGTCATTATTTCAACCCTTGAGCTTGTCTGTCTTATTTTATCCTCCCATCCTGTTGAGGAGGCAGAGTAGGAGAGTGGCTGAGTAGGCATCTGGCAGCAAGCCAAGGTCAAACCCATCACCGCGGTACAATGAGAGGCCCCTAACTTACTCAGTATATGTTTTACAGTTAGTTTTGGCTACTCAAGGCTACAGTCCACTCCACGCTATTTTTGATTCTGTAATCAGTGCTAACTGCCAGCCAGTGTCTTGGAAGCAGTTTGTGCTAGGATGGCCCTGATCATGCAGTACTAACATAGTTTATTCATATTAAACCTATTTTAAACTTACCTGAAAAATCCGCCTCCCAAAAAGTGTGATGATTTTGTGTAAACACACAATGGGTAAAATGAAAGAGTATTTCTGATATATATTATAGATACTTTGAGGAAGAAAATATGGCCTTCCCTTATTACCTTTAGGCATGAGCCCTGGCAGCCAAGAGGGCCACCCGTGTCCTGGGTGCATCCAGCACAGCATTGCCAGCCGGGCAGGGAGGTGATTGTCCCACTCTGCTCTGCACTGGTGTGGCCTCACCTGGAGCACTGTGTGCAGGTCTGGGAGCCACACGATAAAAAGGATAGAAAGCTACTAGACAGTGTCCAGAAGAGGCTACAAAGTTGGTGACGGGTTTGAAGGGGAAGCCATATGAGAAACAGCTAAAGTCACTTGGTTTGTTCAGGCTGGAGAAGAGGAGATTGAGAGGAGACCTCATGGCAGCTACAGCTTCCTCACAAGGGGAGGAGGAGAGACAGGCACGAATATCTTCTCTCTGGTGACCAATGACTAAACCCAAGGGAATGGCAGGAAGATGTGCCAGGGGAGGTTGAGGTTGGACATTAGGAAAAGGTTCTTCCCCCAGAGGGTGGTGGAGCACTGGAACAGGCTCCCCAGGGAGGTGTCACAGCCCCAAGCCTGACAGTGTTCAAGAAGAGACTGGACAACACCCTCAGGCACATGGTGTGAACTGTGGGGTTGTCATATGCAGGCAGAGGATTTGTTCTCGATGATCCTTGTGGGTCCCTTCCAACTCAGGACATTCTCTGTCTCTAGAGCTATGTTCATCCCTACAAATGTGTACTCAAACCTATCAGAAGACACTTTGTTCCAAAGTACGCTACAATGTGCTTCAGCTGCATTTTCTTCAATGGGGTGGGATGTCTCCTTTCTGTCAGCTGTTTTGTGTTAAAGTGGTTTTGGCAGCTGTGACTGTCTTCTTCAAACTTTCTGTTCCACACACAATGTTTGCACTTCTGCAACACCTGCCCCTCCCTCAAGCTTATGCTGACTCTCAGTGTTCAAGAGTTCACCTTGAAGATGAACTTGAAGATTAGGATTATTTTTTTTTTTCCCCTACGGAGGCACAGAACAAGCAGTGTGGGGAATCTGAGCAAAATTTAACAAGGGAAAGTGTAGAGTCCTGCATCTGGGCAGGAACAACCCCAGGTTCCAGTATAGGTTGGGAAATTACATATTAGAGAGCAGTGTAGAGGAAAGGGACCTGGGGGTCCTGGTGGACAACAGGATGACCATGAGCCAGCACTGTGCCCTTGTGGCCAGGAAGGCCAATGGCATCCTGGGGTGTATTAGAAGAGGGTGGTTAGTAGATCGAGAGAGGTCCTCCTTCCCCTCTACTCCGCCCTGGTGAGACCACATCTGGAATATTGTGTCCAGTTGTGGGCCCCTCAGTTCAAGAAGGACAGGGAACTGCTGGAGAGGGTCCAGCACAGGGCAACAAAGACGATTAAGGGAGTGGAGCATCTCCCTTATGAAGAAATGCTGAGGGAGCTGGGTCTCTTTAGTTTGGAGAAGAGGAGACTAAGGGGGGACCATATTAATGCTTATAAATATATAAAGGGTGAGTGTCACGGGGATGGAGCCAGGCTCTTCTTGGTGGCAAACAATAATAGGACAAGGGGTAATGGGATCAAGCTGGAACACAAGAAGTTCCACTTAAATTTGAGAAAAAACTTATTCTCAGTGAGGGTGACAGAGCACTGGAACAGGCTGCCCAGGGGGGTTGTGGAGTCTCCTTCTCTGGAGACATTCAAAACCCGCCTGGACGTGTTCCTGTGCGACCTCACCTAGGCGTTCCTGCTCCAGCAGGGGGCTTGGACTAGATGATCTTCTGAGGTCCCTTCCAATCTCAAACATACTGTGATACTGTGAAGAATGTTAAGTCTATTAAACTTTACAAGAAAGGGCAATATAGGGATGCTTACAGAAAACATAATACAAATTTCTGGATTGTAGTAACTCTTTCCTTAGAGAAGGCTGAAGTAGTAAAGGCACAGTCTCCACATTAAGAGACCTTCAAGCCCAAGCAGGATTCAAACTGGGGTTAGGATCCTCTGTCTACCCGAGGTCAAATACTAGGATCTAATATCTTCCTAATGTTAGGCCTGAACTATCACAGGAAACAGATATTGGGGTTACACTTATTAGAGATAAAAACTCAGACTAGGGATCTTTTGAAATGGTTAGCGGAGCAGCTATTAAAATTACAAAATGCTAGACCACTGTCCAGCACTTTTCCTTTTCAGAAAAAGGAAACTTTTGCTTCCTTAGAACTGCTAAAACTGAGAAGATAAAAGAAGGAGCAGTAAGCATTAGGTTTAAAAAAATCTTTGCATCTCAAACTTTTGACAGAGTATAAAAAAACTAGGGTCTTTAAAAATGTTTTATATTCTTCACATTTTCCAAGAAAAAGCCTAAAAGACTGGTGGCAGCTGTCAAATGACAAATTAAATACAAATATTAGTCTATAGCGAGCATACCTATGAGACAGATCTCCTCCTAGTGGAAATATATTTAAGCTTCATTCTTCTGAACCGTAACTATGTAAATTTAGCCATACACAGAAAACTGTTCTTGAAACTTCCTCAATTTTGTTGTTTCTTTCTATGCCTTTTTTTCTCACAGGTTTGCTGGTCTTATCATGGCTATCAAATACTCATGTACAAATTGATTCTATGCAAACCAACCCAGATTTACAACAAAATAATTATGTATTTTAAATCTCCCGCACTTGTGACTTGCTTTTTGTTCACTTCCATTTATCTTTTGTCTCTAAGTTCCACTTTTCCCATTGATTATTTTAATTCCTCTGTCAGTACTTACAAAATTGTGAATGGCATATCTTTTTTAAAATTTTATTTTATTTTTTAACTTAATTTTGTTTCAGAGCTACCAAACACATACAGTCACATCTCTCACAGGGGTATCACCTAGGAGGAAGGACAGCTTGTGGACCCTGTCAGCTCCATATTCCAGCTTCAAGGTTAGAAGAGCAAAAACTAGATGCAAATCCACTTCATCCATTTTGTTTCAGGATCAGATGACAAAAACTATCCGTGAAAGGAACTGAAACACAGTCTTTGAAATTTCACAAAGCTGCAACAAACAGATGATAAGACCATTCCACTGAGGATCACAACCTCTCTAACCATGTCAGTCTATGAGGAACTCCACATTCCACCTGTACAAAAGGTAGAGAATAACAGACTTTTGAACTTCCGTTATTTGTCTGAAATAACAGCTTTCAGTAATTATTTTAATGCTCCCCCATCCCTCTCCACAGGAAGCAGTTTTTAGAGGGTACTGCAGCAATATACCTCATCTCTGGTGCTTTGCTTATTTTGCTCCAATACACTTTGCATCTCTAGCTGTGTAAGTAACACCAGGGGGATGAAGAACAAGAGAAACTTCTGCCCCCAAAGCTTACCCAATTTGCTCTTTTAAGAATACTCCATGTTCAGCTCTACTTCTACTACTCCTTGTACTGCAATGGCAATACTGTGGTTCTTTGCAGACAGTTTAGCAAGAGGACAAATATTTGTATTTATGCTACCTGTGACTTATTGTTGTAATTTACATGCAAGACCAAGAAGATGCAGTCTTCAGATGTAATCATAAACCATTATTCCCCATGAGAAAAACAAGTAGGAAATCTTGCCCCTTACCCCCTGATTTTTCACTCTTGTTGGAAACTTCTATTACCAACCTGAATGGGGTTTAAAGAGAAAAGTCCTCTTTCCTATTGTTCTCTCTCAGAAGTTCAGCCCTACGAATAACAGATGTACTGGAAAGACTCCTTTTTTCCCCCACCTGTCAGAAAAAAAAGGGAGGACTACCAAGCTAGTGTGTAGTTATACACTACTTCTGTGCTCAGAAGGCATACACATAATTAAAATTTTATTGACAACATGATGATGCAGATTTCAGGTCCCACAGTCCATTCCCAAGCTTACCTGCCTGACCTAAGGGGTGATGTAGAGGCAACTCCCCCTTCTGGCAGTGTCTCCCAGCGTCAGCCTTGAAATGAAATCTCATTCTCTGGTTAGCTTTCAGTGCCTGGATCCTGTTTACTGTGCAGATGTGTGAACCTCCAGTGGGAGCTCACAACTGGGATGAGGAAAGGACAGGAGAGTCCCTTAGCCGTGTCTTGACCTGCCAAATCACACTGCACTCTAGATAACGCTGTTGTGCAGCGATTCTTGGGGAATGCTGCAAGCACTGTTCAAGCTGCTGCAGGCTGCAGCACTTGGGGTTTTTTAATGAGAAAGATGCTTTCTTTGAACATCCTATTTCCTTGGAATTTAATTTTCTGTTCTCTTTTTAAGTAGTTGGATAACTTATTAAGAATCTACCTGCCCCTAAGCCCCACCTATGTGTTTCACAGCTCTCCAAACCCTGTTGAATAGTTTATCATCAGGCAAACATTTGATGGGACAAGGTGAACAACAAATCAAAGCCTTCTTCAGACTCTGTCTAGACACGCTTTTCACCACTCTAAGTTTCGTACTTGGCTTCCTAGCCAGGTCTGCTCCTTTCCCACCCCACTCCTCTCTTCCGCCTCCCGGTTTTTCCACTCACTGTCCCATTTACAACACATCTGTCCGCAAAGGCGAGCTCCGAGCAGCCGAGCAAGACGGTGCCAGGTGGGCGCTGCACACCCACAGCTCCAGGACCACCAGCCCTGGCTGTGTCCCTGCTGCTCCTACAGCCAAAACAAGCCAATTCAGTGCTGTGGCGGTGACTTTCCCCCTCGTCCCCCCAGTGGCACCCAAGGCGTCCTCCGTGCCGCACAGGCGCGGTGGGTTTGTGGTTATTTTGGACTATGCCCTGCCGATGTTGCCTTCTCCTGACGGGCTAGACGGTCCCCCGGGGGCGTCTGGGGAACCGTGAGAAAGCCCTGATCCGCGGGGGAGTTACCCCTCTCTGTCCTACGTGGTTTTCAGCGCTGCCGGCAAGTAAAGCCTTGGGGCGGGGCGGGGCGGGGCGGGGCGGGGGAAGGCTTAGGAAGAGCAGTTGCAAAAGGGTCTGGCGACAGCTCCGGCACTGGCGGAGTGAGGGAGGGGCGGGCAGGCGTGAGGAGAGGCGGGGGCGGGATGCGGCCAGCGGTGCCGGGCGCCGCGGAACGACGGGCCAGGCCGGTGGGGTGGGTGGTGCCGGGGGAGGTGCGGGGCCGGGCGGGGGCCGAGAGCCCAGAGCTGGGCCGCGCAGGCAGGGACGTGTATCCGCGCTGCCGGGGCGCCCTGCCTGCCCCGGAGCGTCTCGCCTCCCCGCCGCCACATCGAGCCGCGCCGGGCGACAGCGGCCGCGGCCCCGCAGGTGGGTGCTGCGGGGGGGCAGGGAGCGGCGCGGTCCCGAAGCGGGCGGCGGCTTCGGGCTGGGCTGGGAGCATCGCTCTTCCCGGGGCCTCCTCCGAGAGCCGCCGTATCGCCGGGCAGGTGCCGCCACGGAGGGCGCAGTTGCTGTGCCTCTCTACTCCTTCTCTTTCTGTTACTCCTTACTTTCTTTCCCTCTTTCTCTCCTTCCTCTCTCTTCTTCCCCTCTTTTCCATTTTTTCTTTTTTTTTTTTTTTCCCCCCCGTTCGTATCTCTCCTTTTCTCTCCTCCTCCCGTCTTTCTTTAGTTCTTTTCCCTTTTCTCCTCTCTCTTTACCTGTCTCCCCAACTCCCTTTTATTTATTTTTCTTTTTCCACCTGGCTTGGTGTGAAATCTGTTAGCAAGCACAAGGTTCAGGGGACATCTGATTGTAATCGTGGGGTGTTTCTTTTTCTTTTTTTTTTGTTTTGTTTTATTTTTTTTTCTCTCTGTTTAACTTCATGAAACTGGGAAAGCCCTGAATAAATGTTCTTTCTTTCCAGAACAGCAAAGCTCTTTAGAAGGTTGTAAATAATTTTCTGTGGCCAAAGTTGGGTGGGAGGACTCACAAGCCTGACAGGAGGCTCAGTTATGCTCTGGCACTTTACCTCCTTTCGGTGTTGCTCAAAAAGGAGATTTCTTTGTGGGAAAGAGGAGGAGTGACAGAAGGAGAGAATTGCTATTTTGGAGTCTGCAATTTTAAATTTCTTTTTTTAATGGAATATGAGGTATATGACCTCAGAGCTGACAAGAATGCCAGAGCCAGAAATTGTAGTAAGAGAAGAAGGGACAAACCTAGCATTTCAGTCTATCGACTTCAACTTGAAAATTCTTGTGAAAAATACTGCAGTATTTGTAACTCAGGTCAGAGCTCAGTTACACTGGTACATTACTTTTGAAAGTAGGTGTATGCAAAAGAAAATACTACTACTCTTTTTTTCTCCGCAGTGGTTCTCTACTCTGCCTATAGTAAACATCAGTTATGGGCATCATCTCTTTTCTATGAATCTGAGTTGTCCACAGTAATAATTCTTTCCTGAGACCTGAAGAGCCAAAAGTTTCTTAAAAAACCCAGTGAAGACCTTTGCCAAGTCTGCTCTCTTTTTTTTTTTTGTAACTTAAGTGAAATGTGCTGGAGAACATACAAGCTGCGGATTTACAGTCTGCTGTGCTGAGAATATGGTGATTTACTGAACAAAATCCTGCTTTCCAATGTTTTTTCCACAGTGCAAACCTCACTACTAGTCTCATGAAAAGATTCAATTTTGTTTTTTCTAATAATTTCATACTGCTTTTCCTTTGAATTCCAACATAATCCAAAAGTTCTCCACTTAACTTTCATTCATAAGCTTCTGAAACTTGGAAACACCTAACTTTATCAACATAGAATTCTGTCTTAGGAAAGGCGAAGAAAGGTAATTCCACAGGAATGTAGCATGCCCAACCAGTATGACTGAAATAGCTTGTGCTATTAGGTTTACTTCATAGCTCCAGGGAAACCACTTCTTGCACTGCAAAGCTTTATTATACACAGCATAATCATGGTGCTAGTAGAGAAGCTTAATAAAACAAACAGAAACCTCATCATATCTCAGAAAGCTCTTTGCACCCAGCAGACAAGAACACTGTAAATAATAACAAAACCTGTGTATTTGGTAACTGTTACCAAAGTGTTCCCAGGTGTGGATTCTCCTATCATAATCATACACATTTTTCTTGATTAGATTTTAAAGCCTTTTTTTTGTTTGTCTTTTTGAGGAGTGGAAGGATTAGGCTGTTTTCCTACTGTAAAATCCTGTAGGAAAGGGAATAAGAGGTGGCAGTTCTCTCCCAGTATAAAGTTTCTGTGATGACAGTGAAAGTTGACCATTGCTGATTATGTATACAGCTCTATAAACCGTAATACGGGGGGGGGTGGGGTGGGGTGGTGGAATGCCTGTCTTTCTGTGTATTTTGCAACACAATGTACTTTCCAGATAGAATCTGCTCCTTAGACAAAAAAAAAGTTGTATTTTTGAACTGTATTCTTATGTGCAGGCTAGATTAAACTCATTTCACCTGAAGTAAGCAGTGAAACCCCTTCAAAATATCATATAGTACCTCTTAAGCTGTAGGCTAAAAGCAGGAAGTGTTATTTTATTGACTTGCACAATAGAGTTAGACCTTTGCACATAAGCATGATGCTGATCCTTCTTTATTCTATAACTACAAGAGACATCTGTTCTTTTCTGATGAGGTTATTGTTGCTGGTACTTTTTGTCCTTTAGCTTACTGGTTAACTGTAGGCATGGGTTTAAAACATTGGCTTCTACACAGGGTTAGCAAAAGTCTTCTCAGAATAATATCTGAAACGTTGTGCTTGAAGCAGGATCCACATACTCAAAAACCTGACAGCCTCTTCCTTCCCCATGAGATTTGGATGTAGTTTACGAGATATTACCTTTCCTGTCGGCCAGTGTGTCCCATTCTGAAATACTATATTGTCACAAGACAACAATTAGCAAAATTCTGTAGATGGGCATGAGGAGTGCAGTGACTGCTCCATTCCTGGCAAAATTATAGTTCCTACTTTAGAATACTGTATAAAAAAAATAGATATGCATTTAACATTGAAGTAACCAATGTGTACAAATTATCTTGATGAACACCAGGCACTTGTACTGGGTGTTATATTGGACGGTATTACTCTAAAGATGTTTTGTTTGGTTTTGTGAGTGCACTTTCAGTGTTAGTTATCTTGAGGTCAAACATATTGTTTTGTCAATACTAAGAAGCATAGACTTCTCTGGAGAGGAACTGGTCACTGAATGACTTTGCCATAATGGTTTTACTTTCCTTAGTTGAAATTTCTTACTGTTATTTGTTACTGCCTGTGGGACCTCTGAGGAAGGATGTGAACACAAAAGATGATCAGGCTTTGAACTGTTCTGAGGAAGATTTACTTGATCCAGTAGTACAAGCGAGTATTAGAAAGACTACCAAAATTTCTGTTTTTCTCAATGCCAGTTAATATACAGTGTGTGTTCATGTGGGTTTTACTTGTTTTTTAAAAGAGAAAGTGATGTGCTATATTCCTGACATCTGAACGTATATCCAAATAACACAAGGATTTGATTCCCCCCCTGCTGAAAAACAGCTATCTACTTTTGGCTATTCTCACCATTTATTCTCTATGTAGTAGTAGGTGTTTGTGGAGCTTTGTTTAAAGCTGTCTTCTAAGCTAACAAGCGAATAGAAAGGTATTATTTTTTTTCTATAAAACGGAAGCGTATTTTTCTTTTTATTATTGGGTGCTTTTTTAAAGCAGCTCTGAAGGAAAAGCCCTGTTGTTACAGGGTATTTATTGTCAATGAGCAGACAACTGCACCCATGTGGAACCCTGCTGCTGCCTCTACATGACTTTCAGAATTAAGGTCTTAGTCCTGTGAAGTCTAAAGATAACCTGAATAGTCACCTTATGAGCAAATCTTATTTTCGGTAAGACTGAAGGCTGTTTAATGGAACAAACATGAGTACTTTCATTCACTTACAGGCGGATCTACTTTCAAGGTCACGCTGCTTGAAATCATGGAAATGCTGAGTAAAAGTGACTCCACTCTGTGTCTGGCAGATCTCTGCAGATAATCCTGCATCTGCACAGTCTGTCTTTGTGCTTGTGCTTGTTTGTGTTTATGCAAGCTGCTTACAGCTTCGAAAATCACTTCCTTATCAGAACGAATGTTATGCATAACTGAACCTGAATGGGAGCATGTTAATTGTAATAACTGCTTGCAGGACATGCATGCTTTGAAGCATTGTGGATGTGCCCTGGTAAAACTCAAGGGCCTTCCAGCAAATCCATCTGTGGTGGAGGGCCTACTTCAGAAGTGTTGAGGAAAAGTTTCGTATCTCAGGTGGAATTTGTGAATGGGAAAAGAGAACAGCAAGGATATGGTCAACATCTTCTTACTTACTGCCCTCATTGATAGCTGAAGTTTCCGTATATCTTCCCTCCCTCCAAGGCAAGAAAAGGAAAAATAAGTCAATTCTGACTCTGACTCCCCACCCATCAAAATGATTACTTGTCTCCTGGCCCATCCCAACTACCACTTCAGAGGTGAGTGTACTCAGCACTACATTTTCCACTTGGCTTTTCTTCAAAACATTTCTGTAAAAACAAAAATTTCAGGTTGTCATGAATGGATGTAGGATATTAGTGCAGCTGCCAAGAAGTTTTCAAATACCTGTTGTAAATCTTTGTTTAAAAGCTAATATGTTTGTGAACATAAGATAGAGGCCTGTATAATGTTAATGTTGCTGGGCTGCTCCACTGTAGCTGTATGCCAAAAGTCACCAAAGCAACTACAAGAGAGCAAACATCATTCACTGCCTACTTCCTCTGATATTTGTTAGAGGAAGCAGAATCGGAGGGAAAATGAAAGGAAGAAGCTGGGTGCACATTAGTTCAGCAGCCCACAAGGCTGAGAGAGTCATGACACCGGAACATTGCAGCTAAACCTGAATGATCTGTCAGATCTTCCATGCTCTTGTTATAACTGGTTTTGACCTCCTGACACCTCCATGACACTACCTAACTCTAATCTCTCTCCTGCCTTTCTATCAGTCTTTCACAAGATCTACAGGCTGCTGACATACCCCAAAGTACTCTAACCCCTTCTAAACTTCTGGTGCTGGCCTACAGTCTATTTTGGCAACTACAGTGCTTTCATTTTGAACGCTGAATTGGTGTTTAACACCTTGCCTAAACACTTTTTCCACTGATGTGAGAAAAGACTGAAGAGCCAAAATCAAAAGCTACCTGAGTTTTTGTTCCTATGCCACCAGTCCCTAATGATTTTCATCTTATCATGAGATGGGTCTGTGTACAATTTTGTTTCAACCTTAAGAAAAGACACAATCTCCAACTCTCAGCTGTGTCAGTCCAAACAAGAGCCTCAAACCCAGAGTCCAGGTTTGCTGGACTGGGGTATGGTGAGCAGAGATTTCCAGGGTGCCGCAGGGCTGGTGGTTCCCCATGGTGGGTCCATCAAGGCAGGGACCAGCAGCCAGGCCCATTCTGCAGCCCCAGCCAGGAGCAGAGCAGCCAGGGGGCATGTGGAGACATTCCTGGCATCAGGAACCTCTCTGGGGACTGGGACAAACTGAGGCTGGGCTGGGAATTGGGCCCATGGCCAGGCTGTATGGAATGGAGACTGGCCCTTCTATGGCATCACTGAGGCAGGGGCTGGCAGCCCTGGGAGGCTGAAGTGGAGCCATAGGGGAGCTTGGAGGTGGCTGGTTGAAGCCATCAAGGCCTATTAGTGCCCTTGGGGCCCTGCTGTCAGCCATGAGAGCTAACTGCAGAGAGCTGCCTGGAGGCTACCTGATTGGGTCTGTTGTGGTATCGACCCAGCCTGGCATGCAGAGGTGCTGGGGATGGGCAACCAGCAGAGATGGGAGTGGGTCTGCTCCTTCCACCAGCAGCATGTTGTGATACCGGACCAGTTGTCCCGTGAAACTGCAGCCATCAGGTTTGGTGTAGAAGTGGTCTGCCAGCTGTATGCCCTTGCAAACATCCTCTTTCTTAGGACCAGCCCTGTGGTGTGGGTCCTTGCTAATAGCACTGTCATTATGTGCTGCAGCCCCAGTCTAACCTGTCTGTATGAAACCTCTACGTGAACTTTGGTCACCCTCCTAGGTGTGCTCTAATCTTCTAGAAGTGTTTTGTGAGGTTTTTCTGGTTGTTGTTTTTTTTTTTTTCTCTGAAGACTTAGGTTTCTTGTGGCATTTTCTGCTTGTTTTTAAGGATGGGTGAAGCCAAACTTATCTAAAAACACATGCTGAGCTGCACTCAGAAGGTGCTGCTCCCTCCTGTCCATGGCCACAGCCTTTCTTTGATGAAGGTTATTCCCCTGCAGCTCCTTTGGCTTAAGTACCCATGTAGTTTATTGCTGACTCGTTTCAGTCAGTACTGTGAGTCAGATTAATAATTTAGCATGTAGGGTTAGCACAAGTTTATAAAGTAACCAGGTAAAGACTTTGTTAATGAAATCAGCTGTTTTACTGTAGCAATTTTATTGGCATATGAAAGTTAAATCAGAACCTGATGTTTACCAAGACATCTCCCAAACTGACAGGTAATGAGTACTTGTTTCACTGATGAACAAACTAAGAGGCAGATGATCCAAGTGATTTGCCCTCTGACACAGAAGTGGTGCAAGAAATGAAGATTTAAAGTAGTTATAGTAATCCTTCTTTCCATAAGGTCTGTTTAAATGGAGAACACCAGTGTCTAGTAGAAATCAAGTTGAAATTATCCTGGATTTGTGTTTGGTCATACCATACCGTTTGTATACAGCAGTGAAGAATAATTTTGACAGGAAAGAGGGAAGCAGGCAGCAGACAGCTAACTCAGCCTTTTTACTAACTCCTTCAACTACCAGCAACTACTGTAAGTTTCCCCTTTTAATGATTACTGCATCAGAAATACGAATCTGGCTTGAAGAGGAGGCAGTTAAAGAAGGAAGCGGGTCAAGAACATAACTTGTGCAACTGAACTTCAGTTGAGAGCATGATCAAGGCTGTAGAAAAAAGTCTTTTATATGTGGTTGCGCAACCTCCCTCCTGCTCTCCTACAGTGCAAAGTGCTGCCTTTGACACCATGTTCTCTAGTATGCACTCTAAAGCTATGCAAAGCTTGAGAAAAGAATGTTAAAAGCTTTACTGAATGCAGTCTGGAGCTATGTTAATGAATATTCTAGGCTCATAAAACTTCACAAAACAAAAAACAGGTATATTATTAGATGAAAGGTACCAAATCTTTCCTATTCCTGTAGAAGTCATTTTTAGCAAAGAATGGGATATGATCAAGTTTTAGGACTTTTTAGAAAAGGAATTGCAAGCATAAATAGTAACTTATTGTTGAGACTGTTCTGAGGAAGCAATGTGTCAGGGAGAGAAATTTGACTGTGGGGAAAAGCCTCCACCTAAAGATCGGAGCCACGTTAATGTGTAAACATTTGTAGATCTTGAATTTTGGTATAATAGAAATGCAGTGCCTGATTATTCTGAGCTCAAAAAAACAGAGGAATTGCACCTAGCTAGGTATACAAGGCCTTTTTGAAAAAAAGTTCTTTATCCTGCTTTCAATTAACTTCTATTCTAAAGCAGGAGCAGGAAAGATTTCTTTGCAAGCTTTATTATTTGCAAATCGTAGAAGGTGAAGACCGCAATGGTAGCTTTCGATTAATGCTCTGTCTCCCTGGATTGTAAGGAACAGGGAAGGCGTGGCAATCCTCTTTAAGTGTGTGTTACTCCACAATGCTAGTGTTCCTCTAAACACTGGGAGTAGGATAAAATAGTAGTGCTAATTCTCATCCTAAAGAAAAAAGGAGTCCAGCTTCTGACAGTGAAAGCTTCACAAATATAAGTGGTTCTGAAATACATTTTAAGTTCTATAAAAGTCTCTGTTTCTAAGTTGGTAGGCAGTAAGCAGTAATATAAGGGTGGCCAGTATTACAAGCTTCATCCTGTGGCAATAAATACTTGATAGAGATACTGGAGACTATCATGTAGCTAGTATCCTTCCTTTGTTAATTTCATATGTGGTGTATATTATTTCTGTTGGATCAGATCTACTGACCAAGACCAGCAGGACATCAAGTAAGCAAGTGTGTGATAAGTTACAAAGCATGTTAAAACTTCCTCTAAATTATATAATTGCGTTTGATGCCATATTGCAAACTAAAAGTGGTAATTGTGGAATTTTCCTTTTATTTTTTTTTTTTTTTTTTTTTTTTAATTCAAATCCAAAGTGTGAGACCTGATACTTAATAGGTACCTCTTTATGCTTTCAGTTATAATTGCACACTGGTTCATCTGGCTACTCACCTTAAGAGTTCTTCCAGTTTTACTCCACTATAAACCTAAACCAGACTTGGAACAAATGTCCATGATCCTAAGATGAATTAGAAATGCATGGTAAAATAATTACAGTTGCAACTCTGAAAACAAAGTACACTTTACAGTAAATAAGATGTTTATATCATGCTGTTAGCCATGATCCTTATAGATGTGCTAGACATCTGTGCAATGATCCACACCTTTCTCCCACCTGCTACATGTGGATCAATCCCCCCATCAGTTTGCAAAGCTGTGGGCACAGTGGTGGACCTGATGTGTAGTGTATTCTGGTGGCAGCATTACTACCAAAAAACTGTGAGGCCAGGCCTCAACTTCTTACATGCACCTGTTCTGAGATTTGCAAGTAGGAAGATAAAAGACACAGTTTGAAAATCAACAGCTAAAATGATACTGGGGTAGCTTAAAGAAGGAAAAGAAAAAATCTTACATGGAACAGCCTACAGCATAACCCAGAAGTGGACGCAGCACACTCTTCTTTTATGTAAAAGAATTTTCTCACCATTTTTTTGGGGTAGCAATTATTCTTAGGGCTGCTCTGAAAGTTATTCAGAGGCACTAAATTTTTCTTGAAAGGAACTGTACATCTCTCCAATACTTTAATATTTCTTTAACCTTTTAACTTATAGATTAAAATTTCGGAAGACATTCTCGGTAAACTGTATTGGCTTTTGCAATTAGAGGTTTGTTTGAAATTCAAACCTGTACTGAATTTGTGAGTACAAATGCCATTACTTGAGTAGCAATGCAAGTGGTTTAAGGATGCCCTGTTCTTGATCAGTTTACGGTGTGTGGTAGTGCTCACAAAAAAAAAGACCCTCAGTTTGGTAATTCTAGACCGCAGTTTTCTCAACAGCTACAGCTATAGCAGCTGCATAACTATGCAGTGAACCCTTCACAGAACACTGAAACAGAAAAAAAGTTGCTTAAGGCGAAACAGGGCTAACAAACGCAAATCATGTAGTGCCTGTGAAGTGAAGATGAAAATAATATTGACGTATTATAAATCTTGTTTCAACTCAACCTTGCAGCATATTTCCACATAAAAGCTATCGGTGAATCATAAAAACAGGTGTGTTTAAAAGATGGTAACACAACACTGCTGTGTTCTTAGATTTGTGCATTTGCAGTGACCTAACACAAATCAGCTTTTGAGATAGGCTGTAAGTATTGTCTTTTACCTTAAAAATGTACTTCAGCAATCGAGTCACAGCTGTTCTCACAATTTTGAAAGTTGAGAAGCTATGCTACACTCACTTCTTTCTCCTCTTCTCAACAGCTCTTTCCTGATGGTGTTTCTAATCTCAACTGCAGGAAGTTGGAGAGACTGTATCTCTTATAAAAAACCTTGAAAGGCTTCAGGGACTGCTTTCCCAGTGAGAAGATAAAGCTTGAGTAGCATCCAGGAAGTGAGTGGTAAGTTATGACTATAATGAAAACTGTGTCACTGCTGAAATGAGTATAAAACATTCTTGTCAAACTCTGAAGCGTGAATTAATAACAAACACTTGCTTCTCAGTAATGTATCTGACTTAATTACTGCCTCTAATTTTGTCAGTTGCAGTTGAATCAGCTCCCTCTTCTTACTGAACTTTGCTTTATACTCCTAGTACTACAGAAATAATGTCTCACAGAAACTATCTGCTTCTCACCATATTTTTCTAGAAAAATAAACTAATTTTTTTTCATTAATTTATAATTTTCAACAGAAATTTTTTGGTGGAACTATTAACCCTTTTGCTATCACTAAATAACAATATATTTATTAGCAAGTAATTTTTTAAAGAAATCTTTTAGTCTTTGAATGACAATTATATTTCATTTTACTTTAGGATTTTTTGTTCCATCTCCCTGACAATCTCACCAAATTCCTGAGAAACACAAACTGTTTTTCTGAAGTTGTTGAAGTTGATATGAGCAGATTGGAGGGCAAATTTTTTAGCCCTGCAAAGCCATTTGGTATTTGAAATGCTGAAGAGGAAATTGCGGTTTTGCCACAACTCACACTTCAGGCTTTTCTTGGGTCTAACTCTTATTTTAGTAATCATTTCAGTTTTGAAAGTTAACCAGAAACAAGACTTCTTAAGTCGGAGACATCTAGAGCTGACAGAGGAAGATCCTATTGGCGATGTTAACTGCACCAAGATTATAGAGGGGGATATAGAAGAAATTCAAAAGGTAAAACTTGAGACATTGTCAGTGTCATTTAAGAAAAGACACAGACTAACAACAAATGATTACATTAACATGACAGCAGACTGTGCCTCCTTCACCAAGACTAGGAAATACATTATGGAACCTCTCAGCAATGAAGAAGCAGAATTTCCAATTGCTTACTCCATAGTGGTTTATCACAAAATTGACATGTTTGATAGACTTCTAAGATCAATCTATGCCCCTCAGAATTTTTATTGCATTCATGTTGACAAAAAGTCTCCAGAATCTTTTTTTGCTGCTGTGAAGGGAATAGCCTCGTGTTTTGATAATGTCTTTATTTCCAGCCAGTTAGAAAGTGTTGTATATGCTTCATGGAGCAGGGTGCAGGCAGACATTAACTGCATGAAAGATCTCTACAGAAGAAGTTCAAACTGGAAATATCTAATAAACCTCTGTGGCATGGACTTTCCTATAAAGACCAACCAGGAAATAGTAGAGAAATTAAAAGCTCTTAAAGGCGAAAACAGTTTGGAAACAGAAAAAATGCCTGTTTATAAGGAAGTAAGGTGGAAAAAACACCATGAGATTATTGATGGTAGAATAAAGAACACAGGCATAGACAAACAACTACCACCTCTCAGTACTCCAGTTTTTTCTGGTAGTGCCTATTTTGTAGTTAGCAGAAGATTTGTAGAATACGTCTTAGAAAGCAGCAAAATACTGAAGTTCATTGAGTGGGCAAAAGATACTTACAGCCCAGATGAGTACCTGTGGGCAACAATTCAGAGAATCCCTGAAGTCCCGGGTGCGGTTTCTTCGAGTGACAAGTACGATGTTTCTGACATGAACGCACTGGCCAGGTTTGTCAAGTGGCAGTACTTTGAAGGAGATGTGTCCAAAGGTGCACCCTACCCACCATGCAGTGGAGTTCACGTTCGCTCTGTCTGTGTTTTTGGGGTAGGAGACCTGAACTGGATGCTACGAAACCACCACTTCTTCGCTAATAAGTTCGACACTGAAGTTGACCCTTTTGCAGTGAAATGTTTGGAAGAGTATTTGCGACACAAAGCTTTGTATCTGCAAAAGAACTAAAACACTGCGTGCTCATGTTACGAAACAGGTATAAACAGTACAGCTACCTACTTGAACTCCATGCCTTGTACATGGACAAGGGGGAGAGAAGATATGTCTTGAGTGGAGATGGGGATGCCTTGTGTTGCACACTGAGGCTTTGAACTTTGGGTGCAAAATCAAATACAGCAATTTTTTAAAGGACGCCAACTCTTGGAATATTTATTGTCTAAAAGGTGTAATTAATGGACTTCCTTTGGCTAGACTATTTGTCTAAAGGCTTGTAAAATTCATGTTGTTCATGGTTTTTCCTCAGTTTTTTCCCTTGAATGTAACTCTAGCTGAAGGAGAAAGATGAAGAGGGGGAAAAAAAGGAAAAAAGCAACTGGACTGTACAAACATAATACTGAGTACTGAAAGTTCTCAGAAAAATAACAGAATTGATCTGAAAGTTAACCAAATGGAATATGCCAAAGCCAGCTGTCACCATTTAACTTAAATCTGATTGCTGTAGTTCTGTAATATATAATTCTTAATGCTTCTGAAGATTTCATCTTCAGCATGGAAGTATTAAGGATTTGTGTTTAAATTTTTGTAGCCAAATCTTGTTTTTGTACTCTCAGACTCCCCTGATAATGTGATACAAAGTTTATACACCAGTTTGAAATTACATCTTCTCAGGGGAACTTCACTTTTGTGCCTGATCAATATTAGACTTGTAATTTCAGACTTCCTACTGTATCAGGAGTGTTTCTTTAGTATTCAAAATGACTCAAGTTTCTCAAAAACTTAAGAACTGAAGTCGTGTCTAAATGTCACTGATGGAACTGCCGGTTTCTGCTTTCTGTGAAGCTCAACTTGCATTCCGGATTCTTTTAACACTGAATAAATGAAAATAAAGTTATTTTTCTAAATGATATGGCCTCTTCCTACAATCAAAGTCGTTCTGAAAGAACTACCAAAAAACCATAAAGATGAAGAACTATATATATATTTTTTCTACTATTTCTTTCCATATCTGTTCAGGTTTGTCATGCATAGTTACTGCCAGATGGTGTCTTGTCTTACTCCTGAGATGACAGTGGAATTCGTCACACACTAACAAATAGCAAAACAGACTAAATATTTTGTTTCTTGAACTGCTGCACGTGTTTCTTACAAAGGTAGTTTGTAATGAAGTTTCTCCTAAGATGTACCCCATTAGACATTATCATAATGAACTGCTTATCATTCATCATGTGAACAGCTAGGGAGGCAAGCAATTTACTCTGAAATAGGGCCTGTTCTGGCCAACATCCACCTTCAAAACCACCTGAAAGCTGTTTAAGGAGTCTCCAGAGACTCTCATGTGATGCATAAACAGGTAATTAAAGCCTATGAGCTGTGTCAGTGGAGCGAAATATCTTGTCTTCCCTATACTTTGCCTTCTCTACAAGAATGCTCTTATAGACAGTTGTGCTCTACCACAAACCACAACAAGCTACGCTGCATATAGTTCTGGGAAATTCCAGGAAGTCATGTTACATTTTTAGGAGAAAGAAAGCTGTTTGTTTTTAAGAATTTCCACCTGGAAACAAGCTACATGAACAGCTTCTATAAGACCAGAACTGCTAGCTCAAATAGACTAAAAAAGTGATGATGAAGTTGTCTGAATAATGGACTGCCAACTCAGCTGCTTCAAATCTGCTAGACAGCTGGAGCATCAAGCCTTTTACCTACCTATTGAAGCCTGTTTTGTACTTACTCATTTGTATAATACAATTAATGCTTCACTGTATCTCTGTTGTTAATGACAGTGATACTGCTACTGCAGAGAGACAATGAAGATGCTACTTGACTGGGCTCTCTAAATGCTACTGTTTAGATAGAGTCAAGAGAGATTCGCTGTACACTCTGTGTGTTTTGTACAGAAAGAAAAACAGGAGAACATTGCTGTTTAGTGTACATTCTCCATAAGACAGGGAGGAATTTCTTTTTCTTCTGGGGAAAGTGAATAAAAAAAATATCCATCTCCTTAAAACTCACTTCTAGAAGATACACTCTGATCTAGAAGATTTTAATTGTTTTAGGAAGGCAATTTAATAGAAAGAACTCTTAATCTGTTGAACATGTACCAAATGTGCCAAAGGAGATCAATAGATTAATAAGAGTTGTTGCAGCTGTGCATACAGAAAAGACACCATAGCCCGTTATAACAGGTAGATAAAACAATCTAACTTACATTAGTATTTCACTGAATCTGCCACGCTTAGCCAAAATAATCATCATTCTAGAACTGACCAACTTTGTAGCACCAACGAAACTCAAATAAAATCTAGATTATATCCCTTTCTGACATCAGCAGTTGGTTTTTCATAATTTGTCTCAGTTTTCTACCCAATGCTTAGAGGACTGGAGTAAAACTCCAGTACTAGCTTGAGTGAACGTGAAATAAAAATGTTTCACTGATACTGCAGCAACAAGCTAATCTTGATGCTGTGCTGAAGATGCTGGGCTCTTGTTAGGAATACTAAAAACTAAAAACTTAATTATTACATTAACCCTTCAACCATTAATTATGACTACAGTGGTGCTCTAATACAAGAAAATTGCTTGTTTAGTCTGATCAGCTTTGGGTTCCCACTTGGGGAAGAAGGCAACACATAGACCTGCACCGTGAATGCTGGACAGAAGGCAGAGCAGTTAAATTTGAAGCCGTGATGGCAGGTTCAGCTACAGTGCTGCCCGGGGCCCCCAGATAACTTACTTTCTTCAGTCCCTGCTGCATGCACACCGCTTACACCAGCCCTCACACTGTGACCTTATCATCCCATGCGCAGCTAGGAAGGAAGCTGGTTTGCATTCTGCCTACCACATAACATTTTTTTTTTCTTCTTCTTTCTATGTTTTAAAGCTGGTTTAGTTCCTCAGTCTTGCTCAACAGAGCTGGGAAGGAACAAGTAGCCAGTTAAATGGTTGCTGAAGTAACACATATGCAATCCACAATCCCCTAACTTGTCGTTTAACTTTCCTTAGAATTTTTCAAAGGGCTCTGTGCATCAGAGGTACTGCTCTAGTTCAGTCCCTACTTACATGTAAGCATTTTGAGTCACCCTAATAATAATAACAACTTGCTTGGTTTACTGTTAATAATTGTGGTAACCAAGTATCCTGTATGAGTGACCAGGCTGGAAGCCTTTCGGCTCACAGGCTGATTTGGTCCCAGAAACCTAATACTTGTGCTTTCATCTGAAACTTCCTTCCTGCCTGAGGTTTGGTTTGACTGGGAGCATGTGGTTGCTGTTCTTGCTGCTTCCTATCTAGCGCAACAGAAGAACACCCAAGTTAACAACAGGAAACACCCAAGTTAAACATTGCAATTGTAAATTAAGGTCACCAGGCAGATCACAATTACTTGGTGCCTATCCAAGTGGCCTGACAAATAAAAATTGACCTGGGTTAACACAAGAATGCATTAGAACATTAAAATGAAATAAAGGGCCATCTGCGCCAATATACTTGTGTTATGCTGATAAGGAGGACATACACCCTTCTTCCAGATTCAGTGCTATTGCTAGCTCTGAATGGCTGTGGCAGTCATTAAAAGAAATAAATGTGATTTCATTTAGTTCTGCTGCAATATTTCACTGTCTTAATTTATAACTTCTTTTACTTTTGAAGATTCCAGTGGTGGATTTTTTTGGTCACTTGGGGAATATATAAAAAATCTAATATTATAGTGAGCAACTCTTCAGTCAATTAAAACATGGGTAACTGTATTATGTAAAATGGCTTCCCATTTCCAGTTAGCAATAGCATTCATCCTCATCTTAACATTTCAATAATCTAGCAGACCAGCTTCCATAGCTTTCAAATTATCTTCTTTCCAATAGATTGGTTTCCTTAAATGTGCTTTTAATGCCCTAGACTGCAGTGTGGTAAATTAACAGTGAACTGCTTTTGACAAGCAAGGAGTCTTCCAGGTGACTTAGACAGCAGATGGAAAAAGGCAATACCCTTCTGGTTATGTTCCTTATTCCAAATCAAGTCACTCAGCTTTTTCCAAGTACTCAGTTTTCAAGCATCTACACTAATCCGATGTACAAAGTTATTTTCCTCATATTTATCCTGAGGTTTTCTATTTTATAACTGAAATTAGTCAGTTTCTTATTATTTGCATACAAATTAGCCTGCCTGCCTGCCTGCCTTCCTTCCTTCCTTCCTGCCTTCCTTCCTTCCTTCCTTCCTTCCTGCCTTCCTTCCTTCCTCCCTCCCTCCCTCCCTCCCTCCCTCCCTCCCTCCCCCCAACCTGGGTCAGCTGCTAACGTCACACAGATCCTTTTTATTTGCATTATATTCTCCCTAATTCGTCTCACCTTTCATTAAACTATCTTCGGTCAGGTTAATATTTTCCTCAGTATCATAATTTAAATTCTGTGGCTTGGAAAATGAGCTTTGTTGTTGGAGTACTACACATGGTTGTGTTCTTCTAGGATCTACCAGTATTAATTTTAGTTTGTCTGTATTCTACAGCTTCACAAGAAAAAATTAAAAACAAAACCAAGTCCTTGGAGTCAAACCGATATATATTTAAAAATATATTGTTTTTTCCAAAAAAAGGAAGTTGCGTAGGAAAAAAGGATGATATAGAAAAATACTCAGCTACGAAAAACATGTCAGGATGGGTCCTGAGCAGATGTCATCTGTTAAAATCCATGTCACATACTCCAAGACAGGATGCTGGAACTTTTTTTGACAGATACTTGTCAAACTATATTTTTAAAAAATAATTTCCTCTGGATTTGGGAACCTAGGCCTACTGGGAGATCAAGTCACATACAAGTAAAAAGCATCTATTCTGTACCATGAAATCATATTAATCTTATCTACACTTTTTTAGTTGTCAGGAACTTGAGTTCATTCTCTCATTTAAACAAGCAGTATTTCAGAAATCCTTTAGCAGAAAATGTTTAGTTACTAGAATCTTTATAAACTTCAATGAAATCAGTTTTTCTGCCTCAAAACCCTGTATCTTTCTTTCAACCAACTTGCCTTTAGTATACATGGGTGTGGGGAGCAGAAATGGTCATTTGGCTTCAAAGTATATCTCACCACCTGGAATGTGATAGCAAAAGTTAAATTTGTGGCTTAGCGTCGTTATGGGTAAATCCTTAGTATATTTTGGCACCAGCTGTATGAATTGCATTAGTGATGCTGGAAAGAGGGATGCCCCAGTGTTGATGTGAAATGAGTTCAGTTTGGAAAACATACTGGAAGAGTGCACGTCACCTGGCTATAGGGAATGCTTGTAATCCTGTTTAATAAGCAGACTGATGTTAATTACACAAGTTGCTTGCACCAGGCAGTTAAACCTCAATTACCTCTTTGAACCGCTAGATTATTAGGGTGATGTTGTGAAACCTCCTCCAGAAGCAAAGTTGAAATTCTGTCACCCTTAACTTCAAGTTAATCTCCCTTTGTGCTTTTTTTCAAGTTTAAGGGGCAGATAGGTCTTTCTACAAAAACTGGCAAACCTGTTTTTAATGGCTCAACTCTCACTGGCCAGGCCAGCTGCCTTCCTGCCCGCATGGGCTCTTGAGCCCAAATGAGCCCAGTTGGTATACTTTTTCTGATCCAGCAGTGGTGTTTTAGCTACCTGCACGGCATTTCTGTGCTGGGCATGCAGAGCAAGGAGATGATGCTCCTAAGAAATTACGTATTGCGCAGTTGTAAGCCTTGCATGCTGACACATTCAATTCCTACTGCTACACAGGCAGGGGGGATTTGCTTCTACACCAGAGCAAACCCAGGTGAACCTACTTTGGGGCACTGAGACCAAAAGCATTTATTCTTTCCCCTGTGCTTGTGGCACCATAGCACGGAGCAGCTGTTGCCTGTGAGATACATAAATCCTTAACAACAGTCAGCCAGCAATGAAACTTAAAGACTTCAGAGAAAATAAATATCCAGACTACACAACTCATGTGTATCTTCTTTAAGGACTTCTGCAAGAAGGTAAAACACAAGCACCATGCATACCTTTCCCTCCCTCCTTTCCTCCCTCCCTCCCCACTAAATTTAAATATGAACTGCTTCCATGCCAGGAAACTCAGCAAACAGGATGTTTGGTAACTGAGGTAATGCCCACCCCACTGCCCCACCCGCTTGCATGCCTGCTCCCTAGGGCAACTGACCTTTGGAGAGCTCTTGTTCTTTTCAAATGACCAAAACCAGAAGAGCCACAGAGAAACTTCATTTTGTTTTCACAGGAACTAGTCAAAACATTTTGCTTTTGATGCTTCCTTAACCTTTTCTGCCTGCTTACTCACTGCAGCTGAGGGCCCGGAGAAAAAGAAGGTCTCTTCCTCAGTATCTCCAGTCTCATGGTCTTTCTCCTTCCTTACCAAACAAGATTTTTCCCACCCTTGCCTCCTTCATTCGCCGTCTCCTGTCTTGTTTTCTTCTCCTGCCATGATCTGCCGGGAAGAGAGGGCACATCTGAAAGAAACTCTGACAGACCTTGCCAAACATTTTTCAAGTGGCCAGGGTACAGGGAGAAATGAAGTTTCAGTAAAACCATTTTTCGATGGGGTTACAGATTCTACTCAGGGCAAGGGTACTTAACTGATGTGGTCCTGAAGCATGTCTTCCCCACCTCAGCTTCCTAGATGCTACATCCCAAGATACCCAGGCTGAAAATATGGTGCAAGCCCACTTTATGTATAGACAGGAGAATCCTTCAGTGGATTAGCTGTCCAGCTTTATTCTGCAGTGGACACTGAATCTGGAGATCTTTCTAAAATTGTATCATAATTGCATATTCAGATACACAGCAAAAAATAAATTAGGTTTTTCTCAGCAGCTGAAATCTTTCTAGATACTTCCTAATCAGTACACTTTACAAACACACACTTTTTTCTGTTATGAATTACAATTCAAAATAGGAGCTACTACATACATCACATTTACAATTTTGCCACATTTGCTTAAGTGTAAGAGTAATGACCTGACACTGAGTGTAAAATAGAAATTTGAGTCACAAATGTAGGTTAAATTCCATAATTTAGAATTAGTTTTCACAGTTTCAACACAACACTTAAAAGAAATTTCTTAGGTTCTGTAGGGCTTTCCATAAAAATCAATTAAACAAATGTTTCAAATTGAGCACAATCACTTCTGCACTGTTGTGTGACTGAGACGCATATTCTTTTGTTTATTTATTTAGAGGAAGGATGACCAGAATATGTCTTTCAGTGTAGCTTTAGGCTTCAATACCTCTGTGGAAGGGAAGCAACTAGTGACGAGAAAGTGGGACCTAGAGAACAAATTAGATCTTGTACGTAAGGAGTGACTTCAATTCTCAATTTGGTAGCTATTCCCTGGTTTAATTTTTTAGTAAATTCAGAATCTCAGACCCTCTTAAGAATAATTGCTTATGCAAGGCTGTCTTTTATTTCACAGAGAAAAATTAAAAAGATGCAGGGTTTTCTTTTAAATGGAACCCTCAGCTCTAACCATTGAGGTCAGTTTTCATCAGAATTCTGAAAATAAATACTCTGGGAAAGAGTCATCATTCTTACATGTCTGATCTACCTTCATGGGGATGTAGTCCCAAAAACCTCAAAGCCCACACAAGCTAAATATTTTTCAGCTCTAACTAAAACAGTATTGAACTATATACCACTAGGGTTTTGCGTATTTTTGAAGTCACATTTCTTTTACCGGTGAGTTTATAAAAATCTGCTGTCGTTATAGCAGGCTTTCACTCTTCTTGATGTTTAAAAGCTGAATTTTTACTAGCAGCCTGGATAACACTCAGAAAAGCTAGACTGGCAGTTTGGCTGTGTAATCCATGTACTTCAGTTCTTTTGTGTGAAACTGTCACAAATTTCCACCAGCTAAGCATCTTTCTACCATTAAATGTAGTCATATGTGGAAATTTTTTAAATGAGAGGGAAAAACCTCCACAAGATTGCCTTTTGTCATCTGAAGATGAATGACACAGATTGGAGCAGTATCTCAAAAAATTGTGTGTTAAGAGCAGAAAACACTGACAAGTGGCAGTCACAGTGGAAAAGAACAGCAATCGACACATCAAAATAGTTCACATAGCTCTTTCTGAGATGCTGCCAGCAGTGGTTAGGCACTATCATCAGCTTTTTTCAGTCAGTGGAGGTTAAATCACGTATTTGGACAAGCAGTGGCAGGATGTGGGGCAGTGGTTTAATGACAGAGACTGAGGTACTTGGTGGCTTTCAAGTGAGTCCTCAGCCTACCTACGTCCCTAGGACCAGTTGGGCTGAACCCCAGGTTGCTGAGGGAACTATCTGATATCCTTGCAAGCCTGTTTTCCTTCAGTTCTGACAGGTTATGGAGAGTGGGGGAGGTCCCCAATGACTAGAGCAAAGCAAATATTGCACCTGTCTTTAGTGAAGGGCAAATGGGAACAATCAGGGGAACTAGAGGCTGATTTGCCTCATTTTTGGTCCCTGGGAAATTCATGGAGAATTCTTGAGCATGTGCAAGCACATGAGGGAGGAGCCAGATTGGGGATATTCAGAAAAGATTAACCAAAGTTAAGCAGTTCCTAACCCACTGGATGGTCTTCTATGATAAAATGACTGGGCTTGTGGATGAGGGGAGAGCAGTAGATGTTGTTGGCCTGGGTGTACGTGAGCAAGACTGCAACAGACACTGTGAGGAGGGGCAGCAAGAGCTGGGCTGGAGAAGGGCGGGTTTGATGTGCCTGCTCTACTTGGGAGGAGGCTAAGAGGAGCCAGGCTTTTTGCCAGTGGTGGTTGTAAGTGGAAAACGGAGAGTTTCCAGACAGAGAAAAAAGGGGTGGGGAATTTCCCTGACAGGATAACTAAGTACCGGGACAGGCTTCTCAGAGAGGCTGTGTCATCTCTGTCCTGGGGCAGACTTCAAGCCCTGGCCCTGAGCAACTATGTCTGACTGCACAGCTGAGCTTGCTTTGGGCAGGAGGTTGGTCTGAATATCTCCTGCAATCCACACCAGCCCATATGACTGTTTTTCCATATTCCTCTTCCTCCAGCAATTATACAGTTACAAAACCACTCCAGTAGAATGAGACCTGAAGCAAAATATTCACAGAGAGGGATAACCCATTTCTTATGAACAGAATGTTTTAAATAATATATAATAATAACTGAGGCTTGCTCTAACTCATTTTCCTGTGTTGCACATATCCACTTTGTCACCCCACAAATACCAGTCCCCACAAAGCTGCAACACATTGTTCCCTTTTTTCACCTGTTCTGTTATTTTTAACTTAGTATTCTTCTCACAAGAATACTGCCATGTCTGTCTGCGACTAAAGCTGATCAAATGTTTGCTTACATTAATGACAGAATTACACTGTGAAATGGGCAGGCTGTTTACTACATGTAATGTAAAGGTGCCTGCCCATTACTGGCAGTTGTATTCTAGAGGATCAATTAGACCAGCTGAGGATGAGAATGGTGATTGATTAAACAAACAAACAAACAAACAAACAAACAAACAAACAAACCAGCCAGGAAATAATGAAGACACTTAGCAGTTCTTGATGCTGTTATGACCCCCATTCGGTTCTGCTTATATCCTCAAAGCCACAAATGAATCAAATTGTGTGATACAACACTGGGTTCCCTGCTTTTTCTTGGAGTGTAGTCAGAAGGAAAATTAGTTCGGACTTGTACAAATCCTTTTTTGAAAACAAAGAGAAGTATGCACAAACAGGTCAATCTTCTCCTATGTGCTGCTTTAAAAAGGTATTTAGCTTTTTGTCCATTTCAAGACTGTTGTAAAGGTAGCTATACTAATGAACCATAGGAAGGCAAATCTGGTTTGTGTGATTATTCTCATGTGTGTTCTGTCTTGGCTAAGAAGGTCTGTATGTCTGGTCTTGTATGGTACTTTTAAAAACTGTTGTAAAAAAGGCTATATGCATGTGTGTTTGTGTAGCTTGTCATCTCTTTGGACAGGAGCAGGTGCTTAGAACAATTTAGACTCAGAAATGACATTATGCAGGCATTTGATGAGAACTTGATACTTAATATGTAGTCTAACAATCCCATGCTAAAGCTTGGCCTTAGAATTGGTACATCAGAATATAACAATAGAAGTATTATTCTTTATATATTGGCATTGAGGCTCTAGTAATTTTTTTTTTTTTTTTGGCAGAAGGCAGTATTTGGTTAATGTTTGTTAAGTGCTACTCTCTTTAATTGTTGGAGAAAAAGAAGGCAAAATAATTTAACCAAAATGGTTTCACTTTTACCAAGTGCTCTGTGTCATTTGTTGGCAAAGGTAACGGAAGGAAAAATATCAGCAACAAAAAGTGACCATGAAATGATTTTTTTACATTAACAACACTGGCTCAGATTTTGTTTCCCATATTTGGTATTGCCTAAACTGCAGTAAATGACTATGATACAATTTGTATTTCAAGCTGGTAGCCTTGGCCTGTTTTCAAAAAGAACCGAAAGCATGTGCTGTAGGCACACTCAGAAAGCTTTCCTTCCCTTCCCCTACCCTCTGTCTTAGAAGAATGGCATACCCTCGTTTTTTTTAAAGAATAGGAAACATGTACATGCCTCTGTCTACACAGGAATTTGATCTCTTCTCTAAAGAAGTCATCAGCTCTATTGAGACAAGTGGTTTAAAAACAAGCCCTTCTCCATACTAGCATCTTGGCTAGCACCATGCAGCTGATAACTCCCTGTGCTGGTTGTTCATGTTCTCTCTGGAGCCTGGCATATAAGCTCAGAACAGGGAGTAAGGCACATGCTTCCAAAATCACTCTGTAAAAACATTTTTAGTGCTGTCTGTAAATGCAGCCCAATGTGTACATCTTCACTGGTGTTTGGAGATCTCTCTGTAGATATTGCATGAAACTCACACTTCGTAATTCCAAAAGAGGAAGTACCGCTCTATTTGTTTGATGCCAGGTTTCCCGAGTCTTTCTCTGAGGTGATGGTATAAACCAGTCAATACCTGAGGCACACTGCCAAGGTAGGAGGGTGGCTCAGACTGATGGTAAGTCTCAAGAACTGACATCTGAAAAACACCAGGCAGTAGAAGTTTGGTAAACACAACAAAGTAATACAAGTTACAGTAGCCTCAACTCTGCATAGTTTCAGAAATAAAAGATTATCGATCCCAAAATGTTTACGCAAATGAACCTCAGCAAGGAGAAGACAGGAAAGGCCGAAGCTCATTTAGTGTCAAAACTGGCCAGTGTTGTTTCAGATAAAAAGAAGAGCTTTTAAAGTATGCTAATAGGAAGAGGTCTGAAGAAAACTTGGGACCAACAGTTGCTGAAGATGGTGACCTGACTAAGAGGGATGAATAAAAAAGGGAGACATTCCATGCAATTTTTGTGCTCAGTCTTTAATAATAATGACAAACCTTGGGCTGCCCAGCCCCCTGAGTCAGAGGACCATGAGAGTGGGAGCAGTGACTTCTCATTTGTGGACACTGAAATGGAAAGAGATCAGATGCATCAGCTGAATGTTCACAAGTCCGTAGGCCTCATGGGATTCATCTCAGAGTACTGAAGGAGCTAGTGGATGTTACGGCAGGACCTCTCTCAAGCACCTACCAAAGGTCTTGGGGTCTGGGGAGGTCCCTGCTGACTGGAAGCTAGCAAATGTTATCGCAATCTACAAAAATGGTGTGAGGGAAGACTCAGGGAACTACAGACCTGTTAGTCTGACCTCAGTTCCTGGAAAAATTATGGAGAAGAGCATACTGGGCACTATTGAAAGGCATTTAAAGAATAATGCAATCATCAGGCACAGTCAACATGGGTTCACCAAGAGAAGTCCTGTTTAGCTAATTTGATATCCTTCTGTGATAAGGTCACCCACCTCATGGATGAAGGGAAGGCAGCGGATGTAGTTTTTCTGGATTTTAGCAAGGCTCTTGATACTGTCTGTTACAACATCCTTCCGAACGATTTGTACAACAGTGGGATGAGCGAGTTTAGGGTGCACTGGGTGAAGAACTGGCTGAATGGCAGAGCACAAAGGTTTTTAGTGAATGTCATTACATTTGGCTGGTGACTGGTCACCAGTAGTCTTCCTCAGGGCTCAATTCTAGTGCCAGTTCTGTTCAATATATTTATCAACTATATGGATACAGGAGTTGAATGCACCATTAGCAAGTTTGCTGAAGATACCAAACTGGAAGGTACTGTTGACTTTCTTGAGGAACAAGAAACCTTGAAGAAGGACCTAGATAGACTGGAGCACCAGGCTATGATTCATGGGAAGAAATCTAACAAGTCCAAATGCCAGATTCTGCACCTGGGGTGGAGTAATGCTGAGCACAAGTCTAAACTGGGAGAAGAGTGCCTGGAGAGCAGCCCTGCAGAAAGGGATCTGTGGGGGCTGGTTGACATCAAGCTCAATATCAGTCCACAGTGTGTGCCCTAGGAGCCAGGAGAACAAACCACATCCTGGGGTGCATCAACCACAGTGTAACCAGCCAGTCAAAAGAGATGATTGTCCTGCTTTATTTGACCTCAGTGTGGCCTCACCTTGAGTACTGTGTGCAGTTCTGGGCCCCACAACTTCAGAAGGATGTGAAGGTCCTTGAATGTGTCCATAGGAAAGCAACAAAGCTGGTGAAAGGGCTGGAAGGCATGTCCTGCGAGGAGCAACTGAGGGCTTTTGGCTTGTCTAGTTCGGAGAAAAGGAGACTGAGAGATGACCTCATGGGTCTCTACAGCTTCCAGAGGAGTTGAAGTGGAAAGGAAGGTGCTGAGCTCTTCTGCCTGGGATTCAGTAATAAGATGTGTGGGAATGATTCAGAGCTGTGCTGGGGGAGGTTTAGACTGGACCTTTACTAAGAGGGTGGTGAAACATTGGAATGGGCTTCCTAGAGAAGTGGTTGAAGCCCCATGCCTGTCAGTGCTTAAGAGGCATTTGGACAATGCCCTTAACAATGCTCTAACTTTTGGTCAGCCCTGAACTGGTCATGCAGTTGGACTAGATGATCATTGTAGGTCCCTTCCAGATGAAATTATTCTATGCCATGCCATGCCATTCCATTAAAAAAAAAAAAATCAGTACTCATGCTTTTAAACATCTCATCTATTACCAGATAGAAGATTTAAAAAATGGCAGGTAGAATAAAATGTCAGCCTGAGTGTTAAATGGCAATCTGCAGAAAAGGATTAGGCTGCTGGGTAAAACAGCACCAAATAAAATTTAAGTATATTTCAAGAGGCCATGGGCATTTTTTCTCACTGAATCAATTCCAGTGCTGCAGTTCAGTGTGCAAATCCTGGCTTCAGAGCTGCTCAGCCCCCATTTGATTACATTATTCTTGCCATAAGGAGTCCAGCTGCTGGGCAGATTGAAGGCTCTGTGATGCAATTTCAGTGCTCTACAGTGCATTATAACAGGGTTCACACAGTACGTTTTTTGTTAGACAAAGAACATCAGCAGAGGTTTAGAAAGCACAGTGACTTCTAGGCAAATTGAAATTGTCTATATTAATTGAGAGGCAAAAAAAAAAAAAAAAAAAAAGCCTGAAAAATGAGCTGTGAAAAACAAAACCAGGGATCAGACTCTGCTTAGTGCAAGTGCTTCCTTTTTCACGTAGTAGGAGTCCTGGCAGTGGACACATACTGTGGAGAAAAAAGAAGGAAAAGGAAAAAAAACATAGTCACAGTCTGGCTTTTATTAGAGTTAAATATTAACTTGTCCAGAGGAAATGAAAGGCAGCAAAATATCACAGGGTTATTGATTTCATTTCAACTTTATCCAAATGCCCTACTGTCCTAAGTACTGTGTAAACAAATAGGAAGACAGACCACCTTCTCCAAAGAATTTATATCATAAAACTCACAGCACAATGCACTAAAAGGCAAGCAAGACTATCTATCTCTTCTTATTGTGTTACCTCTAATAAATAGCATTGTGACCAATACCTTACAGAGTCTGAGCACTTTTCTTACTGGGATGGCAATAGCCCAACACCTCCCAGGGCAAAAACCAGAAGCCTAAATGAATATTACTCTAAGGAGATAGAACAGAACCTAGTAATAAAACTAAAACATAATAAAGCTAAAACCTTTATATTGTTCTTCCAAGAACAAATGACACACTCTCCACCCACTTGCAGGCTAATATGTATACATTAAGTGTGAATGACATCAGGCAGTGCCAGAAGATTCGACAGTAAATCAAAAAAAAACCCCTCTCACAGACCTTACCTAAAATGGAGCAACTGTTTTGGAAAATATCTCCTTGTGGGAAATAAACTCAACATAACAACACCCTTATATTTTTTTAATCTACTTCTTGACTTAAATAGGAACAATGCGAATATTATGAAACAAAGCTATCCACACTGAATTTAAGAAAACAAGAGATGATTCCACAAACAGAACAGTGCAGATCAGGACCCTCATTTTCATCTGAGCGTTGAAAGAAAGGAAGTTAAGTATCACAGATCAATCATCTTAAACAATGAGACGTATCTCTTGTGCCTGTATGCAGTCATAACCTCTTGCTTTCTCACAATACATTCACAATCTTGTCTAAGTCATGGCAGGAAGCCATCTAGTACCCACTACATAACACATTTTCATCTACTCTGTGTAGGCTGTTCTTTAGGCCTAGAAGTAAAATAAATTGCATTTTAAGGTTTATTGCTACCAGATAGCTAGGACTGCTATTCTTCTTTTGGGAGCACACACCCTGCTTACTTTAATAACTTGTGAGATACTGTAATCCAGACATTTTGTTATGAGTGGTAAGGTCATCAGAATTAGTATTAGAACATATTCCAGGCTCTCTTCATACTCACTAAATGAATATCAAACTACTTTATGCACCCATAATGCAAGAAAATCATCTTGTTCCGTGTATCTTCAGCATTTGTGTGATTTCAAGATGTCATTTCAAGGTTAATGAATTACAGGAGCACACACCTTGCATCAACAAAGACCTGGATGGCTGTAGGAATGCTCAGTCTCAAAATCGCTTTCTATTGCATATAGACAAGAAAATGCACCTTGTTGTAGCAGAGCAGGACTGAGGGAGAGTTGTGGTGATGGGCAACACTGCCCGAGCCTTCCTGCTGCTGCCAGCCCTGCAGATGCAGTCTCAGGTGGCTGTGGATGAGTAGGCTGCTCTTCGGGGGCCACACATAAGGTTGGTGGCGCACACCCTGGGCCAGCAGGCACTGGAAAAACACACTGTGCCCTTGGCCCAGGGACGACATGGAGGGAAGAGCAAGCAGGGGACATCCTGCACATCCTGCAGCTCGACCCAGCAGGGGGGGCCGGGCACTGGGGCCGGCGAACAAAGCGCTTGGTGTTTTTCTGCCTGGATGCTGAGTTACCCCCGGTGTGACAGTTACAATCCACTTCCTCCACTGCCACTCTGAAAAGGGCATGTACCTTGTCAGATTTAAAAATGAGAGAATGCTAGATGTCTTGAGGATTAGTGTTAAGTGTTAAAATAATTTTTACTCACCAGAAATGGAAAAGGTTGACAACAATGGGGATTGGCTGCAGCCAGCTACTGCTGGCAAGCTGAACCACCCAAAGTGTATTGTATTTTATGTATCAAAATGTTACCTTTTTCAGCATTGCCACAAAGATAGCACAATGTATAATCTTCGTCCTGTCACCACAATTAAGGAACGTTAAAACCCACAAAACATTTATTTAGAGAAGCTGTTAACTGAGTGACTGACTTGAGCAGAGCCAAATAAGGTGTGTCTACAGTACCAGGCAATCTTTAAACAGAACCCTTTTAGCTAACAGTAACCAGCTGCCCCCACATCTCTATTCTTTCACCACAGATTTTTATTAAAGTCCTCCATTTTAGCTTTGTCCCAATCCTTCCAGGATCATGTAGCATCATATGCGGACATGCGCAATTTCACAATGACAGACTTTTATATAAATTAAAAGTTGAGCATTAAAAAATATAACAGTACATTTTCCTCACAATGAATATGGTTTTATGCCTTCATTCAGTGTAGACCTTTATGTAGGTAATTTTTTAAAAATCATGCACTTTTAGATGAAAACATTTTATTTAGACTATCATTACAAATCAAACTAGCAAATAGCACTACTGCCTTCATGACAGAGAAATGGAAGTGCAGCAATGTAGGTCTGTGTTTAGTTAGAGGCATACCTATGTAAATCCAAAAAAATTTTAAAAAGGTATGAGATCTTGGTGATAAAGAGAAGTTCTATTACACTGTACAAGACACACTTTTTCAGATGCCAGAGATGGTCACACTATTTGTTAGGAAAGCCTGGAAAGGATAAAATAACAGGAAGAAGAAGAAACCTTTCCCCCATGGCCCCTGCACTGCTATGTATTTCACATGCAATACCAGATTTCACATACAAGACTAAAAGAAGAGCAGCCCCCTCTGCCTGAGCTCCTGCCACTGGTGAGGGCACTTTCCAAGGAAGAGAACATACGTAGCTGAATGCTCAAAGCCTGAGAAGGACGTTTGTAGGTGAATATCCTGTTCACAGAGGAAACATTCAAGCCTGCATATTAAGACGGTCCAGCTACATCAATACAAAAGAAAATCTACTTTAGCTCCATCCGTAGGGATTTATTTATGTCCCCTGTATCTGAGTCCTGGCAGTACTCAAGCTACATGTAGTTACTGAGCAGCTCAAGCTCAGGTACTTTTAGGTGGCAACTGAGTAGTGGGTTTTATTTTTGAGACCAGGTTCTGGAAAGAAACGGATTGCAGTTTGGGGCTGATCCAACAGCAGAACGTCTGAATCCTGCTTTACCTTTACACATCATTTAGTGGATCTAGCTCAAGGTGAGACTGACAGTCCTCTGAAAATGCATGATCTGAAATGTACCGGCATGTTAAATCCTTTTTTCCTGGTTTTCTTTGAATCAACAAGTGCCATCTACTTCAGTCAAAGCATGTTTTCCTTTCACATTTCTCTTTTTATTAGCCTTGTTCTGAATGTGGGAACAAGCTGTTTGGGACAACTTGGTCTCAGTCACCATCTCACCTGTCACCTCATCAGGACTGTTGAGGCCACTTGAGATACCTTTTTGGCTCCAAAATTCAGAGTGCTTTTCTATAGTGTGGTGCACAAGAGGATTTTATGCCAGCCTGGTCTGCTAGGTGCCACTGTATGGCTGATTTTAACTCCACTTGTTTCAGTCAGTTTTCAGCTTTGCATCTTGCTGCTTGTCTTCGCAAGGACAGAGTGTCAGCCTCAGAGAACACTATGTGGCTTAATTTAATTTTTCACAGAGTTGTACATTTGCTTATTTCCACCTGCCTTTTTCTCTCCATCTGGTAATAAATAATGGGACATGTCAGCAGTTGCAATACCCTTGGGAGGTTTGGTGCCTATAACTCGTGTCATGTATATTACCCACTTGTAATTTGTTATGATAACTGATGACTTGTTCAAAGGCCTTCTAGGCTCAGCACTGAATCTTGCACTCACAGGAGCAGATTGAATAGAATAAGGATTCACCTCTTATCCTGTGCAGGTATATGAGGTAACTCTTGTCTTGTTTATAACTCCTGAGTAAAGACACCTGCAGATGTATTCTACAGGGCATGAGATCAATACCTTGACTAGCTCCAGCTGGGTAGCAGTACTTCATATTTGCTAGGACTTACTCCATCCATAGACAGAGAGAATTACTCATGCCAAAAGAAAATAAAGAAAAAAAAAAAAGAATTGAACATGATAGCAGAAAATAGCTATGAATATTATGGAATTAAGTAAATTTAAAAAAATTAAAATCAAGGGCAATCATTATGTGAAACTTTGTTAACTAAAGCAAATTAACAATAAATTCTTCTTGCTTGTTCTTAATTCTTCCATGTGGGTTTCATCATCAGTAGATCATGAAAATTTCTTTGTAGTATAAAAAGCGTCTTGATAAAGCAGTGGTCAAAGAGAGCTTTATATCATGAAAGATGGCTTACTTCCTATCTTTATCAGTTATTCTCGAGGTATCAGACTTCCATTTTGCACTTCACAAGTTATAGTCCAGACCTTTCTTGAAATCAATACCATGATATTTTTTTTCTTTGTATTGGTGGTTTCGTTTTAAATGGGAACTACCCCACGGCAAGCCCTGATGTACAATTACACTACTTATTTACCCATATGCCGAAAAGGACCTGTCCAAACAAATTCCTGCATTTAACCTCATTAATAAAAGCCAAGATACAATTGTTTTTCTTGGCTAGACATTTGGTTAGTATTTTAGTCCAAACAGCATAAGGCATGTTTGTTTAAAGCTCACAGGAGAGTAGAGGTCAGAAAAGAAAGCCGATGATTGATTTACCTTTAAAAAAATATTTTAAAAATTTAGAGTAATTGTTATGCAAGATAAGGTTCTGAAAAAAGAAACAAAACCTGCTTGGTAAGTTTCAGTTTGATACAAGCCAGGAGTCACCAAGAAATTCCAGTTCCACAGATGTTCTACCAGAATAGTGACCAGAAGGGTCACTGAATTTGCTTTAACTTCCCTGGTGCTAAAAGGGATGTAGTAGCTTTTCACATTTATATATTAACTAACATTTGTGTTTAACTTTCTTAAGAGTAATGGAGAAATGCAGAAGAAATGTGTACAGATTCTTGAGCATTTTACCAATCCAATTTCTTATGGAGCACCCTTCTTTCTGGGATTACTTTTTTTTAGTCTAAAATTACTCATACATATATATTTGTGGTCAATCAATTTGCTTTAATGATAATCTCAGTGCTGGCCAGCTGTAATATGTCATTTCACATCCCAGTTAGGCATGTCAATCAGTGTTTCTGAACGCTGCTAAACATGCTGACTGCAGAATAACAACAGGATAGCTGGATTTACCCAGGCGTTACATTTCAAACCACTGTAAGTTACTTTATTGTCCTGATTACAAGCTGGCTCTTTTCTGTACACTGAAGAAAAAACCGAAAACAACAACAACAAAACCTCAAAAAGCAAACACAAAACACTCTCCACCCCAAAAGGTCACCCAAAAGTGCTACTGCACAATGTCACTTTAGCAGACAGCCAGGAAAACTTCAGATGGTTATCTAACCCGCTCCAGCTGTACGGAAAGCTGCACGGCCAGCACATAAACCTGTCTGCTCCGAGCCTTGTCCCGTCACTCCTGCTGTCGTGGTCACCAGCGTGGCCGCCTCCGCCACACCAGAGGGGCAGTGAGAGCAGTGGCACCGGTGGTGCCGGCAACAGCCCGAAAATCGTAGACGCTGGCAGAGCTGAGGACAGGAGCTGCAGCAGGGCTGACCGGAAAGGAATAAAACTGAACCTAAGTGTGAAATCCAATGCTGTTCTGAGTCAGCTTATGATCAGAATAATGCGGGTACTATCCAGCAAGCTGCAAATGGGATTTAAAATTAATTGCACACAACAGAACATGTTTAAATACTGTTTTCAAATATGCTTGTTTATAGCAAATACCCACTATTTCTGTCACAACTATAGTTTACAAGAGGCAAGCACTGTCCTCTTTAAGGATGGGAACATATCATGAATGGTCCCAGTTCTTGGGTTTACTCAGTGAAACCATGGAGTCAATGGAATTTTCTGCTCCTAGATTTGAAACTTTGTTTCCTAGATTTCTTTAAAATTTAACCTGTGCCTCTGTAGGTACTTAAGTGGGTGCTTTATTTTACTTTTAGGCCCAAGCCCTGGGCTGCCCATTGTCTTGTCAAGTCTATTGTAAATGAACTGTAACACCCCAGAGGAAAAACATGGTTTTATTATGGACTATTTCCCCTGTAAGGGATCAGTCACAGCAAGATGCCTGAATTATAGTGGATAAGCCTCAGGAAATGCTGATTGTATTGAGTGGGGAATTCTCTTTACTGCTTCTTTTCTGTTTCCATGGAATAGATCGGCTTCTCCATCGCTCCTTTTAAATACGTTTAACATTTGTAAATGCCTTGGGTCTTCCAAGTCTGAGACTCTAGCCCAGCCCCCTATCTTCTGTATCCATCAGAAGGGAATTCACTCAATGTAAATTGTGTCCCAACTCACTATGTTTTGGCCCTAAGGTCAGTTCTGCTCATGATAATCTGGGAATAAGGATTCAAAGCAAAATAGTTACATAGGCCTGACTACAGTGACACAAACTTTCCTCCTCTCTAAATTAATATGTGAACAGGAGTAAAACTGAAGAAAAATAACAGTTCTGTTGAAAAGTCCTGAGCACACAGTAGCGGAAACTTTTAAGAGGCTAATAAATGAGACCATTTGAGTGAATGAGGCTTTTATTCTCAACTGGAGACTGCAGTGACTGAAACTGATACGCAGCCAAATTAATATTAGGCACTCTCAACAGAACAGAACTCTCTGACTAAGTAGTAGTTACTCTTTTTCTGAAGTAAAAGCTTTAGTTAGTCTGTGATTAATACTGTATATTGATTTGATGTGAGCACAATAAAAGGAGATTTCAAAAGTAGTAATATCTGACAATTTGAAGAAATGGTCCCCAAATTTGATGAACAGAATAGCAAACAGAAGACAGTAAATCTCTGAAGAGAATACTGTCTCAGATGTGTGGAACTATATACATACCCAGTAGGTCTGGAGGCAGGTGCTGAGATAAGTAAACCAGCTTCCATTATGCTACTGATCTGGACTAGGTGGGCTCACCACCTCCCACAGCCCCCAAGCCAGTGTATGTGCCTTTTAAAAATATTGCTGATTTTTAAAAACAAATTCATAGTACATCATAATGTGACGATATTAATAGTTGGCCAACACATGGCACCTTCTATTGGAAAATCTGTGTGGCCCTTTTCACATTGGTTATTACTTAGCAAAGAAATCTCCCATGACTGCGAAGAAACCACAAACTGGATTGCGTGATTCTGTTTTGCCGCTACTGATGTGAACCCCTGTTTACACCAGAGAACAAAAGCACTGATATAACTTTCTGAAACTTATACATTGAAATCTATACTGATACATTTAAATTTTCACTTGTATTCACTGGTATTTAGGAACCTTCAAAATGTGTTAGCTGACCATTTCAGCACTATTGAAATTAAATTAATGACCAGTGCACTCACAAATTAAATTTCATTCATTATTTGGTCGAAGTCACAAACAGGAAAAAAGCAGTACCACAAATGTAATCAATGTACTACTACATTCATACAGACATTAGCATTCATACAGACAGCTCACCAATAAAAGTGTTCACATTTTAGGAAATGAAAGAGGAGAGGTTAGCTGGTTGTTTTTAGCTGCACACATTTGCATTGACTCATTCTGGAAAGTTTTTGTCAAGATGAGTATCTGCATAATAACTTTTACTACTTATCAGGGTACTCCCCATCCACCAGTAATAGAAATAGTAGCAAAATATTTCAGGGCATGTTAACTCTGCTAATAAGAATAATAATAGATGGTTCATCCCATATTTGAAACAAAGGATTAATAATAATAATGAGTAAACTGTTAAGGGATTGCAGTGGGACTAGAAAGAAAACATAAAAATAACAATATGATTCACCTTTTAGCTAATGAAGTCTGAATGCACTGTTCCAGGGAAAGCAGTTTCTACTTTAAAAGACAGCACAGTAAGTGTTCAAATCAGAAAGCAGCTTGAAATATAGTATGTTTGTTTATCCAGACTACATTTAATGTGGTGCTAAGCACAGTGCTGTGTTACTTAATTCACCTTTGCTCCTGGGTATAAGCAATGAGGGTGAGTAGGTGTTCCAGACTGGAACACAGTGTTTTGCTGGGGAGCACCAGAGACCAGTACAGCCAGTACAGCTGCTTATAAACTTAGTAAAGCATTTGAACAAGCATATTGTTAGGAAAAATTATAAGTTTTTCTTTTAATGCATCCTTCTGTTGCTTACCTTTATTTTCTATCTGAACTTTCCCTCCCACATTGTTAGAGTGTTACCTTAAGGAAAAGAGGAGGATGAGTCCATCCTCCTGAAGGTCTGAGACCCAGACAAGGGTTCAGGCTTTCTGGTTTGTATGGTCTTATAAGGTGTTTGTACAGTCATGTTTGTATGGTCTTGCCTTAAGCTGTGCTATTCCATTTGATATAGCACTACATTAAATACGCATTTCACTTTAAATGGCTACAGACCTACCTACCCCACAAAGACCTTTCAGGAATAATACACCTAATGTTTGTCAGACATTGAGGTCTTCACAGGCTAAGTACTGTCAGCAGGTTTGGGGCTTATTTCCTCAAACTTCCTCTCCCCAGAACAGAAGTGAAAAACTCATGAAAGATCGTTTAACAGGGAGAGTAAGAAAGCAAAAGTTAATGCAATGCACAGAATAACTGGAAAACTATGTAGCCAGTATAGAAATGTGAAAGGTCTCATTGGGGAAGGGCAGAAAAATTTGCAGCCAGACTTTTCCTGGGGGATTTATATAGCTGTAGAAATAGAGCCAAATAGTCTGAATTCAACAGTGTTGCCAGTAGCTACCACAGATTTGTTACTTGCTGTATTTTCCCCACCTCATAATGACCTGCTTGTTCCAGATAGAAATACAGTTCAGCAAAAATGCAAGTTGAGAGGAGCTTGGTTAGTTTTATTAAAACTATTTCCTGAGCTAAATACAGGAGTTGATAGATACTGGCTAATATTTCTAATGAAGGTGTGCAAGAAAGCCTCATAATTAAGTATTGGAGTAATACTTTCATCAGGTACCAGACTAATACTATATCATCCAGACTGGTCCAGAAGTAGTTTTTATCTGGTAGCTATTTTCTCCTTAAACACAATAATGGGTAAAACCAGTCTTTCACTATAGTTACAGAGAACTATTGCATTGTTAATAGAACAGCCAGAGAATGTAGGTAAGTGTACTGGCCCTACACCGTTTTTTTTACTTATGCAAATAGCTAAAACGTACTACATACAATCTCAGAAATGCAAGAACAGTGGAGAAGGGTAATCCAGATAAGAAAAATGTTTTGGAACATGCAGAAGGCTAGAGGAGAGCTCAGGAAGGGGTGTGTGTTGGGGTAGCAGCAGCTGGACAGTCGACAGTCAGAGGCAGGAGTGGATCTGGTAGGTGGTAATGAAGGTGCTCAGATAAAATGTTTATTCTGAGCAACAGCTTCTCCACAGGCTACCCTGGGAAGCAGAAATAGCCCAAGCCTGGCTTCTGTGAAGCAGCAGCAGTTGTTTACTGGCTGTAATTTGTCAGCAGAGTAAGGGAGGTTTCTGGCTCTCTGAGCCACTGCAGGATCTTGAGGGTTAATGCTTCTTAAGAATAGAAAAAAAAAACCCAAAACCAAACCAAAACCACTTCTTTAATACATATATTTACTTTTAAACTGTGATCTGGTTTCACGTGAAGAAGCTACCAGCAGATAGATGTGGTCAAGTTTTCATTTTTGTCATTGATATATTCAGGAAAATCTCAGCTATGCAACCTGGATCACCAAATAACTAATTAATATTTTGGACTCACCATGCATGCCCAGTTTCTCATTCTTGAGTGAGTCTGGAAGAGCTGACAGAGAAATCTCCCTTAGATGAATCTGTCTGCGGATGACCACAGTTACACCACATTCAAATGCTTGTGTTTCCCAAGCAGAGGCATTGAACAGGCACTTGTAACTTCTGCAGGCTCAAAGGAATGCACAGTCAAACTCTGTTTAACTTATTGGAAAGGGATTAATAAAAATTAGAAAAGCACTGGAGACTCACAGAAGTTTGAAGTTATTCGTATTGAATATCAAAGTTGGGAATTATGTTTAAATAATCTGGTATTTTCTTTTCTAAATCCATTAAAAATATATTCTTGTCTGCCTCTTCTTTATCAAGCAATTAGGCTTGTTTGCCCTCCTCTCCTCTTTTGTCTCTATCAGATGTTGTCCAGGCTACTTGTGTTTACTTCCTTATTTGCATTTCTTTAGTGGAGACAAAATGTCCAGGCACCAAACAGACTCAGCAACTACAAAAACAAAGTCCTAGGTAAAAGCAGCACAACATTTTATCTCTCACACACTTGCAGATCTCTATTTGTCCTCAGCTGAGCAGTTACAACCTACTGGACCAGAAAATCCTAGCGAGACCTGTCTACCAGATCATCGGGCCAACTCCAAAACTGAAATGGCATTTCTTCCCATCATTTAGGACTCAACTACTCTGTACAAAAAGAAATAACCTCAAAGCTTGGTCTATTTATTGAAATCCCAAAAGATCAAAAAGAGCTTAAACAAGTTCAGTTGGTTGGTTTTCTTTCTCAGTATATAATGAAAGTGAAAAGAATATATGTAGTAGCAGATTTATTAATAATTATACTTTAGTTTACCTATTGATTAATAAATATTCTTAATCCTCATGTATGCAGTGAATATCCCACACATATATCTTGGGCCCTTCACAATATGAAGTACAACATCTCTGATCTTGAAAAGACAGGCTGAGAATGAGTTTAGCTGAAATACATAGTTTAGTAAAATTCTGAAGGGATGGCAACATTAATGACAGCATGATGTTCCTGTCCAGGGTGACACCTTCTGGATTAGGAGGCCACTCAGTAGGGTGTATGGGCACATGGAAGGGCAAAAGAGCCTGAGGAAAATTTGAGGAAATATTCTCTCATTTCCCCTCATCAATAGCTCTGAGGGGCTGCCACACATCTGCTCAGTCCCTCTATGCCACACGGATTAGTAGCATCAAAAATCAAGTTGGTTGAACCAGGTGCCAGCATATAAGGTAGGTTGCTTGTAGCCTCCATGATGATTATATGGGCAGCTGTGAGCACTTGCAGAAGCTGGGTGGCCTCCATGATGCCCTTCCATGGGAAAAAAGAAGGTGCTGGGACCAATGGGGTACCTCATAGACACCAGACCCAGATGTGTGGAAGTGCAAAGAAACTAAAAAAGGCAGCCCCTCCAGAGATCTTTTCCCTTTCATTTACAAAATCTGCCTACAAGTCACACGAAGAAGGAAAAAGAAAAAAGAAACCAAAAAGAGACAGAAAGTAGCACTAAGATCCCTGAGATGTTGAAATGTTGCATTTCCAGATGATGAATTGCCACTGAAACATAGTTAGAAGTTGTGGCAGGATGCAAACGCCCCTCTCTCCCCCTCCCTCCTTCATCATGGAAGGAGTAGACACATCTCCCTCTCTCTCTGCTACATGTTCTTTTGTTTGGCCCCAGAGCACCCTGGCCAGGGCTGTCAGGAGAAGGAAGTGCCGAGGCGCCAAGCAGCTGCTGGGCGCCCATGGCCAGTGTGGGGGATGTTTGGAGGGGCACCAAACAGCCAGTGTGGGGGTGCAGAGAAGCTTCTGGAATGCCTACAGTCAGATCTGATCAGCCAATAAAAAAACGGGACTCTCGTTGAGACTCTGCCCATTGTTGCGGGTCTCTCGGAGCACGAGCCAGATGGTGCCAACGAGACCCACCCCCAGGAGGAAGACTCCGCTAGCCTTGCTGCCACGGGTGTGAGTAAAATAACCCTCGCAGGATTGTGAGTGTATTTATACTTTCCGTGCACATATGCATGTGTAACTTTCCGTGCTCAGTATGAGCACATGTAAAATCAATCCTTAAATAATCGCGGGTGTATTTTCCTCCCGTGCTTCCACATAAGCATGTGTAACTTTCCGTGCACATTTGCACGCGTACTTTCCATGCTTAATACAAGCATGTGTACTTTCCGTGCACATTTGCATGTGTAACTTTCTGTTCTCAATACAAGCACGTGCATAAATTATTTCCTCACACAATCGTGAGCGTATTTTCCTCCCGTGCTTCCACATAAGTACGTGTAATATTCCATGCACATTTGCATGTGTATTTCTCCTCGCAGGATTGCATGTGTATTATAAATTTACCCTCACAGAATTCTGAGTGTACACTTTCCGTACTCACTACAAGTACGTGTATATCTTTAAAATAATCCCACACCGTGTACAGGCAAGTGTGTACTCCTCCCGGACTCAGAGACGGCTCCGGCATT
This sequence comes from Streptopelia decaocto, assembly GCF_964273445.1. Lineage (NCBI taxonomy): Eukaryota > Metazoa > Chordata > Aves > Columbiformes > Columbidae > Streptopelia > Streptopelia decaocto. The sequence goes on from NC_138657.1 coordinate 26,832,899, forward strand.
GTTTTTGGTGAAGCCATGTGGATGCACTCTGTTATAAATGAAGACGAGTTTTTGAGCTAATCAGTTAATTTTATTAAGCAAGCGAATTTAAAGCAAGCGGTAATTAGGCCAAACAGCGCTGGGTGACCGGGGGAACTCGGTTCCGCCAACGGCACAACAACTCAACTTTTCGTGTGTGCTTATATTTGTTATGCACTCGTTCACGCGCTGGGACACCCTGACGACAGGGTGTGGCTAGTCGACAATGTCCACGCGCTACCGGGCGCTCTGTTATCTGGTGCACCATCCGGACGCTCTGTTATCGGTTGCACCATCCGGACGCTCTGTTATCGGTGCACCATCCGGGCATTCTGTTATCCGTTTCCTCCAGATGCTGGCTTAATTACTATTACAAAGTTCTACAAAACATAATCAATCTTGCACAAGCGCAGTTGCTGCTTACAACAATATGCATAATATAATTGAATCCTACTCGATTTGTTCAACAATAACAATTTTGACCATCACTTACTACACACTCTGTGGACCTCCTGTTGTATTAGTTGCTGCCCTTTAATAATTTTCCTCAACTGATATCCGAACCTGTATTAAAGTCACTTTTGGAGTGCTAAAACCCTGTTTCTCACAGGTTTAATAAAAATTTTTTTGGACCCTGTTGTCCCTTAACTAACCTCGGGGTGCCTCCGTGACAGAAGTAAACCCACAGAATCTGCATTTTTGCAGTGTACCTAAAGAAATGTATAGTTCTGTCTTGTTGGGCATAAGGATGGTCCTGAGTCTGCTCTTCTGGCGTTCTCAACTGAGGTAGCTCAGCTCACGTGAGAGCAGCCACAAAGCAAGTCTGTGTTTGCATTCCATGTTGCCATCAGGGGTGTTTGGACTTCTGTACTAAACCCCCAAGTTATAAACCCTGCTGTATACAGATACAAATGCCAGATCCTTTACCAAAGCATTCTGGCATAAGATGGCTGCCCTTTTGGACAGGAGGGAAACAACTTGTGGGAAGATACTGGGGAATTCATGTCACAGCAGTTGCCTGTCCTGCGTCTGCACCTTGAAGCTGTCATGTTAGCAACTGCTAAGTTGTGCTGACCTATGATTTAACCAGCCCCCTGTTGGGCCACTTGCAGAGAGTGGTATTACCATACCTAAGGAGAAGGTTATCCATATGAATAGAAATCACTCTGGAGTGACATCAAAGTTTAATGCTTGAATTAAGTTTGCAAACAAGGCAAGCCCTGAAAACCCACAGTAGGGACTGAGTCAGAATTATATGCAGATCACACCTTTTTGTTCAAGAAACTACATACCAGATCACACTGGGGAAAATCTGAATAATACTAAGATGTCGAAATCGTTACCCATTTCCTCGTGTCATGATTTGACACTGTAACACCAAAGGATGAGCATTTCAACTCACTGATGCTATCTCCACACTAGAAAACTATTCATTTGTTGTACCTGAAAGCAGTTTAGACCGGTTGATGCTTTAACTGTTGTATCCCTGGAACAGCTAACTTAACATCCAGCACAGCATCAGGTGGCAGAGCAAGAGCTATAGATGTTTCCTTAAAGCTTGAATGCAATATAATATTTTTCAGCTCTGGCTTTGCTCATATAGTTAGGCATCTATACATATGTGTGTGTGTATATCTATATCTATATATCTATATATCTATATATCTATATATCTATATATCTATATATCTATATATCTATATATCTATATATCTATATATCTATATATCTATATATGTGCCTGATGTGTCATCTACACATCTACACACCTAGGTGAGTTTTCAGCATCCTCTGTTTGACAGTGAACTAGTCCAGGAGCTTCAGGTCAATAAAGGTCCCTGAGGAATCTTCTTGTACTCTCCTTGAAATTCCTGTTGTACCACATTCCTACTTTGAGGGAAAGTAATTAGCAAAATAGTGCTGTTTGAATTAGAAACATCAAAAGATGAAGTCTTTCCTCAGTAGTAATTATTAATCTGAAGCTGGAATGAAGTTCAGAAGCTTATCAATGGAAGAAGTGCTAGTGAGTGGTAACACGGAAGTAAAAACCCTTAGTAAGGAGTAGTCAGAATAAACAAAAAAATAACTTATCGGGCTAAACAAACCAGAGGCAAAAATTAAGAGTAAGCAATTAAGGATGAGAAACAGAGTGCTTCTTCTGGGTTCTACTCAGTATTCACAAAAAAAACTACTCTTGATCTCATTCCACTGTCTGTCCTGTGCTCATAGTTTCCACTGATAGGAAAGGAATGGTGTACCAGCTTTGTAGGAAGTACAGCGGCTGAAAGCACAGACGAAAATGAGATGGGTGTCTATAGACAGCCACAGGAGGGCCATTCTGTGGTCACCTTACCCTGCTTTGTCCATGTATGATTCAGCTTTGGGGGAGGAAAGGGAGCACTCTTTTCTTTACAGGACTTACTAGAAGAGATCTAGTAAATTAATTCACTGAACTGGTGACAATACTGTCTCTGTGTGTTCATGTCACTAGTCTCATCCATTTTTACTCACTTCACAATCCCAGCAGTTGAGAAAGTGCTCTGCAGAAGGTGTTGAGCCTGCCTGACAATCCTCCCATGAAGCGGTGGTCTACCAACACCAGTAGCATTTAGACCAGTGTCTAGCTGATCACTGCTCCATGTAAGGCATAACACGTTAATCTAAAGATGTTTTAAGTCAGCTTTGGTAGGCCAAAATTATGCTTAATAACAGCAGCCTGGGTTTGATCTTCTGGTGTACTAGTATTGGTTGGGGTAGAGTTAATTTTCTTCATAGTAGCTTGTATTGTGCTGGTTTGGACTTGTGACCAAAACGATGTTGATAGCACACCAATGCTTTAGCTGTTGCTGAGCAGTTCTTGCATGGGGTCAGGGCCTTTTCTCCTTCTCACACTGCCCAGACAGTGGGTGGGCTGGGGTTGCAGCACAAGATTTTGTGATGGGACACAGGTGGGACAGCTGACCCCAACCAACTAAAGGGATATTGCATACCTTATGATGTCATGCTCGGCAATTAAATGCTGGGAGAAGAAGGAAGGGGGGATGTTTAGAGTTACGGCATTTGACTTCCCAAGTAACCACTACCTGTGCTGGAGCCCTGCTGTCCTGGGGATGGCCTGCCCATGGGAAGCAGTGAATGAATCCCATGTTTTGCTTTGCTTGCACATGCCAACTTTTGCTTTGTCTACAAAACTGTCTTTACCTCATGCACAAGTTTTCTCAATTTTACACTTCCAAATCTCTTTCCCATTACACTGTGCAGGGAGCAAGCGGCTGAGGGGAGCTCAGTTGCCTACTGGGGATCACCCACATCATCTGTGAGACGAATAACCAGGAAGTTCTCCATCCAATATCAGCTGCAAATGAGAGACACTTCTCGTTGAGACTTCCAGGCTGACAGACTGAATAGAGATTCCAAATCCAAAGCTACTGAAAAGTGAAGAAAATATTACTCAAAAGCTTGTTCTTTTTTTTTTTAAAGTGTTTTCAGAGAAAAAAACAGCACCCAGGACCTGTGAATTTTTCCTCCTGGGCCTATAATGGCCATTTGAATAGTGTTACTTTGCTGGTGAATTGGGTTCTGGGAAAGGTGTGCATTCAGGAAGTTTGGTCATATCAGTGATGTAGTTCTGTAAAACCAAGAAAACCAACTCTTCTAGTTAAAGGATATCAGACCAGCTTTAGTGGATCAGCAAGGTCTCACTAATTTTGGTGCTTGCTCTCAAAATCTTCACAGTATTAAATACACTTGCTCTTACAACACCAATTTTATTTCTTCTTCCAGTGACAGGGTAGGAAAGTGGGTGGATGGATAACCGGAGATCCTTATGTATGTATTCCATCATGTACCACTGACACATCTTCAGGAGATCAGAGATTCTCCACTGAGCACTGCTATTGATCCATTAAATAGCACGGGCATTATCTTCTGAAGAAATTAGCTTTTTAATTTTTTTTTTTTTTTTATTCCCCCCTTACCCGTAGCATTTCCAGTCCTTGTTTATCCTCTTTGGCATAGTTCATCTGCTATTCTGTCATTTCTCTCCTGCAGCGATTTTCCTCCATGAAACATTCTTTGCCATATGCCTCCCTATTGCATCTTGTTCTTTCTGTCCTACATTTAATTTGTTTCTTTATTCACACCTATGATGTCTTCTGACTCATGCTTATTCTGTGCAAGTCACTGGGAAATATCTAATTTATTTTTTCTAAATTCATGCAATGTTTCCCATTTTTTCTAGCTTCCTCTTTGGTGCTGTCTACACAGAGGCTGAGAGGATTTATTTCTACACCAAGTGAAAGCCAGATTAAGGTACTTGTCTCCAGGGATTCCATGGTTTCTTTAAATAAGGTAAAAAGAACATTTGGTACAGAGCTGACTTGCGCTTCTTTTTAGTTAAGGTTCCAGGTAAACAAGGCCTACTGTGTTTCAGAAACTCTCCCCAAGGAGAATCGGAATTGGGAAGAAGGTTGGAGCTCCAAGCAGAAAGATGTCTATAACACTGCCTTATACCTAGTGATTTCCTTCCCCTATTTTTCCTTTTCCAGACTGATAATTTTAGCTATGTTCCTTTTCCTTTTTTTCTTTTACAAAGCCCAAAAGTCACATTAATATTCTCTGTGTTCTTTAGATTGATTGTTTAATGCAATGTTACTCCTACTTCAAAGGGATGGAGACAGAGATGAAGTTTTACAGTCTTGATGGCTAAACACTGGTCTGTCATATAAAGCCAGTGCTTAATTTTCTGAGTCACTTTGATGGAGGGAGTCTGCTTTACTCTATGGGCCTTGGGGAGTGATGTGAGAAGTTCTCCGGATTGTTTTCCTGCTACTGCTGGAGGCTGCTTTGCTTGCTGCCTATTGAATTATATAATAGTGAGGCAAGAACATAAAGCTCTGACATTTCTGATTTGAATTCTCTTTTAACTGCTTCTATTTTTGTAGTAAGTTGTGACTTGGCTCAACAGACAATACTGGGAAGTGAGCTTATACTTTTTATTTCTTCACCTGAATTTAATTCCTTTGAACAGCTTGGCTTGACAACCCTAGAGTTTATCAGATTTTCTGGCAGGCTAGATACTGTAGGAGCAGAGTGTATTTTTTCTTTTTTTTTTCTTTTTTTTTCTTTTTTTTTTTTTCCTGCAGCAGCCCACCATTGAGATCACATTTGGTGATGCAAACATAAAAGAAACCTCATTCTCTGGAGCTGTCATTTACTTCCAAGACTGTTCATAGGTTACTAGCTAATATTAGGGCAGGGACTATTCGTCTGTGGCCTCAAGGCATTCAAAAATCGTTCAGAAATAGCGCTGCACTGGATTCAAATTACTTGCTCACAATACAGAAATATTTACTTTCCTTCTAACTTTATAATTTTTAAAATGTCATTCCTTTTAGCTTTATAATGCAAACATGACTCAAACTATAGTGATAACATGGTAGAGTGAATTCCCACACCTAACACAATTCTGGATTTGAGACCGAAATCTTAGCCCACTGAAGCAAATACACACCTTGCTAACAATGCTGAAGTATGCATGCTTTAGCACATGAAATTAGTTCTTTCTAATAATATTTACGAAATGACTGTTGGAACTTCTTTCTTCAAATAGAGATAAAATATTATAATAGGATTCAATTCTAAAAAAAACCCCAAAACCAAAAAAAACCAACAATTATTTCTACAGGAACAGCTAGCAAAGGTACAGCAAAAAGCCTATACCAGTTCACATATTAAAATGCACTAATAAGGATTATAAGCCTTGAGAAGTACTCTGCCCTACTTCCATAAAGCTGCATTTAATAGGGTTATCTTAAGTTGGGAAAAGTGAAGAAGAAGAAAAAAGAGGTGGCAAGCTTAGGCTGCTTTTTGTTTCAGATTGTTGAATTTGGCAGAGCTGAGCCAAGCCAACTCCATTGCGCCCTCTGAATGGACAAAATCAGAGAATCACTAGATGGAAAGAAGTCACTCTGTGCAAGCAGGAGTTGATAATTTCTTCTTAAATGGGTGGATCTTTCTAGGAAAAAAAACTGCAAGAACCAAGCACATGATTCTTAAAAGAGACTTCAGTAGCTTTGGGAAATAATTTGTTTGGGTGAGAGTTTGTTTTCTGTAGCAGTTGGGCATTTGTCAAGGCAAAGAACCATAAACCAAAACAGTGGAAATAGGAACAGCTAATATTTTAACTTCACAGTGCCATTCTTCAACCTCCCTTTCAGCATAGGCAGCTAATCATACAGAACAGCATCTATTAATACAAGTTAAATAGGCAATAATTTGTTCTTCACTGGATATTGCCTTTTACCAAGAAGCAATTTGAAAATCAAAGTTAAATTATCCTATAAATCATGACTGCAATATTGTGACTTTTTTTTTTTTTTTCTAATTGCAGACTTGTAAAGTGAAATACTTTCTTCAGTAAAGTATTTTTTTCATGGTTTGTTTGTTTGTTTTCGCTTGCACAAAGCTAGTGGTTATTATAAAATGAAAAGATGGTCACATTTGGCACATGACATGAAAATGAAATACAAACATAAAAGGAATAAAGAAACATCAACCAGATGTATGGCAGACCAGTAGCTGTTGTTTAGAAACTAGAACAAGCTCCAACAAAACACTGAAGTTGTAAGTGTTTACGTCTGCCTACTTGAAGCGCTGATGCACAGAAGGTAAACCCACAGGGAAAAAGCTGCATAAAACAGCGAGACTGCATCAAAGAAAGGAATAGAAAAAATTAAATGCTTACAGTAACAGCACACTGGTCTAAAGCCCTCGGTAACCAAGGATTTACGAGTCCCCTCACAAACTCAGGTCCTTGTTTTAAAGCTCCATAAACATGTAGTTAATTGCCACCATCTGCCTGCAGGGTAGCTGTATTTCACAATGGGAAGAGGGTGCTAGAGTGGGGAAAGGGACAGTGAGTGAGCAGCAGAACAGTGAATTTCTTGATGCTTGCTCTGTTGGCTTAATCTGTGCCAGAGAATAACAGGACACCCCTCTTGTCTCCAGAAATAACTGTATGTGGCTACACAGCTCACACAATTTGGGACCTGTCTTTTATTCCCACTAGTGGCACTAGTAGGAAATTGAGGGCCACTTGTAGCACTTAAAAGTTACAGCTGATTATATCATAAACTTGAAAATCCATTTGTAGATACTGGATTTCTAACAAAATACACTGCTGGCACTGAGACGAACCTTCAACACTAGCAAGTTTAAATTTTAGAAGATGCAATTTCACCAGCTCAAAGGCTTCAGAGAGCAGAAGAGACAACAAAATCAGGTGGATCTAAAAGAACCCATCCACACACTTATTTCAGAGAAAATGGTAAAGAAGCTTTTTATTTCCTTTCTTTATAAGCATATATGTCACATCTTAAATGTCTGATCACTCAAGAGGACTAGACTGGGGGTTGTGCTAGATGATCTTTAAAAGTCCCTTCCAACCCATTCTAACTTTTCAAATTTATTTAAAAGATGATATCTTATTTTAATCCAGTTACTTCCAAACTACCATGGGACCCATAACATCATGGGACTGTTTCCCAGCTCTGTATTTGTACTTACACTTGTAGAATCTTTAATACTTTATTTCATTAAGGAAACTAGATATCCTTTATTTTTTCTTTAGTTATTCTAATGTACAGTGATAAGTCCCAACAGCTCCTCCAACAGCACTTCCCTGACTTATCAGCTATAGCATAACTGTGTTTCTTTGTCATGCAAAGCTGCAGAAATTTGTAACAGATGAGATCAGTACAAATGACATATGAAATATGCATGTGTGTGAATGCAGTGGGAAACACAGCAGCAGAAGGGTTAAAAGAAGAGCAGGGGCTGATAACAAAGAGCACTGTTTCCAGGACACTGACCCCAGCAGTAAAGTGGAGGTATGTTTTTTTTATGTCAGGACGATCAGACCTGCACTCCGAGAAGACCAGAGGTTGTCAGTGGAAGACCCTGTCACTTCACACCAGTTAAGGTGGCAAAAAGGCTACATCACATACAGGGTGATGCATGGGGTAACTCACCAAGAGAACAAACATGTATCCAACAAAGGAAAACCATGGGCTCAAACTTATGAGACTGAAGGAAGCATGACTCTAAAGTAATGGACCACCCAATAACAGCTACTGACTCCTGAATTGTACAAAGGACTCAAAATCCACACACCCCAAAACCAGTTTGCTGTCTGCATGAAGAAAGACCAAAAACATGATGAGGACTTGGTAGCCAGCAGCTCTTGTCCTTTGTGCTGCCAACCACTGCTCATGGTCAGGTCACCCTGGGAACATGTGTCCTGGTGCTCTTGAGTATGTGGATGTGACAGTATGAGTGAATGAAGCCTGTGAGAGGAGAAATGTGAGCAGGTGAGATCAAATTACTTCAATATTTTGTAAATAAATATTGTCTCTTTTCATAGTATCTTGCATTCAGCTTGTTAAACTAGTTCTTCCATAAAGAAAACAATTCACATCATCAATTTCTGCTTTGGCTCTAAAGACCAAGCTAACAGGAATATAAATGTTGGAGGAGTGGGGAGGCAGAAAATGAACAGAATCTGGAAATGAGTGATACTGTTAACGTAATGCATGGGAATGGATCTCCCTATCAGCTGATATACTTTATTTTATGCCACCAAACTGTGCTGAAGCTTATTTAATGACAACCCTACACTGAAAATCTATGAGAAAATGAAATCTATTTTTCCTCTCCTGAAGAAACACCAAATGAGCAAAACATACAGTTTGAGTACTTCTATGCTTTTCACACTTATTTTTTCTTGAGAAAAATGTTAAGATGTCCCAGATGTTGACAACATGGACTATTTAGAGACTATCAAAGAACACATAGATGTAAGCAGTTAATATACTAGGATTTTCTTTTTTGAAAATAAGCCTTCTGTGCTACTACTTACCTGCATTTTCAGCTCTTGTAAAGATAGTTCTGTCTATTGCACCAGTGTTCCCAGCTATGCAAGCCATTAAACTTTACTCTGAAAACATTAGTCAAATTACTGGAAGACATAAATTGCCAGGTAGTGAGGCACACAGAGGTAAGGAAGAGAAAATATCTGAGGTCTCATTTTGATGACTGATGGTATTAGGATGACTGACATCTCTCCCAGCTACAGGATTATAGCTGGATGTAAGAGTAGCCACTCCAACTCCTGTGATTTAGGGTATAAATAATTCCATACTACTGCACACCGGAGATCAACCGCCAACAAAATATTCAAGCTGCAATTAAATTATATTGGAAGGACCTGGAGAAAGATAATCAAAACCACAACACAATTAAAGATTCCTGAAATCCAGCAGCATTTATTTCGTATGATATGGCCTTTATTAAGTCTGCTTCTGAGGCTCAATTTATGCCCTAGATTCACAGAATCACAGAATCGACTGGGTTGGAAAAGACCTCAGAGATCATCAAGTCCAAACCTTGGTCCAACTCTGGTCCATTTACTAGATCACGGCAGTAAGTGCCATGTCCAATCTCAGTTTAAAAACCTCCAGGGACGGCAAGTCCACCACCTCCCTGGGCAGGCCATTCCAATGCCTGACCATGCTCTCTGTAAAGAATTTCTTTCTAATATCCAGCCTAAATTTCCCCTGGCAGAGTTTAAGCCCATGCCCCCTTGTCCTATTGCTAACTGCCTGGGAGAAGAGACCAATCCCCACCTGGCTATAACTTCCCTTCAGGTAGTTATAGAGTGATGAGGTCACCTCATTATCATCTCCTAAGATCTAGATAAATCTTCAAACCTATCAAAATCAAGGAAACTATTTTCAACAAGCAAGAAAGCTTAGTTTAATCCAATTTCTTTGACTTTGAACTGAAAAGGTCTAGTAGCATTCTTAGAGTTGCCTGCAGGTGGGTGACAATGTCGAAGCCGTTTTAGCTCATATCTGGTGTCTCACTGCTAGAATAAATTGACCCATTTGACATTGATGTAGATTGGGACAGGAGTGGGTACCAGTACAGCTGGTACCAGGAAAGTAAGAGGACTGAATACCCAGCAGCTCTGATTCCTTCCTTCTCTACAGTCAGTAAGGCTGGTGAACTGCTCAAGGTGGTTTCACAGCTAGTCTTTCTACCCCATAGCTTCAGTTTTCTGCCTGTCATATGAGATGGAGTGAGACTATCTATGCATTTGATTTTTAGATAACAGCATAGACACTAATTAGAGAGCAACTTGAAGAGCTTCTCCCACTTTCTTTCACAAATATTGCTAATATCAGCAAAGCAAGGATTTGAGTACGTGGAGGTGGAGTGTAACATCATGAGACACTGAATTGACTCTGCTTAAATTTTTGGAAGAACAGGCAGGAAGGGGAAAGAAACAAATATTTACAACTATGCAAAGAACTGTGATTTGAAATCGTCGAGTGTTTCCATGTATCCAGGGACTAAAGAAAAAACTTGCAGCTGAAATGAAATAAATACATCCAGTGGTGGGCTGCAGTTCTTTATTTCTGATTCTGATGTATATATATGCATACAATGATATTAGATACCCTTGTATTGCCTAATCTATAGTTTAAGTCAGCATAGGTCTTTTAACAAAAAAAAACCAAAACAAAACAACTATTAATTTATATTTTATCTGAGCAGTCTGATACACAGTAGAAAAAATCCATATATAAAAGATTATATCTGTGCAATTATACTTACTATGTTCCTCTTCAACAAACTACCAATTTATAAATATTGATACATTATTGTTAGGATAATATAGAATTGCCATCTCATAACATTAAAAAACTTTTCAAAATATATTAATAAGCAAAGATAACCACACCTTGATCTTGCAATCGTTTTTGCACCATCACATTGATCCCCCATTTTTTTTTAATGTGACGTTTGGCTTAAACAAATTCCTTTCATCTCAGACTGCCACTATTAGTCCACCCACATTAATCATGTTAATTCACATATAGCTTTGCTGTTTAGTAATTTTACACAAAGCCTTCAGAATTAAATTCACCTCTGAGCTGAAACACAAATCGGTTATATCCCACTTAGGTCTCAAACAGCACATAAAGATTTGTGCTGAACTTCTGCTTTGTGGTGAACTTTTTTTTTTACAAACACTTCTCTCACCTATAGCATAATACAAATCGTCTGGCTCATTCTAGGTGGCTTAAACTACAGGTCTACAGAAGATGTGACTTCATGCTACTAAATGCTTTTAATAGTTTAGATCTAGGTGAAGCTTAATTAGCATCTGGAAGTTAATACAAATATTAATTTGTACATAAAACATTATCCCCAATATACTAAGTGACAGCACTTATATAAGGCAGACACAAGCCAAGATTCAAATATCTGAGATATGGTGGAAACTACCAGATCCTAATTTAAAGGTTACAGAGCAGCAACAATGGTCAGCAGGATTAGGCTCTTTCTCTGTGAACATTAACAGGAACCATCAGAAAGATGCCATACGGCAGGCTAGACAGTGTGACAGATACCATGCACCACCTGCCAGCACAGAGCAAAGCCTGCAGAGGTGCAGGTATCTCAGTTTTGATGCTGGCAGGTAAGAAAGCATTTGGCATGTTCTTGCCTTTCTGACAATTTTGTCCATCTCTGTTACAGTAGCTGAACAACTGTGCGCACAGTGATGGATGCTCGCTTCCCTGCCTGCAGACTACCTTGCAAATACAAGATACAAATTGACACAGATGGAAATGTGCAAACCACCGAACAAAAACATCAGTCTTTTAAAAGAAGGATGAAATATAATTTTCATTCTCAGTAGGCTCATGCTGTCCTGCCTTTTGCTTAAACTTTATTCCCCATAAAAACCTTTGCTTGTCTTCTCTTTAATTAATAATTCTGGACTGGAAACAGGACTGGAGTTAGTGCACACACTGAAAGACGGTGCAAATTATCTTCAATTGTTACAACTACGGACTTCTTAACAGAGAAAGCAGAGAATCCACAGATGTAACTCCAGGGCATATGAGAATCTCTTGAAAACAAGAATAGTATTTTGGAAAGTGCATAACACTGTTAATTCTCTCAGGACATCCCAAAACGCAGGTGGGTCAGCAGGTTTGAAAAGCGCATGTGTTCTTTAGGGGAAGTGAAAGCTTTAGTTATACCCTTGACTCTTGCCTTTTTAAAGCAGTCAAGTAGAATTCACTAAACAATTAATTTGCACTGTCTTGCAAAAGAATGGTCTGAGAGAATTTTCCAATGAATATGAGGGCTTAGACTGCAATGTCTTTTGTGCCAGTACACAAGACAGCAACTTTTAATGTTTTTACTGCTGTGTTCTGTGACACAGAAATAAACTGCACTGTAATACTTATTTTCTTAATGTCAGATACAATTTGAATAATACTTTGACATCTATTACTAACAAATGAGTGTGATTCCCAACTATAGATTTATACATTTAATCTTCATCTTCAGTTGCTAGTCGTAAACACAAAGTATTTGTTTCATATTCATAGCATAAATAGCCTTTATGATTGAAGTTAGGATGCCATTTGAAGACCAGTAACTTAAAAAACAAAGAAGTTCTGGAAAAAGAGATTTAAAAACAATAACAAATTAATGCTCCAAGGCTTTTAGAATATATGACAATAATTTACAGGATTAGCTGCTTCTATCAAAACTATCCCTAAAATAAAAATACTGACGTAAATTATTAAAATAAAATTAATTTCAGTTTCTCATTTGTCTTCTGGGAAGTCTGTTTGGTGAGTAATTCTTATGTTTTTAGCATATCAGTGTTTTCCGTGACAGAATAAAAAAGTCATTAGGGTTAAATGAATGTGGAAAGACTTTTCAGACAGAAAGGAACATACAAATTCGAGAAAGTCCTGCATCATTTCTAGAATGATTATTAATCAATGAAGTTGTTGCTGCTCTGTGACACAACCAAGCTAACATTTATTGTAACAATAATATCCTGTTCAGCTGTGCATAAACATTAATATGCTGAAGACAAAAACCAAACAAAATCTGCATCCTCATGGACATGTTCATGAGGCACACTGTTGCTAAAATGGTATCCTTTTAAACAGAAAATGCTCACATACATAGAAACCAATGCTAGATGATATAGCTTTCCTAAAGAAAAGTCTCTTTCTGAAAATAACACAAATAACCAGGCCACAAATTCTGCTGTTTCCATGGCAACAAGATTGGCCCTTTTGGTCTTCTTGAATTGCTGAATGACACAGAAAAATCATAAACAAACCAAATTAACCCAAACTGCCTATTGTACACCATGGTTGTAGGTGTCTAGGTGAAGAAAATCCAAGCGAAACCTCTTCTTCAAATGCCTGGTAGCAACGCTTTTTATTTCAGGGTCATGTCAATACTAAAGACAAAAATACAAACACAAAAGAAGAACAACAAAAAAAGAATCAGTGCTATGCAACACATGGCTAATCATTTCCCCAATCTTGAGCTCATGCAAAGTGCCGAGAATCCCCATCTCTCATTTATTTAAATGCATCAGTGTAAAAGGATTTAAACACATTCTTTCTACTATATATGCAAAATAAATACCCTAATAAGATTTGTAACCGTTTTATTGAACTTAATAACTACATTCCTGGCAATTCCAATCTGAAGTAGACACCAGATTTGGAAAGATCCATTGGTGGAATGATACCACAGTGTGCCAAGACATGGGTGCCCCTAAAAATGTTTCTGGGAGTAAGGTTTTGCCATTTAGTGTAAAGCATGTAATCAAATATGTTATCAACATTCTTTAGAAGAAGAATTTGTCATTATAAATGTTGCATCAAAACACAATTTTCCTTACAGCATACATAACTATTTAAAGTACCCTGTATATTTATGAACTGTTACAGAACACACAGATTTCTTCACTATGAACTATTTCGTAATGAATTTATTTTTAAAAGTCATGCGGAAATGCAAGAAGTTCAACAAAATAGAACACAAGAGAGCACGACAATAGATAAAAGCCTTTGGAATAGATATGAAAAAGAGAACAGAAGGAAACTAAGAGCTGGGCAGACTCCAGAGAGGTTTCAGCAGAAAGTATACAGAAGCAAAGTCTGTGTAAAACTGCTGCTATCATTGTGGACACATTTACATGGAAAATCCTGTTTCCTGAAGGACCAACACCAGAAATGAGTGACATGACCACAGGAAAATTATTGCCACTTCTGAAGACAGATTCATATTTATGCAGAGAAAATAAATAGCATTAATTTGGCCACAACTATATTTATTTAAGCTAAATATAAATTATGTTGTGTCGCTTTTTGCTGCCCACCTTCTCTTTGGAAAAAAGCGGGAAAAATTGTTCAAGCCACAAAAAGGCCCAAATCATAAAGTCTTTAACATGTTATTCATTTTCTGTTCTCATACTTAAAAAAAACCAAACCAAACCAAACCAAACCAAACCAAACCAAACCAAACCAAGTCAAACCAAATCAAACCAAACCAAACCAAACCAAACCCAACAACAAAAACCCCACCAGCTCTCATATTGACTCAGTCCAGATTAAGCAGTGTCTGAAAGAAAAAAAAATCCTCAGAGATTTTATGTCAGCTGCTCCAGGAATCAGGAGTTTAGCTCATGGTTCTAACCTATGTATGAGGTAGGATACTGTGATAGTTTGCTAGTGTACGATTTTATCTTAAAAGTGAGAAAAAAAGAGCTCCATTTTATTTATGCATCTGTTTGCTACATGTATTTCTAATTATTTGTCTGCTTATTAATACTCATGTTATTCATGGAGTCTTTTGCTAAGGAGTCAGGTTTTACTGTATGTTATTTCCCGAGCAATATCCCAGTGTGAGACGCCAGTGTACTTCTACACATCAGTCAGATGGGCAAGGACAGGAAAGCTCCCAGTCACCTTTCCTCTGTACGCACTGGCCGGGAATACACATGCTGCTGCACTGGCTTGTCCCCCTGACATGCTGTTCCAGCAACAAACTGTGACACATGGAAGCTGCAAACACCCTCACAGTAAGAGCAGCGCAGGGCTTTCCACTGACATACTTCAGTTACAGCATCAGATGGAGGAACAGCGTGCCAGAGGACTGACACATCCCCATTTCCAAGGGAACCAGTCCAGCTTTGAAAGGAAAAGGAATAAAGATACTGCAGATTTAGTTAGGGAAATAACTATGAAAGAAGATGAGAAGCATAAAAAGCAAAGAGAAGGAAGACATCAAAAGCACGACCCAGATATCAAAGTAAAATTTAAGACTTTTTAATCACTGAATGAGAATGGCAAGTTTACAACTTTATTTTCGATTACGGATAATGCATGGGACCATCTTCGCTCTGATCATGTTGCACTTTGTCTAACTGCTTTTCACATAACATAACCTGAATATCTTCAGGCTAAGAATTCTATCTGTCTCTGGTTGGAAATGGTTGAGGATACTTTAAATGCATCTGCAATGCAAATACAATAAATCCTAACTTCAGTGCTTTTTCTGCTTGCATATGTTGAACTGAATTTCTGAAAATAGCTATAAAAGCATTTACATATCCAGAAAGCTTTATGGAATCTACCCAACCTCAGTTCCTAACAGTGTGTTTGTAAAATAATGTTAAAAT
Source organism: Streptopelia decaocto (assembly GCF_964273445.1). Lineage (NCBI taxonomy): Eukaryota > Metazoa > Chordata > Aves > Columbiformes > Columbidae > Streptopelia > Streptopelia decaocto. The sequence continues at coordinate 26,848,491 of NC_138657.1, forward strand.
GTAATGACAGTATTAGGCATAAATTCTTACTCCTGCTCCACGGAAGTAATTTCTGGATCATTTGAGAGGCAGCTAGTTCTGGATACAAGGAAAAAGAGGGAGTAATAAACATTTCTTTTGTGTTCATTTCTTTCTCTTTTAAAATATGACACCAAATTTGGGGGATGTAATAACTAACTGTAGTGAGTGTCTTTGACAGCAAAACCACACAAATTTTATTGATAGGAATGTAGTGAGCTTAGTGCCTGCACCACAAGTTGGTTTGAGTATTTTTAAGATATTTCTTCAAGTTGGAGAAGGTAAATGCACTACAGTGACTTCATACATCCAACAATAACAATAATCAGTGATGCCTCATATGAAAATTTAGTTCCCCTTTCACTCCCTATGCTGCAGCCTGCACTCTTAAATGAAAGGACTAACAAGAAAGCAGCTTTTTTCCACAGAGTTTTCCTTGTCATATACCACAAAGTATTTGAAAAAGTTTCAATAGAAGGTATAGAAGTTGCATTTCAAGGTTGGGTGGGCCTCTTTTTTTTTAATAAAATACTCAGGTGGTATCAGATGACTACTTATGTGAATTTATTGCTTCTCAGGCAGTCTAACTGTTACGATGAAAACACAGTGGCCAGTGTTTTGGGTATTTCTTTGTGACTGTTTTAAAAGCTCATCTCAGGAGAACCAGGGGAAAGTGTGTACTGCAAAAGATGAAACTTTAGAAAAAAAGACAACAAAGAAGATGTGGTAAGATGAAAATTCTTAAGTGCATAAGATAAAAGAAGGAGACAGAAAAGAAACCTCAAAACATCAAAATTCTTAGTTACAGAAACGCAGGAAAAATGTCATACTAGGACTGACAACAGGCACAGCTCCATTCTCCAGAATCTTGTTTATGACATGCACATGAAAAAAGTGCATGGGATACTTTCTAAGCTCTGCTCAGTGAATCAAGGTTTGTGTCTTTCCAGTTAAGGATTTCTATGGTACTTTACACCATACTGTCTTGGCATGTTGAAGTCAAAGCACAGAGTTGCAAGTGTAAAGTGTCTGATCATCAGCTGACATTGATTTATTAAGTGACCATAGACAATACAATATTATCAAGTATTAATCCACCTCCCCATCCAACCAACACTGGAAAGACAGGAAAAGTTACCTACCTACCTTAAATGAGAATGAGGCATGCTAGCTATCCCTAACTTAGCAAATGGTAAAAAATATTTTTTAAAAAGAGCTACCTCCTTAAACTTTATGAATCATCTCATATAATCAGTGAAGGGTAGAAAATGTTTAATGAATAATTTTAATTGAGTATAAAAGCTATTTCAGTCCTCTCCATCATGCTAGAAACAACCATCAAAAAATCGCAAAAATGTTTTTTATAGTATAAGGTTACGAATACTCCCTACTGAGGCCCAATGGTACAAAAGCAGGCTGCTTGCAGTGAAAGGGGAAGTTAATTCACAAATGTGGCAACTTACACAGTAATTGAAACTACGAGCTGACTGCTGTGCCAAACACACAATATACTACTGCATTCAATTCATTCTTGTGAACCAAGTAAATACAATGCCAGCATCAAGCTGAAAGCTATCTTACTTAGCTGTTTCTGAAGTTTCCCTCAGTTCTTCATCCAGTCTGCATGAGTAAAAGTTATTGATATAAAGAAACAAAGAAGCAAGCAGAGCATAAGAGAGAAGCAGAGCAATAGCAGAGCAAAGAACAAACACAGTACATGCTTCTAAAATGGCCACCCAGTATTATGCACTGACTAAATATCTTGAGTTCCGTATGATATAATTTATCCTTGTGCTCAACCCACCTTCGATTTGTAACTCATTACTTAGTTCATTTGGAGGCAGAAACATAAAAGTAGCAGGGATCTGAGGCATGCCCAGTGGACAGAGCTCAAAGCATTCAGTTGCTCTATCAGAGAGTATTAAACTAGCTGCAGCCTTGGCCAAGTCAAGGACGTTTACAGTTGAGTACGTTTTATTTGCAAGGGAGGCTGATCTCAACAGCTTGAAGGGGAAAGTAAGGTTCCACATCATTGCGAGTTCTCTCTCATTCAGCTGTTGAGGTCGCCTGAAGGTGAAAGGCTGTCACACAGATTCACTCTATTATGAGCAGCAGCATGGGCCAGAAAGCAAGTTTTACCTCATTCTTCTTTTAATACACTTCTCTTCATCATACCTTACAAGATAAGAGTGGGTGAAGGAAGAGAAAAGATGTACAAGTTCATATGATACAACAGGCACATTGTATCCCGCTGCCGTAAAAACTACCAAACAACCACACAACCACAAGTATCAAAAGAGGGTGAGAGAAGGAGAAAAAGATGAAGGGAGGACAAAAAAAATTTAGGGACGTTAAAAAACTTTGGGCATCTATCAGGTGACCAATGACCTCTGTGCTCCACATTGTCAGCATCACTCCACCTCTAAAGAAGTTACAGCAGGAAATAAATTTGAGTGGAAGTCCCTATGATTCCTGATTTCATGACCGTAATTCCTACAAGTGCCACTGCAGGAACTGAGCTTCCCACTTGTTCCCTGGAATTACACCCCCAGTATCAGAACATCCACCACTCCGATGAAGGAAATTATTCTACTTTCACAACTACTGTGAGGCAGTCATGAAAACTCCTGCCTGGCCTGCAGAGATCTATGACAGCTCCAAATGAAGTGTTCTTCATACCTATTCACTGGCAAACCATAAGGAAAATACAATTATACTTGTGTATTTACTCATAAAAATACTTGTAGTACAGAATGTTCACCTGTTCAAAACCTAGGACATTCGATAAAAAGAAAAAAAAAAAGCATTCCCAAACAGGACATCTTTTTAATAATGACCCACATGAAAACCATGATTGATTTCCAAGGTTTTCAGTCTTGGTATACCATTTCCGTTTGTTGTTTTCTTGTCTGAAAAAAAGCCAGTTGAGATAAGCAATTTAAACCAAATTCTTACAATTTTTAATAGATATCTTTCCTTTAGAAATACCTGCATTTAAAAACCTTTAAACACAAGAAGAAAGAACTGAGGCACTCTCTTTCAGTGGTTCTCAGTTAAACAATGAAAATCAAAAAGATAAGGAACACTCAAGCTATCAACTTTCAGTGGTCTTCTATTGAACAGGCTATCTTTGAATTATTGTTTCAGTTCAAAGCTCTATAAAACTAAAACTTAAACCCACTTTTACTTAAATAGTGGTAGAAGTTATGGAAAAATATAGTATAGGTGATATCTGTGGAAAAATTAAACTTTCCTCCTATTTATTTCTGAGTTGCAATTAGAGAGTGAACAATCTGTTCCAATTTGGATTACATAGTCATAGGGTTGATGAAGGGACTCTGAGCCTGAAAGTTTTTCTTCATTTTACCATATGGTCCAGTACAAAACCTTTCTCTTCCTATAAACACTGGCTCCCCTGGGAGTATATATTTATTGTATTTTGTGTTTCAATTACACGTTGTTTCCCTGCTTCTGAGTTTGAGAGTGCAATTTTTGTGAAATAACATGTAAGCATTTGTAACAATATCAGGAAGGGGCTTCCTGTTTTTATTACAGACTTTGAAAAACTACTATTAGTCAGTGGAAATCACTTACTTGACAATACTGTCTGGTATGTGCACATATTCCATTGGAATCATCTCGCGAAGCTCTGCCAACGTGTTGACGTACTGTATCTTACTGCTGAACTTAGAGCTGAAACAAGAAGTTAACTGACTTTCCCCAAAACATCTTCTATAATATATTAAAAAAAAAGAAGGCATGTACTTAATGTATTAAATAATTAGGCATTTGTCATTCACATTTCAATTACAGAGTTCAGCTGATCATCAGCATATCTGAATTCTAGTGAGGCTGAAATAAAGTCTAGACCTTTTGGTGTTCCCTGCTTAGAGTGAATCGCAGTATTTAGGACAACATTATAAATTGTAATGTCTACATACAAGGCAATGTAATTAGTTTTACAGTTCGAAGGAGATGTATTAATATTCTGAAAAGAATCAACCCCCCTTACATGTAAGAATACTTACATGTAAGAAGAGATGGGAAGCATTCACTTAATGTGGTCATGACAAATTAACATCAAGTGATCATGATGAATTAGCATTTATATTTGACACTGATTCTCAGTCAAACATAATAAAACTGAACTTGTGCATTTGTTTGGATTAATACAGATCAGTGTATCTGCATGCCTATCTTATTGCAAGGCCTTCTTATGAGCAAATGCTTTCCTTGTTTATGTCAGCTGTGCTATATGATAATTCACTGTGTTTGAGAAATGATCACTTGGAAAAAGGCTAACCTGTCTAGAAAAAAACACTTAAAAAACAAGGCTATTCACTTGTCAAATCTGAATCATTTGATAGGTATCAGCTTATGAGAAATCTACCTTTCTCATTTATCTCAAAAGGCAATTTTCCAATTTAGCTCTCATATTTATATAGTCTTTTAACATCACTAAAGTGCTGAATGTACATTGATTGCAAAGTGTAGGCCATGAAGAACAGAACATGTTCTTCTATTTACTGCTGATTTGGGGGTATGACCAGACAACAAGAGGTCTCTGAGATAGCTCTGACTAGAAGGTTATTGCTCCTCCCCTTACATCTAATAAGATAAAATGAGAGAACTGAAACAGGAATACATCAAGGTACTGTGAAATGTTGTTTAAGCTTATCCGTTTTAATTTTTCTCTGTGCCAGATGAGCATCACTAGGCACACATACTGAAGCAGGCCAATGGTCATGTTTTAAGATGCATGAATCATTCACAATTGTCCAGTCAAAACCATGATAACATACAGATAATTCTTAGCATTTTATAAAAACTGTTAATCATAGCCTGCATCATCTGAAATACCAGCTAAAGTAACTTGGCAAGCTGCAAGCCAATAACAAGCTTCTAAAGACTGGGGAGGTAGACAAAAAAAAAAAAAATCTTTCAAGGCTTAATTTTTCCACTTGGGGATTCCCCTGGGTCCACTAATTCCACCACAGTGACTGATTTCTGGGTACTTGCTTAATGTGGGAGTCTGTGTTCAGGCAACTGAAATACATGACCAAAATAAGACCTTGTTTCTTTCAGACTTTAGGAGAGGTGTGCTGCAAATAGTGGCAAACTTCCTATTATTTATGTATTTCTATCAAATACCAAATATCTTTCACAGACACTTGTTCTATTAGAAATGTAATTTCTTACCTAATGCAGGTATGATGACTTCTAGTGTGAATATCTGGTCCATAAAGAGTATCTGGGATCTATCTTTGCAACCATTAGTTATTACATCCTGTGTATTCAGACAGCTGTTTAGTGTTTGTCAGTCAAGATGTGTCCCTGACTCCACTAAATGACCTTGCCAGTTTTTGAGGTAGAATTGACTGCAGCATACCCTCAGTGACTTGACTGTCCCTTGCCATTTTGTTGTCTTTCCCCTCCTGATTCCTACTGTTTTGTCCCACATCTCAGCTGAAATAGCATTAAAATGATGTTGCTCGTGTTTAGCTATCCCATTGAAATCTCTGCTTGCCTTGGGACCAATTAATTTCTTACTCTGAAACTCCCACTGTACATGTCAGTGGTTTAGTGAACAGCTCGGGGCTGGCAAACTAAGCTACAGCCATCAGCCTACAATCTAATCAAGTTTCTATTTCCTTACATTGCTTTTTACTGAAGTCACTTTTTTCTTTTCATGCCTCCCAGAGTTTTTACTCAGCTTGTTCATAGTTCTCTTCTGTCTTTGGTGTGGGTTCAGATATCTTATGTCATGTTTCACAAAGTCACACTGGCCATGTGTCCTGCCCATCTCTTTTCAGCTCTCATTTGTGCTTCACTTTAGTCTTGCACTGAGACTCGAGCTACATGGCTGAAATGGTGAGTTTTAACTGCACACTATTGTGCCTAGTTTTGTACCGCAAATTTGCTTTGCCGCACTATTTAGAGCCAAGCTTTTCTCCTGTTTGGCAACACAAAACCTCTAGTCACTGCTGCTCAGTATGGTCATTCTGGATAAATGACTGATGAACTGAAACACTCGTGGCATATTTGACTTTTTAAAATTTTACTGACTACCTTTCCCACAACTCAGTGAATCCCCACATTACTGTTGGTAATTCCAAGTATTGTTTTCCCGCTACTGTGACATTTTAAATTGTCACTTTCTACTTGGTATTAAAGAGACTACATCTGAAAGAAGCAGCTCCATTATGACACTCTGTCTGTTGCACTTTGGCAGCAATGGGAGAACTAATGTGCTTTCCCGTCCCAATGTCACCCTGCCAGGACAGAGCACCCAGTGACAGACAGCTCCAGTGTCCTCATCTGCAGCCTGGGGGCAGACCTCTCTGAGGTCTGTCAAGACTCTTATTCACTGTGTGGCTTCTGTAGATGACGTGTCTTCTCTATTGCCTGAAGGAACTGTTTCTCACACCTGTCAGTCTGCTCTCCCTGATCTCAGGATTTCAACTGCACACTTGCCCACCTTCTTCAACAACTTGTGAGGTCTTCATGGTCTGTAACATTTCTTTGCTTCTTTATGAATCAAAGCATGATTTTTGGTGGTGTAGAACCTTTTTTTAGAACCAGAACTCCTACGCTTTCAAACAGCTCAGGGTGCTGGCAGCTCAGCTTGGATGAGCAGCAACTAATTTATTTTTTTTTTAAACCCAGCATTGTAGCTTAATCTTGTCCTGTAGCCAGGATTTTTCTTAAAATGAACTGATTATCATTACAGGTGGATGCCTTTTCTACAAGCCTTTTAGCTGGGCTTGGAACAAAGACAATTTTAAGGGACTGAACTCCCAGTCCTACATACACATACAGGTTTATGATATGTTTGTGATGTCTGCAACTAGATACTCACATAAATCAAGGGTTTTTTTCCACTCAACTGTCAAAATCCAAACAAGAACTGTAAAATTAATACTCTTCAGTGAAGGATTAACAGCCTAGTTTGATGATTTAGGGTGCTCCTGTATACTTAGGGACATAGAAAATCACAGGTATTCACTACATACCTTATAAAAGGTCGTGTCACAGCCAGAATTGTTCTGATAAACCATGATGGATGAACAATTATAAATGATTTCAAATTCTTCCGTAATCTAAGTAAAAACCAAACAGTTTCTTAAAAACAAAATGAACCAACAAAAAAAGCCCCACAAAACAAATACAGAAAGAACATATACAGTGAACACTGTCATACAGGGGAGCACCAGAAATAAACAGTGTTTAAAATAATAGCTGTGGATCAGAAAGGAAAATACTACTCACCGTCGATCAATCATCTGGTAACATTTTTTCATCCAGCCCAGTCCAGGCATCCTCCTTCTTGGTGTTGCTCCATTCAAGTAGACAATCATATAGTCTTCAGCTACCATCAGCTCTAAAGTACTGATTACATAGCTGAAAAAAGTACAGAAGTGAGCACATACTTTACATTATCCACTGAAGTGCAAACTGAATCAGTCTACTAGGAATAAATCAAAGCAGACTAAGCAATTTATGACAAGACAGTGTTTTCCTTCAAAATAAAGCAAACACTTAGCACTGTTCTCCATGCTACCTGTAGATGTATAACTAGAAAACCACAATCTTATCTGCATCTTCAGAAATATGTCGTTTCCTTACAAAGATACAGTTTCATAGTGAGTTTTCAAATCTTGCAGGTGACTTTGCTTTTTCTTAAAAGGGCATTAAATCAAGAGATTTTGCAGGGGAGAGCACCACAGGACCATGTGAAGTTCCAGGAACTTCTGAGACCAACTGCTGAGAAACTTCACCACTAATCATCATATTTGTTCAATGCAAAAATAATAAGGGTGAGAAGATGATACTTGTGATCCTCACACTACTGCTACCGAGTCTGTGACTACCAAGTAGTACCTTCGATTCTCGAGGCTAATAACACTTGCCCATCAACCTGCGTTTTGGCAGGACAGAGCACTTCATGGCATGACTTCATTTTGTTAGCAGAACATTCCAAACACTTATTAAATTCTTCAGCTCGGCAACGATAATTCAGATAGAACAGTGGTCTTGGGGCCAAACTCACTCTACCTAGAAGAGCACACTACCCAGTCAAATGGAACGACAGCTTTAAATTCTTGTCTGGGACTATATATGCAGATGTGCTGCTCAGTTTCAGTAGTCCCTGCCTCACTTTAGAGTTGTTAATGGCAGGAATGTTCAAATCGTGCTCCCTACTATCCAGCCCCAAGGCATGCCTATGTAAAATCTACAGTTGAAAGTCAGTCACACCTTAAAAACCTGAATGCCTGAGTTGCTCACTACAAAAGGCAGTTCTATCCCTGAGCATAATGGCCCCTTTCACAGGTGTATGGGAATGACTCTCAATCTAATCTGATCCTTAAATTCCTTGAGATGCAGTTTCCTTAAAAGAAGAGTAGGAAATCTCATTCTCACTAAATAGAATTATATTCTACCTGGACATAAAGTAGGCAGACATTAACTGACGAGTTCCATGTATGCGACACATCACATCTAAATCACCACTCGCTACCTGCTTTCCACTGCTCTCTTTCACACCTTGCAGTTGTGCATTCCCTGCTTTTACCTGACATTTGTGAAGTCTCATGTCTTATCAGTGAAATACCAAAGTGAGGGACTGTGTGGACATTCTGACACAGGAAGCTTAACTTAATTGAACTCACTAATTGACAGGTGTGCTGGTTTTGACTAGCATAGAATTAATTTTTTCCACAGCAGCTTGTATGGGACTATGTTTTGATTTGTGCCGAAAACAGTGTTGATGATACAGGGAAGTTTTAGTTATTGCTGAGCAGTGCTGACACAGAGTCAAGGCCTTTTCTGCTCCTCACACCACCCCACCAGTGAATGGCCTGGGGTGCACAAGAAGTTTGGAGGGTACACAGCTGGGACAGCCGACCCCAGCTGACCACAGGGCTACTCCATACCCTACGGCATCATGCCCAGCAATTAAAATCAGGGGGAAGAAGAGGGAACAGGGGGGCATTCAGAGTGATGGTGTTTGTCTTCCCAAGTAACCTTTACCTGTGGTGCAGCCCTGCTATTCTGGGGGTGGCTGAACACCTGCCTGCCCATGGGGAGTGGTGAATGAAACCTGTGTTCTGCTTCACTTTTGTGTATGGCTATTGCTTTATTTATTAAACTGCCCACAAGTTTTCTCACTTTTACTCTTCTGATTCTCTCCACTGTGCGGGGAGTGAGAAAGTGGTTGTGTGTTGCTTAGCTGCTGGCTGGGGTTAAACCCCTACAACATGTTATGAAATTAACCCTTCTTGTAGGGCACAATATTTAGTGCTTCAAAGGCATTTAGACGCCGAAATATACAGTAAAGTACATACTTCTCAAAACACTACCAGCCTTTTGGTTACACAGAGCCAGAATCACAAATGTTTGTGTTTGCTTAAGTTCAAAGGAAATTGTGAATATTATTAATAATTCATTATAATAAAAATAGTCATGCATACGTCTCATCAGGAGCAAGAGGAGTATTACAACAAAAAGTAATTGCTGCTAGTTTTTTTGGCAGATCTCAGTTACCTCATGTCCTTTCACTCAACAGCTCTTATTCACTGTGGGTTGAATGAGACCATTTGCCATTTTAGGGATGCTGAGCTCTCTTGCAAAACTTACATAACTGGTAATTTATTATTAATCGGTAATAATGGTAATTTTTTAATTATTTGACATGATGGACGGAATTTTTCTCATTGACTAGAACAACTCACTCACTATGAAAGCAAAAAATGCTGGTTTTCAATTTAAAAGTGTAGCTTTTCAAGTTGTGATTCTTTTAAAATCTTCTGATCTCTAGACTGTATCAGGCAGCCACAAATGAAACACAGAAATGCAGACTTTTCTGTATGGATCTGCATCATCTAAAAGAAGTGATGTACAAGATGCTGTCTCAAGGGTTTTGGCTCAAACCCAACTCTTTGAAGACAGTTTTACAGGATTTGTCAGCGTAATGAATAAGAATAAGGTAACTGGAAATATGAAGGGAAACTAGAAGTGAAAGTAGCTGCACAACTCAGGAACAACTGAAGACAGAGGTTAATCAGAAAATAGAGGTGGCTTATTTGCTGCAAGTGCATGATTGTCTATCAGAAACATCCTGTATAAAAAAATGAGAAGAGATTTAGTGATTTGCAGGTCTCTACAGACTCCTGTATAACTCAATGGTGAGGAATTCACAAATATTTAAATATATCCGTTATGGGATACATTGAAAACTGTCGCAGTCCCTCTGTTTCAATACGATTAATAGACCTGCAACTGAAAGGGGTGATCTGACCTCTTTTCTTGTTGTCTTACAGAGAACAAAAGGTCTATAAGCCTTAAAATAAGCTGAAGGTTCACAGCCAACCTGAACTCTTTCTAACATTACTACCCCACAAAAAGACAGTGAGTTATACAATAGAATCTGGCAATATCCTCAAGTGATGTGTAAAAGTCTCTTGAGGCTTTAAAAGCCTTTTTCTGTGAATCCCATTTACCACCAGCTCTGTCTATGAAAAGGGTCTTGTGTGAGGTCAAAGAACAATTCTTTAATGTGAGTCACGATTACTTTCAGCTTTGTTCCCTACTTATTGAGTTAAAAACACTGCAATAATTACTCCCCTCTAGATTACCCAGCATTGTGTAAATCAGTTATTGTAGATGACATCAGGGTCTTAGAGTCTCTACCAGAAAAATGCTAGCAGTTGGTCTGACCTGGAACTAAAGCACTCAATCTCATTTTTCAAATATAGACACACTGTTGAAGGCACTGGCTGTCAATATGTGCATCTTCTAGAACAGGAGTTTTTAAGAAGATTTGGTCTGTGCTCTTGGTGCCTTCATAAGCTGCAAATGGTGAAGGCCAGGCCTCTGCTGGCTTTAGAAATGACATACTTGGTTTTAGCATAGAAAATGCTGGAATGACTGATATTTTTTAACAGCTTCGAGTGGAAGTAGCTGGAGGCACTTGGAAAGTGCTGCCTTCACAATTACTGGCTGCCAAATGAAGTTGCTATTAGGAGTAATTTTCCTGTGATAAATTTGGGTTCATGTGCCCAAATCTGTGTCCTGCCCAACTGGCCCCCGCCACTTACAACTGCATCAGAAGTATCTGGAGTCAGGAAAAATATGTAGAGCTGTTTGTGTAGAGCTGTTTGTGTAAGCAACTGTCATTTATCCTGTATTTTTAAAACACATGTCACAAAACGGTCCTGTGACTACTAAACACAACCACGGTATATATTAAAAATATGATATACAGTGATACCTCATGATAATATATAATAAACAATGAACAGTGAAAGCCAGTCTGGTGGCCTGAGTTCCTGCTGATTGTTCTCAGCAAGGCCTGGAAATCACTAGTGGAACAGTTCAATGATTGTAGGCCCAAGAGGCTGAAGATACTGCATTCCTTGACATTTCAGGAGATACTACAGCCAGATTTGGTCCTATCAAATACACCTTAATTTGGGAGGGTGAGTAGGAAAAGAATACCAAACTAATACTCCACTGAGAAGTTTATCTAAGACTACTATTTTCCTTGTCATTCAGATCACTCCCCCTCTAATGACCCAAATTACCTCTTAATTAAAGACATGTTAACTCTCACTACATAATTATGAATACTAACTCAGAGGACTCTATCATATTGCTCACATATCACTCACAGGAAAAGATTTTCCATTACATAGTTGTAATCAGTTCGACTGCTGTCTGGCAAGAAGCACGCCGCAAACACAATGATAGCATTCAGGCCATCGCCATAGTATCCTGTGGAAAAAAACAAAAAAGGCATTTTTATCTTTGCTAAAGGCTCTTAACAAGATAAATTTTAAAAGAAAACTAAAAGTCCTGGAATAGAGCTACTACGTTTATGGCTGAAGAAGATGGAAAATGTAACGTACAAACTGTCATCAAGTGATAAGGAAGTAGTTATACTGAATTCGTGAAAAACGCACTTAGCACAACTATTAGTAAACTTCATAGAGACCAGCAAAAATACTTTTTTCAACTTTGTAAGTAATACAATCTTATCTGAACTCCTGGTTCATTGCATCTCTATGGCAATAATACACTTGAACGCTCACCTTAGACTGAGGAATAAGTGACTAAAGAAAATATCCTGCAGTTGTTATCCTGCATCTTTTGAATGATGTTTCATGAAGTCTTACAATCCAATCTCAGTTGGCTTGTGTAGCTTCAATGGCCTCAGGATATTACAATTATGACTGCACTCCACTATACCTTAAAAGCTTCTGAGGATCCCCTAAATTCTTAGCTGCAGGTTTTGTATAAAATACTTCTTTACCTTGGGCACTCCAGTTATCCACTGGTGGCATTCTCTTGGCTACACCAATGCCTAGCAATAGCTGTAAACCCTCAAAGCTGCAGCACTACTATTCTGGGATCCAGGACAGTTGCTTGTTACCCAAAAGAAAATATATATTTTTCCATGATGGATTAATGCTGGTTAATCTTCTCCGCAATCTTTTGCAGCTGCTGTGGATTTCTGTATTATTAATAATAAACACAAAATACTCCTGCATTTCAGTAGAAAGTTTTATTTAAAAGATACATGCAGTCAGAAGGCAATTTACAGAGGTGCTGTAGAAATGGTTGTAGGTAGACAGCACTAATGATGCTGGGTTAGAAGCTGGGTATACTTAGAGTATGGCTTGAAAGACTTTTAAAAGAATCTAAGAGAAACTAACGATGACAGACAGATGATAATGTTCATGAAGGAAACCCTGAACCTCCCTCAGGAATAGGAACACATTCCTGACAAAATCAAAGGATAATACCAGCACCTAAACAACACTTTCATAAGGAGTTTTTAAGACTTTCATAGTGCTTTTTGGATACAACAGAGCAGTATCCGAGCCTCATTCAAATGCTCACAGAACCTCTTGCACTGTAGCCAGCCGAGCAAAGCAAAATTCTCTATGAAAAGACAGAGATAACACATAATACATGTGTGCTAACAAGGGAAGAGTGAGAAACTAAGTTGTTTTCTCCTTTCTCACTCAACAGCTAAGCTGAGTCTCAGCTAGCTGAAATACGGAGAAGATGTTTATGTCAAAGAAGTAATATCTTAAAAATCTTTGTAGAGATCTTCACAGAAGCCAGAATCTCTGACAAAATGGGTGCTTCAAGGCACTTGCCCATGAAGTCTTCCATACCAAGGAGAACCACAGCTGATTAATCTCAACACTATCCTAGTCAGAAGGACAGGCACAGAGGCACTCTCTGTTCAGGGCTCTCAGCTGTTCCTTAAGGACAGAAGCCCACCACTGCTTCCGCAGTTACAAAGGGGAGCAAAAGAAGGATAAGTCACTGAGAGAAAAATGTGCATGTCAGAAGTAAGTCTCCTGCCTTGAACCATGTTGTTGCAAACCAAGGCTTGGCAAAGCACTCTGCTGAAGGATCATGCTGGACTTTTTTCTTTCTACATTTGATTTGGCAGATTTGACTAAATACAATGCATTTGATAAGCTGACAATACATATTATTGATGGCAACATCAACAATGAGTTGAGAAAGTCAGCTAGCCTAAACCTCATCCTCTGAAGAATCATTTGGACACTGTAGGACATTTTCTGTCCCTAGCCTTAACTCCATCCTTCCATGATCCTGGCATCTCTTGTCTTCCCAGCACTCTAAAGTAGGGTTTTCTTCTGGCTCTCAGAGGCCAAAGGCCAGCTAATCTACAGCTAGGCTTCCAGAGATAGCAAAGCCACTGTACAATGGTAGCCCAGCATATGTCCAGTGTCTTCTCCAGTCCCACAGTGCAGCGCTGCTCTCCATCCTGTTGGAGGACATGGACAGGCAGAAGAGCTCAGGATTAGGGTATTGAGTTCAAGTCAGAGGGCAATGTGGGTATATAACCACTTTAAACCATGTGACATGGGATGGTGTGTCTAGCCCATGTTAGGATACTGTAAATGTGAACAGTGTATCCATATATATACATATAGGTCATTGACTTTGGTGTCCCAGTGAGGATGTCAAGGTCAAAGAGTAGCATTGCATTCTCTAGCAAGGATGCACATATGGAAGGGGAAGAAACTCCAGTGCTGTTTTTAGCACTTTCACCTTTTTAGAGTTTGACATGAAGGAATAGACGAGTCTTCTCAAAAGAAATGAACTCTACCTCCCACACTCATAACTTAGTACTACTCTCTGTTACGTTTCCACCTTCTCAATAGACTCACACACTTTCAAAGAGACAGTACTCATTTCACCTATCCCATCATAGCTCATTTCTCAGCTAAATCATTATGGAATAAAGCAGCATTCCCTCCCTCCCTCTCACCACCCCCCCGCCTCAGCTATACAAATAGGGAGGAGATTTTCTTCCTTCCATAAATTTAAAAGTCCTTAAGAGACTTTCAGGACAATTTATACCATGCTGACATAAAGCAATCTGGTCCAGCTGGCTCAGGAGTTTGGCAGTGAGAACACATAGTGGCAGGTGTGTCCACAGCACAGTTTGCAGCTCATGTAAAGCAAAATTATTATGTGCAGATGCCACCTAACAGCACATAGAAGAAAAACCCACAGATAAATCTAAGCCACTTTTTCTTACACATGCTTGTAGACAAGGAATGTTCACCCAAGGGGGAAGTGTGCTTTAATTCATCACTAGAAATCAGTAAAAGCCATTTGCCCAAATTCTCAGACAGAGAAAGAGACAGATGTCTATGAAACTACTTCATCAAACCATGTGGAAGGCAATATCACACCTACACTGGCAAGTCTACTCTCCCCTTTCCTATTTTGTGGCTACCATCTAGATTCTGCATTTGGTGTTATCTGTCATTTGGCAGGGAGAAATGTTGAGTATATCATCAAGTCATCGAGAGATGTTTGACCTGAATTGTAACTAACTAATTTTAGCCAGAATAAGTTCTTAATCTCAAGGCTAAAGGAAAAATTCCTCAGCCCTCTAAAGCACTCCAAAGATACTAAAGTATTGCCAAAGGGAACAACATACAGAATAGGTCTAGCCTCCATACTGTAGAAACTGTTCAACATGTCCAAAGTTTTCCCATGACCCATGCATCAAAATAATTTTGTTTCGCCATCTTTAGTCTACCACTTCATAAACACAGAACTTAATCCAGTTCTTAACTCACTTTGATATGGCTGGATTCCAGGTGAGGTTTGCAGTTTAGCCAGTGATGGACTGAAACTCACACTGTTTTTTTTACAATGGCTAAGTTATTGACCATCCAAAAGTAAATGTAATGTTCTTTATCTCTAGATTTGAGTGATCTAACAAAACCAGATGTCAGATATGTAAAATTTGATTCCTGGTTATTTCACACTGAGAACTGAGCTGAATGACCTACGTTCCCATCGATAACTGTAAATTGTTATGTACTTCATAGTTGCTATCAGAGATGTCTGTCACTGGACCTAGTCCTTGTTCTACAGCCAAACAGTGTTCAATTAAGAGCTACTCCTTCTCCACTCATTAAAATGGACTGGTACTTATTTTTCATAAAAGCTAGTATAAACATACATCAGCATCTAGTAGGAACTATACATGAGAGTTTTCACCTCAAATGTACCTACACTAGTTTACATCATATAAAAACCACATAAATAAACACCATTAGCAAGGCTTCAAAATATTTTGCATTTGTTTCCTAAGTTCTGCCATCTGTGTCTGTTTGCTAAACTATGTCTGAGGTGTCATCACACTCATATATCTTTGATGGTGTTCTTATAGTGGGAAAATTCTTGGAGGTTTAAACATCTTTATTAATTCCAACTAAACCTTCTGTACACTGGCCACTGTAAACATCTCTACACTAGTGTCTAGCTGCTTTTAATGTAAAACTGCCAATTTGAACAATGCATCTTCAGGTAATATAATTAAACATAATTTGTTTATGTACTTACACCAGATAATGATTCAGCACTGAAAATATATTGGAAACAATGGTTTACCTTTAAATGATGTTATGGATCAGCAACATTGTGACTGAAGTATCCTCATATAAACTCCCAAATCTTTGAGATGCTAAGTTACCTGTCTCAGTTTTTCCGGGAATAGAACAACCCATCCTTACTTAATACCTTATTTGGTGGCAAAAACTGTCCCACAAACATAGAATTCAAAGATAATCTAAACCTGAGACACCAAGGAAAAGGAGCTTAAAAAAACCTTCATTTTCTTCCTTCAATATCTATAGTAATATTTATCCCTTTAATTAATTTATACAGAAGTGTGTTAGTAACACCAGAACTACAAATTCTCTGAGGAGGTTAGGAAACAGAGGAGAAAAGCAGACAATATAGCAAGCACATGAGATCATTTTCCTACTTTGTTTCCTTTGGTAATCATTAACAAATTACATGAAAAAAAACAACATTAAACAGTTGCTGGTGAAATGCTATCTGCTGGCAACTATCAATGGCAGAAAAATAACATAAGGAGTTTACCCAGATGAATGGAAGCCCCAGGGCAAACTGTGTATTTTTTCATTTGCCACTCTATCATTCAAAAAATCACAGAGCACCATACTTCCTCATGCAAAAGGTGTTACCAAAATCCACAGAATAAAGTTTTCAAAAATTTTTTCTGTAGGACAAAAGCTTTCTCCTTGTGTTTAGTTTTAGCCTACAATTACCAGATTGTTACTGGCACATGCATATCAGTTTATTTTTTGATCCTGAAATTGCTTTGTATTTAAAATATAAATCAGTCATTGCCACACTGAACTGAAAGCCAGGTTGATTTCAGCCATGGCTGAAAAATAAACTCTCTCTCTCCTTGCCAGTGTGATAACTGAACTAAACCAGAAATAAATAATGCTCAATAAATCATGACTTTTTACATCAATCTAAAAAATGCATTCTGAGTTTTCCTACCTCCATGTGATATGACCTTTTTGTAAGGTTCAATGACTTTCATATCAATTCTTTGTTCTTGTTCTCCAATAACCACTGTTCTCCATAACCTGTTGTCCTCTCGCTCCTCTTCAGCTGTATACTCCGGAATTGATTCAGACTCCTCGTTGGAAGCATCCTTAGTAGCAGTCTGCTCTTCTGGAAAATAAAATTGTATATATTACATCTCCTGTAAAAACTCTAAATATTTTCTCTGTTACATATATTTGAAATGGAAGACTTAAATTAACTGGATTTTTACAGCACCATCCTGGATCTGCACTGGTATAAATAAGACCAGAATTTGATCATGTAACAGTCAGCAAATAAGAAGTTTTCATTTTTAAAAACTTTCTATCACTATGAACATAAGAACAGCAGCGATTATCACTATGCAGAATAATGTGAAGGGATTTTTGCATTTTTGCATCTAGTTAGTAAAACTGATCAGCTGCTCACTAGAGGGATTGCACTCCAGGTCTTTAAAAATCTTTGTGTTGCAGGTAGGAGAACTACACCAAAAAGCAAAAATAGGGAACTAAAAGTGAATATAGTGAAACTTCTTGTCTAGAGAGGAATTAGCACAGAGCTTCAGCTTCTCAACTTTTTCTCCATTTGTCTCCAGTCTCTTCACATCCGGCACCAACAAACACAAAGAATGCCCTTCTTCTTCTGATTGAGTCATGAGACAAAGGTGACTCCTCATATCCCTTAAGCACAGTATTTGCTTTCCTTGGGGCCTTTCATTTGAGAATAAATACCAGTTCCCTCCCAGAAGTGAAGTACAGAGCAGCCAGGCAATCAGCCTGTTCATATGAGCATCCCTGAGAGAACAGGTACATGCAGTTCACAGGTACAATGATCACAGGTACACAGGATCACAGTTTCAGAAAAGCTGTGGAATAATTAACAAAATCTACATTTCCATTGCACATTGACAAGATGACTCCTAAAAATCAATTTAACTGCATTCCAGTTTTTCAAATTTAGTGGCTGGTTACAGAGAAAATGACATAAAAAGTAATCATCTCCACAGCTGGAATTATTTTATTTCCTTCTTTAGTTATTGTTACAACATATTGGTTTTCCAGTAGAAATAAAAAATAATCTCTTGCTGAAACATCTTTGCCTTGTGGCTGTATGCATATAATAAATTTATTTTCATAGTAAAGATTCTATGCATTTTATGCATTACACATATTTGAAGTAAACAAATAAAATCACCTCTTCTTTTTAAAGTATTGTTCTGGCTCTGTAGTAATAGGGGCAGAATTTGATTACGTAAATCAATAAGCAAGGTAACAGCAAATAAAGATACAGTGGTATATAGGACATACATGTATTTGCATAAAAAGATGATCAGACATCTTATTAGAAAATACCAAATAGATCTATAAGACTTAGGAGTAAACTAAAATAAGTTATTTTAATTGACAAGAAGAAGTAAATAACATGTTTCACGGAAGTCCTCAAATATTTCTATGTATTGGTTTAATGAGAATGTATGATCTTTAAAACACACCAGTTTGTCATAAGAATTAAATCGATTATCTTTATGAAATCAAAACTAAGATCATATACTATGTATATACCACGTACATCTATACACAGAGAACTTATGAGCACACACACATACATGTACTGACTATTAATTTATAAAACTGATTTCTGCATTAAAACCTATTAATAATTCCACCCAATTTCTCAGGAATATCAAGTTCCCCAAAGGATGAAAAATGCTTTGAACTTAAAAAAAAAAATGTATATATTAGGTTGGGCACACATTTCTTGTTTCAGTAGGACTAATGAAGTCTGAATTGCTACTGCTGCTTTTCTTGTACTCTCTGTTCCTAATAGAAGGTATTATTGGGGAATAATACTCATGGAAGGTCCCCCTCTCCAAGGTAGATTCCCACATGTGCAATAAAACCTGAGTCTATCACCAATCATTTTTCTTTACCTAATTCCTGCCTGCTGGAATCTTGCAAGCAGTAATAAGTAATATTTCACCTCCTTCATCATCCTCTAACTAATCAATGAGTTAAAAACATATTCAAGTAAAACTGTATTAATGGTGGAAAAAGGGATGGAGGATCAAGAAATACATACATGTGCACATATAAAATGACCACATAAGCTTTTTTTCCTAAGGAATTGCAAATAAGGGAGTTTGAAGAGATCTAAGGCTGGGATGAACAGACTGCAAAAGGTGTTTTTTTTCAAGTATGCTATTTCAAATCAGTTTAACAGTTGCTGCTCATTAGATTATATATTGTGGAAGTATGTGAAGTATGTTTTCATGGTTTCTCAGGGTACAATGCTCATGATGTTTAATAATATATTTAACATTCACTTTTGAGACATCACATAGTACGTGACGTTGGGAGCAACCTTACAAAATGCATAACCCAACTCCCTCAAAACCTACATACCTTAATGCAATTTTGTATGATGTTAATCTTGTAAAGGTACCATGGGAAACAATATGAATACTACAGCATGCAGTCAAGCTATGTAAACTTTGACAGGTCATCACAAGGTGGTCCATTTCTTCAAGGATATAGGATCCCCATGGGACGCAATATGCAGCTCAAGTGTGATCAGAATAGATAGAGGGGATTATCAGAACAGCCTAGGAAACTGGCCGGTCAGCAGGTTTCTCACAGGGTAGAAAGAACATGGCTGAGGAAGAGAACTGTAGCTGGCAGAAGAGCTTTAGTGAAAAGAGGCTGGGCTAGGTAACTGTCAGAATAACGCCGAAACTTTATTTGGGGTTTGAGATCTCTTTTTTATTGGTGAAACTGATTTGGGAGGAGACCTTCACCTATGTGCACATACGGTTTTCTGAAATGCAATTTTTATGTCATCTAGCGTCATAATCCTAAAAAGCTGATTTTGGAAACAAGAGCAGGTTCTGAAAGAGAAAGTTTAAATTAGTGACAAAAAATGCTGTGAAAGTGATGATCAACCAATCCCTAAGTCAAGCCAAGTACTTCAGTATTTTCGCTGTCATCTGTTGTCTTGCACATTGCAGTCATGATGATTCTTTTTCATTATTCTTATAAACAAATGGGTTTCAGTATTTCTCGTATTACAGAGCCATCAGTTTTCCAGCAATGAGGTGGGCCCCTGAATCATAACAACAGTCTTGCTTTTCTCAGTTGCCTTTTGCACTTCGAATGAACCTTCAGCAGTCTGAGTATGACAAGCTAAAAATCACTGTTCTAAACAGTCTCAACAGGTGTGTCTTCTCAATATTTACTTCCCTGGGACTGGCATAACAGTCTAGAAACACTGATCTGTGGGAGATCATGAGTACTAGTAACAGCAGAGGTTATGCTGCTCCAAAGTCCAAAGATAAAAAAGGCTATTTACTATGCACATAAATCATTCTGCACTAGTTCTTGTGATTACACTCTTAGCTATTAGATTCATGAAATACGTAGCCTGCTTATTTTACTGTTGGTCTATTTTGATAAAATGTGATTTTTTTTCTATTCTCTGTTCCTGGGTCATCTAAGTGGAGGACATTTTGCCAACTAAGTATGTCTAAATTCAAGCTCCATGACTGGGGCCAGATGGGATACACCCAAGGGTGCCGAGCAAGCTGGTGGATATGATCAATAAGCCACTTTCCATCATCTACCAGCATTCCTGGCTAACTGGAGAAGTCCCAGTTGACTGGAAATTGGCAAACATGACACCAATCTACAAGAAAGGCCAGAAGGAGGATCCAGGGAACTACAGACGTGTCAGTCTAACCTCAGTGCCACAGAAGGTCATGGAGCAGATCATCCTAAGTGACATCACACAGCACATAGAAGAAGACCATGCAATCAGACCCAGTCAACCAGGGCTTATGAAAGGCAGGTCCTGTTTGACCAACCTGATGTCCTTCTATGACAAGCTGACCCACCTAGTAGATGAGGGTAAGTGAAGTGAGTGAGACAGTGCAAAATAATTTTTAATGACATGAGACAACATTGTTACTATGTGAAGGAAGAATTAAGTATCCATTGCACATTTCAGTGTGTATCTACACTGTTCAACTAATCCTGCTGAGAAAGAATATTTAAATTGGTGGAATAAGCAAACCTGTTGTTCCATCACCTGAGCTAGCTTTATCATGCAATGCACACACCTTCCATGTCTTAACTTTTCAACCATACATGGGAATAAAAAAAAGACTTTTCTCACTAACAAAAGACCTCTCTCACCTTGCTGTGTCTACTTTATTTATACACTGAAAGCTCTTTGATGCAACTTATGTCAGAGAACATATTTTGCACAAGGTTATATCCCTAAGTACTACTGATGTAACTGTAACCTAGAGCTAGCCAGAGCCGCACAAAGGTGCAGTTAGCAATAGCACTCTCTACAACAGACAGCAACTGCTTTCTGCTTCTTAAATGACTCTTTTCAGGTAAGTCCTATGGTACTGGACAAAGACAGGACTTGGAATTTTATTCTCTCTATGTATCTTTTCTTATTTTATTTGATCAGTTGTACTATTTATTTCTACACTTTGCATAAGTAGAAATGTATCACTTTATACAGGGGAAGAAAAGTTAAAAAATAGAAGACAGTAAAAATATCCTGACACCCAGCATTAAATCTCAAATGTTTTGACCATATTCATAGCCTGACAGACATGAGACAGATCATGTAAGCAGTAAATAAAGGTACAGAGATGAACTCTACATTTACAATCTAGAACATTACCTTGTCCAGTGTATTCGAAAGAGTCTGCTTCATCAGGGGTGTCAAGGTCATCTACGTTGATGTCAATTTCATCTGGTGTATCCAAATTATCATCAGAAAGCACAGACCCTTCACTCTGGTCCAGAGAAAGATTGATATTTGGAGCAGTGAGCTTTATCCTTCTGGGATGGGAACCATTAAGATCAAGAGAATTGGGAGGTTCTGAAAAAACAGGAAGAAAAAAAAAGAACTTTATCTCCCCCCCACAAAATTAGTCTCCCAGATACTTAAGAATAACCTTCAGACACTGGGACAGATCAATTTTAGTAACATCAAGCCATTTAAGACCTAACATAAAACACAAATGTCAACATTAATGTTTAAAGAAATAAAACAAGCATATACAGGAATGGCAGATGTAGCTGGGAGCTCTTAAATTATGTAAAATCCAGATTCACTTTTTTGCAATCATCAGATAAAAATCAAGGTTTGGACATGCTCTGTCCCACAGTGTTCAAGAATTTAAAGAGCGATACACAAATAATTCGAACCAAGACATTGCTGCATCATGGAGAAATTCATCTGAGTGAAAATGACCTGTAGATATTTGTTTCCTTATGCGCTTGCTGCTATTCAAATGGTGCTCACCTGCAAGTAGCTACATCTTTAGTTTTAACTATACAGTGTATTATTCATACAGTAAAAGAAGTAAAAATACCTCTGAGTCTCCTAGTCATTCCCAAACAAAAGTAGTCTTCGACAAGACCAAAGCTAGGTATGGCTTTGCCCATTTCTACTGCATTGTGTGGCACATTTCAAGTTGTTTTGTCTGAAGAATTCTAATGCTAGCTTAGTTCACTTAGACAGTAGTAAAACATAAGGTAAATAACAGAGACTAGTTCAACTTCACAAGGACTAAATGAGTGATGACAATAATGCACAAGAGAAAATGGCACACTACAATTAGAATTTCTCAAATGAAGAAGAAAATTGACTAAATAAAGTGAAATTAACACTTCTTCTTTTTAACACTGAACTGATTCTTTACCAGCACAGAAACATACTTCTCACTGCATAATTAAATGCCAAGAGAGTAAGTTATAATTAAGAAAATGAGTAAAAGCTTCTCTCACCGGGTCTCATCTCTGTGGAACTGGGGCTTAATACACCCTCAGAAAAGGGGATGTCCATTCCCACATCCTCTTCTACCGACCTGAGAGGTAAAATACAAAACAAAATCTTAGAGAGATGCATAGGCTGACCTTGCTACCAATGCCGCTCATGTGATCTCATACAGAACCGAAATTTTCCTCGACATAGCCAGCTCAGAAGTCTGATGACAAACTGATGAAAGCAAGACATGAACACAACTGTTGTAATTCTACTGTGCAGTTCTTAGCTCTTATTTATGCACGTGTCTGTAGAGCCTTTGGAGACTATACGTCACACATAGCTGCTTTTACTTGGATCAAGAGAGAGCACTGAATAATAACAGGCTGGCAAACAGCAATCTTTCTAATTTTATACAAATGAAGATGTTTTTTGTTGTTGTTTTGTTGTTTGTTTTTTTATCATCTGGCAAACTAGATACACAGTTGCTGGGAGCTTCAGCTACTCTTTACAAACTGCATGCCACAGCTAAGAGTTCCATAACAGTCTTTTCATTGCTCTGTGTACAGTTACCACATAGTGAAAATGAGATCATGAGTGGGTTTTTCATTTTTTGATATAATTTGTACTTTAGAGCAATTCTGATCCAAATCAGTAATTTTCTAATACTGAAAGTGTTGATGTCCTGCATTGGAAGTGTACAGGAAGCACAAAAATGAGAACCAAAACTATACTGCAGATTTTTAAAGACTAAACAGTTGCAAAATATCCTACCTAGACTCCATTTTTAGGAAGATAATAAGAAATTACATTTAACATACCTACGTAAGACAAATGAAAGGCATTAAGTGGTGAAAATAATAACAAAGGTGTTTGAATGTTTAAAGCAAATTGACTTGAATTGTTTTCACACCTATTTTCTATTCAAGTATTTTACAAAATGTTTTCTGGGAAGATGGTTCAGTTGCAGATAGGAAACAACATTTTACATTTTCAGGACAGACTTGGTGGATTCCAAACTCTTTGCACTAAAATGTATGACTCAAAAAAAAACTTCATTTGTTTCGTCAGAATAATCACAGCATTTTTTTATTCCTGTTCCAAACACTTTATTTTTAAAAAATATATTTTTTCACAAAAGCTTAAGAACAGACAATTTTCAAACTTTGATTAATAGAGCTGTGATGAGAGCAAAGAAGGTTATTTTCCCTGCCACAGCATCAGCTTGCTCTGTTCTGAGTGACTCTGCTGAATGATCTAACAGGCTTCGCTTGCCACTCCTGCAGTTTCTTCCTACTTTGCTTTCTCCATGAGGGCTACAGTCATTATTTTAATGTGTGCAGACATGACTCTTTTGGCTGTCACAGTATAATTTCTGTGATTTCTTGTGAATTTCATACAGATTATATTAAACGTGAACAAAAGTTTTCATTGTGCTTAAAGTTGTGAAAGATCTTCACTGCAAGCTCCATACCATCAAATTCCCAATACAGACAGGCAATCTAGTGACTCCAACTTTTCCCATGAGGCCACACAGAATACACACAATATAAAGCTAGGGTCAAACACATTTGTGCTGCTCTACTCATGACCAGGCCTTAATCTTGCCGATTTTACTAGACCGATCCTCACATACTGTAGAGTACGCCTTTCACAGATACAGAGATTAACTGCTTAATGATTTCTACAAAACAGGTCAATTCTGAGAAATGCTTAATTACTATCAAATAACGCTTGAAATATGCTTTCTCTTTGGATGCATAATAGAACTGCAAAGAAATTTGATCAAAGTATCCTGCTCACGAATGAAATGAATGGCACAAATGGTCTGTACTGTACCATTTCCTTTCTTTCTTTTTTTTTTTCCTGTTCTGTAGCATAATCTGTGTTCAGAAGCTGTACAGAGAACTGATACACAGAATATCATCACAATTTACTTAGAAAATGTAAATAAGTCACTAGAGTATTTGGCTTTTTTTGGTGTCTCTTCAATTAATAGTAAAATATGTGTAATGAAGTCTAACTTATTCATTTGAAATTAGAAGAGACAAATCTGAATTCTCAGGAAATGCTGTAAGTAACAGCCAAATAAGGTAAGAAACCATAGTGGTGGAAACAGTGTGGAGAGAGGATGAATTCCTCTAAATTGATGAATCCCTCTATTTCATTCTAAATCCACATTAAGATTTTATTTTGTGCTTATTAACCTTTCCAAATATAAAACTATGAAAAGTTATTGGATTAAAGCAGCTCAGGACTACTCAGATGATGATTTATTGATACTCAAGGGTGTACAGCCTGGCTGGACACAACAGTATTTTGATACTAACATATAAACCAGGGGTGTCAAACTCATTTTCACTGGTGGCCACATCAGCCTCGTGGTTGCCTTCAAAGGGCCAAATGTAATTTTGGGACTGTATAAATGTAACTACTCCTACATATACAGCTGATGTGGACCCCGGTGAAAATGAGTTTGACAGCCCTGATAGAAACCATTTAATTTATAAAATCTCTTACAGCCTTATCACACCAAATGACGATTTCTTACTGAAAAAGCTTCAGAAATCACTGCAGGAAATTATTTGAAAGGAAATGCTCTTCTTTCCAGTTGTGTAAAGAGTAAGCTACCGGAAGACAGTGAATTTTCAGGCTTTCTGTATCAAAAAGAGATAGTATTCTCTGTGGTAAGCCTGTAAAAATGTTTGAGCAGAATGTAAATCTCCTCCTCTGTGTGATAAAAGCATGACTGCATTTTATGTACTCTATCCCTATAGAAACAATGACAATTATCATCTGAAAAAGTCATTTCCCACAAGTAATCTGTTCAGAATTTTGAGAGTTGCCTACAATTTTTGCAATGCCTGGGACAGAATGATCCTAAGTCATGACATTTCAGAAATTGCCTCAAGACTGCTTTTCACCCTGTGGCACCTTCATTTTTTTTTTCTTAATGCATATGTACTTGGAGCTGGCATTGCTGCTTTCTCTGGGATCTCTTACACTTTCACAACATAAATTTAAAATGTTTTTTTTTCTGCTTTAAGTGGGAGCACTACAGTTGAGTTAAATTTTATATTACAGTTGTGTCTACAAGAATGGTACATGTCCAGGGAATTTAAAGATAAATGTGTTCCTATCCTTTTGTTTGAATTTCTACTGAAATACAGCTACTGCTACAGGCAATATATTAAAAAATACCCTTCGCTTAGGGATTACAAGTGAACAGCATCAGAATTTGTCTGAGAATCTCTAATTCTATATTGATGACATACTGTTTCCAATGTTAAAAATCAATATCGTTCATATTGGGATATTTGATTTGGGAAGCGGTAGTCTGCGGTCTTGAAATATCTAGGACAAGGCAGGGCAGTTAAAAATCAGTTACCAAAAGCATTGCTGACACAAGGTTATCCATTCCATTTTTAATTGCATAAAAGACGGTATAACCTTTCAGAATTTTTTTAGCTGGGATTAGATGTCTTTTTTTTTTTTTTTTTTAATTATGTCAGGTTCTAATTTACTGCCAAATAGATAGTCAAGAGGCTTTTTGCAGAAGAGAGACTTTGACTCTGGAGTTAGTAATATTTCTCAAGATCCTTTGTGTTTCATCCAAAAAGATTAAAGATTCCTTGCTAGACATACACATTCTATGCTCAGTGACAGTTCATGTCTTTTAAAAGCCATAGATAATATTTGTTCAGTCATGAAATAACAGGTAATACAAGCACTTTTCAAATCTGGTGGGTTTAGAAAGCCAGTCACAGAGCATGGCTTCTGTGACATTGTAGCTCAACATATGGCTCCAGACTCCCCACTGGTGTGAGAATGAGCAAGACATGGACCAAGTTTGTTTTCTACACACATAGTTCCCCGTTCTCTGATGGATTTTGAGGGCATGCTATGCTGGGCAGCTCAACAACTTGCAGAGTAATTTCTGGCTGTGCACAAGCTCTTATCAGATCTCAGCAGGAAACCTAGTAATGGAAGATGGACTCCAAAAACTTAAATTAAGCAACTACCTCCTCGTCCTTTCTCACAGATTACTTCACATACTTCCAAAATTGTGTTTTACCGAATTCCTTGCCTTCTATACAGGTGCAACTGATGCCATGGATGATGTGGCCAAAAGTTTTAGAATAGGAAAACAGGTTTTTTTCCTTTTAATGAATGCTCCTTGTTGAAGAAGTAAAGTTGCTTTAGAAAGCTCCATTCTAAGCAGGTATGATTTACTGGATTGATAAAAAAGGGGATCTTTCACTCGGAACAGAGGTCAAAGTCAAATAAGCTTTTTGTGTCATAAATGACTTCTTTTATGTGGTACACAGACCAGTTATTTAAGGATCAGCTGCACTGAGAGTCACATTACTGCATATTTGCTTTGATTATTCAGGTCTACATACTTGTTCAGAAGTAGCTGAAAACCCCCTGTTTCTCAAAGGTGGATCAGAGACAAATACCAAATTCTCAGGAAAAGAGAAGAGCAAAGCTGGAAGCTGAAATAATTTCCTTGTTCTTTCTTGGTTCAGACACTCTTACACCTCAATACATTAATAATCTTTAAATAACTTTTAGTGCCCTCTCAAATCAGTATTTCTCAGAATAAAAGTTATCCTTCCTGACTTTTTTAGGTACAGCAGCATTCTGCTATTTTGGAAAGAGCAGCTCTAAATATTCGCAGCAATATATCGTAATCCCTATGGGCTGTGCTGCCTCACCCTTGTGTCATATGTGATATATCATCAGTTTTCCAAGCTGTTCTGCAGCTATTACATATCAAGAAGTTGATTCATTTGGTCTAAAACAAATAATCTCTCCAGTGGGCTGCTCTGAATGTACCCGTGATGATCACCTTCCCAAAGTTAATCCCTACACTCCAACCCACAGCTTGCTCACCAGCCAGGCTTTAAATTATATACATTTTCCAGGCTTCTGTACTTAACAACACAAAAGTTTAATCTTAAGTGGAGCCCAGCACTGCCAAACACTTTTCCTAGGTACGTAAATCATGTTTCTTCCATGCTGCTCCTTCTATACACAGAAATCCTTTCATACTTAAATTTTCACCAGATATCGAAGGTTTGTATAAAGTTTCAAAGCATGATTAGCGAAAGGAATGACATGAATGAAATCACCTCAGCTTATGTTAATACACACTTATTTTGGAAACTAAATGGGAGGAGGGGAGAAGTAGTACAATGAAAAGGTTATTCAGAGACCAGACTTCTGGTTTTTACATATTCTCAAACTGCACACATTATGAACATAAGCCCTGGTCTCAGCTGAAATATAAGTCCTGCTTATAGCCAACTGTCTCACTGGTTTGCAGTGAAAAATTGAGCTGTTTTGAGGAAGAAGGCATGAACTGTGAAATTTTAGCTACAAAAACAAGGTAAAGGAACTTAAGTACCTCCTTGGGTCACTCTTGCAGAACGCAGCTCAGCACAAAGTACTTTGCCTTTGAACCCCACCTGTCCCCACCCTGTAACACCACCCTTGTGCAAGCACAGAGACCAGGAAAGGAGAAACAAGAACTTGAGGGACTGGACATGACAGTGCAGTATTTTCTTTGGAAGTTATGAAGAAGCCCTTGGTGTTTATCCAGTAACACCTCTCACTGACGCTCAGCACAGCTCCATCTGCCCTTACGATGAAGCAAGTTCAGTGTTTTGCCACGCCAAGGCCAGAGTACACAGCACCTTCTGTAAGTCTATCTCTGGCCTTTCCACTGCCACAGGCAACCTACTGATGGCTCTAACAGCATTTTGATTGCTCCACCTGGACAATGTCTAGCATCTTTTGGACAAAATGCAAATGCTGTTTTCCATAGTCAGAAGCAATAAAAAGCCTCTGAAGCAGAGTGTAGGGCAAATCTTTTTGCATGAAGGAAGAGTTGACAGAAAGTGTTTTCGTAATTGCTATGTTCCTCTTCAGTTTACAATCCTTTGTTACATAAATTTATATAAATTTAAAGCCAAAGTATCTCACCAGATAGCTTACTTACAAGGGATGACTTGCTTTCATCCATCTCTGTAGCTACTCCAAAATTCATCTCACCTCATATAAAAGAAGAGCAAAACCCACTCTGTTATCACAAATGCTTGACACATTATTGAATATTTAGAAAAGAAACTGGTTTGATGTTTTGCATATTATCCGAATAAAACATCTTTCCCTTTCTTTCATATGTGATATATGTGTGCTTCAAGCTTGTGGCTTGTAATTGCTGTTTCATTTCTATTCAGAAACAGAAATCACAAGTTTGCAGACCCTTGCTAAAATAGTATGTTTTAAAATAACAGCAATTATCTACTTTCTGAAATCACTACTCTTTCTTGGAAAGTTCAGAAGAGACAGAACATATTCTGTCTTTTGTTTTAAGTAGAGCGTGGTTCTTCTGGTTATAGACACAACTCCATAAACTATGTCATAACTGAGATGTGTTATTTCAGAGACCTTTAATGCTAATGGACTAGTAACAAATCCTAATTTTAAAGTGCAAGTGTTTGCATTTTGATACTTATCACCCATGTAAGGTGGGTAGAAATGTTCTACACACAAAGTCAGAGAACTGTTGAACATACCTCAATATCATTTGTTTCTATAGCCAAAAGAAGATGCTATAGGAAATAAAGCATTAGCATAAAATGTTGAAAAATACAACCTGACAAAATACGGGCTTTAGTCTGAAGAAACTTTGATGAAAATACGCAGTAAGAAATGGAGAAAGAAGCCAGGAACATCAGGCCCAAATATCCCAAG
This sequence comes from Streptopelia decaocto, assembly GCF_964273445.1. NCBI lineage: Eukaryota > Metazoa > Chordata > Aves > Columbiformes > Columbidae > Streptopelia > Streptopelia decaocto. The sequence continues at coordinate 26,877,981 of NC_138657.1, forward strand.
TGGATTCTGCACTAAGAGAAGAAACCCACTAGCAAATGCACCCACTAAAAACAACACCCTGAGTTACTTCCTAAAACCAGTGCTTTGCTACAAAACTCCCAGACAATAAACAAAAATTCCTACAGTTGCCTCTCCAGAGATAAAGGAGACTGCTGTGTGAATTTTTTTGGTGCAGCAGAATTAATGATCCTTAAACTGTAACAGAGTATGCAAGAAATCAAAGTGGCATTCACTGTGCAGGTTTCAGTCAATATCAGTCTGAAAATGAGCATATTGGAAGGAATCAACTCCAGGACATCTGAGACTAGAAAAAAGTCATTACTTTTACTCACAACTGTGCAAAATAATCATACGGTATACAGGTAGCTTGTAAAAATGGATTAATTTTATAACGTCCCAAGAGCTGCATTTAGCAACCATATGTTAGTATACTAAATTGATTGTGTTTCTATTGCTATTTATTTGGTAGCTCTTAATCACAAGCTAGTTCAAGAAAAATGTATAGACTAAACATGGGAATTTATGCATAGCATGAGACTTTTATTCCCATCTCTGGATGCAAACAAAACAAAAGCCCCCAAAATTGTCTGTGGTGTTTTGTTTGACCCAAACACTTTATCAATCAGACAGCTGTGCAAATATTAACTAATCATTGTCATACTACTACACAGTACATAAACACATGCTGATAGTGCCATTTTACAAAAAAAGGTCACATTCTCAACAGTGACAGAATAAACCATCGCTAAAAAAAACAGTAAAAGTTGTAACCTCCTAGTTTTTCATGCTTTACGCTTCAGATTTGAAGTCTCTTTTACTGATCATACTGTTACTTGATGTCTCCATGTGATTTTTTTACTCCATTTTCACCATCAAAGTTGTATGAAAAAGTGAGGCACGTCTGTGAGAAGTAATATTGTGCCTGGAGGAAAATCCTGTATTCTAGCCAGAAGATGTTAAACATTTGCATTTCAGTATGATAGTTGAAAACATTTTAAAATTCTTGCTTTGGGCCACTGAACAGATTTTTTAACCATTCTTTATTAAAAATGTTTCCTAGTTTCCAATCAACTTCAGTGTTAGTATCGGTTTCTCTAGCCATTTTTCTCCTTGTTCCTCTTCTTAAATCTATACTGTAAGCCTCCATTTTTTCCAGGTAGCCACTCATTATGGTAGGCTCTCCTGTCTGTTCTTATGCTTTCAAGACTGTTGAAATATAAAAGCTGCTATTCTTGAGCACACACTGCTGCTCTCACTGCTGCTAGGCAGCCACTGGCTGTCCTGACACCTTGCCAGCTCCCTCCCTGTGTCACAGAGCAAGAGCAGCAGGAAAAGCCAGGGAGGGATGCAGGGAGACAGAAAGACTCATATCTAAGTAAACAGATGAGTGATAATGGGATTCACTAGGCTATTTCAGCAACCTTATGTATATGCCTATGGATGAGGAAAGCTGATGGAAGGAACCCAGGGCTCCAGGCTTCTTCAGTCATCTGTAACTTCCAACTGCATGAAATAAAAGGGCATCTCAACATAGAATGAGGGAAATGGGATTTGAGTCCCAAACCTAGATGCCTTGTTGACATGGGGTCTTAGGAATGCAAGCCAGGCTGATGCTGCCTGCAGCAGATCCCAGAACTTGCAAAAGTCTTTTCCTAGAGATCTGTCACCAGCAGGTCATAGGTTGCTACAGAAAAAACAGTGCAAAGAGATGACCAACTAGTTATTGCTTTTTCTTGTACTGTCTGCATCCCCGAGCATTATTAACCATGCACCATTTGAATACTGCTTTAGACACAGGACAATCAGTCCTTTCTGGGACTTTTCAGAGCTGCTAGTCACCTGAGCACTGGGCATTTCCAAACATTATTTCATACACCTTGGAAAACAGCTTTATGAGTTAAAGAAACGGAATTATTCACTGTAACAGAAGAGAAACAGAGCAGTTAACTTTGAGAGTGTCTATTAATTGTGAGTTCCTGATATGTGTTGCCTAATAACCTTTGGCTTTTTTTCTAAATATGTAGCGTTTTATAAAATCTTCTATAAGCCACTACTGATCCTCACGACTAGCTGTCACTGAAAAAGATGGGTATAGTCAAACCCCAGTGGCTTCACTTTGGCATCCAGAAAAAGAACAAATTAGTGAGGGGTCAGAGGAGAAGGACATGTGCAATCAAGCAGCAGCTGACTCCTCATGACCTGCGTCGCACCACATAACAACTCCATGGCATGTACACAGACAGGAGACAATTCTTTAGGGCAGTGTCATCCAGCTGTACCCACAAAACAGCACTGCCTCCAAATATGCCTCTTACAGTGAGGTTCAGAGCCTGTCAGGCATTTCCTAGTATTGCCATTTTAATATTGTTCTCTTAAGTCAATATTTTGCGTGCAAAAGTAGGTAGAGAGTAACAAATTCTGATGTAGAAATAACATGCTACTTAACATCTATTGCTCTGCTTTGGCATTGCATTCGCATACCACCATATGGTCTTGCCCTCAGAGCAGGGGTTCTCTGTTACGTGGCTAGCTCAACACTGCTTAATCTTTACTGAGCCAGTGGAAAATTACTGGAATTAACAACACAAAGATGGGGAGCCTGTGTGATGGGTGCTCCTCCACCAGCGTTGGAAGATCACAAGGTCTGGGCATGAGCTATGTAAGTTCAGAGCAGTATTAGCATTTAGAAGGCTTATTTAAACTTATCTGATCTGTGCTCTTCATAAATGTTGTTAATATTCTACAAATAACATCTAAATGATCTATTAATCACCAACCACTGTTGAACAAACACTACAAATGCAGTGTAGCAAGGCAATGCCAGCAGAGAAAGTAGGAGTTAAATCAATCTGACATGAAAAGTCCTAAAGTGTAACCTGAAAAAACATTTTGTTTGAAAATTTTATTTCTAAAAATTTATTAAAATGCCAGGCTGTCCTAATTTTGTTAAAAACAAGATCAGTTTCTCTTTTAGTGAATTTTCCTCTCAGCTAAGTGCCTTCAAAGTGCCTGCATATTTTTCTCAGACACTGTACTTGGTGCTGATAAGAGGACCAATGGAATGCTGAAGAAGCTCATGATTAGATTTATTACTATGGTAACCAATGTTAACTGATAATGGGACATGTTTGGAAGGAGGGGCAGATGGAACAGGTGACACATAACTGACCACCGGAGTATTCCATCCCATAATTGTCATACACTCTATATAACATGAGACCACAAGGGTCTCATCCCTCTTCGACCATGGCCAGCATCTAAAGAGGACCCTCTTCGCATGCCTGTGATCTATAGGTCTTAGGCCCTGCATCTCTGATATCCAGTTTCTGGTTTGCTGTGAAGTCCCACCCATGACTTCTGGGTACCAGACCTGCAGCTGCTGGAGCCGCCAGCTCCCAGCTCCACCACTGCTGGAGTGACGCCAACTCCATATCAGGCATTCAAGATTGGTTTTGTATATTTTGTATAAATTCTATATTCATTAGTAGCATCAGCAAAGCCTTTAAAACCCTTCCAACTTGAAGTCTAAGTCTCCCTTCCTCCTTATCTTCCTTATCACCTTTCCAATCTAAGGAAAGGGTGGAGGTAGGGTAAGGGGGTAACAGGGAGCATCTGTCACAGTTTATTGTCGCCTTGCTTTAAACCTTGACACAGGCCTAATCACAGATCTGGGACCCAATTCCCAGATTCCCCACCCGATTCCCACTTTTCCCTCTCACTGAACAATTAATTATTCCTCGAGAAAAAGTCAGTTTTAGATTTTCTCACTTTAAAACCAGTTTTCCTTCCAGCATGTGTGGTTCACAGTGACCATTTTGCTGCCATACTGTGCTGTCAAGACAGAATACCTGCAGCTCTAAATGAGGCAATTGGCACACGAACAGCACTTGAAAAAGCAGTGTGCACCTTATACCCAGTGCAGCCATCTGCACTTTCAGGAAGTATGCTAATGCTTTCAGAGTAGTTAACAGGGTACAGGTTGCAGGATAGAATGAGAAAATCCTCAGGAAGCTTTACATTTTACATTCTACCGAGATTTTTTAGTGGAGTTGTGAGAACTCCCCTCCAAATATTACTACAATCTAAACCTTATCAAACACATTTTCTTCCAATATACATGCTAAAATGCCTCGGACTGGTCTTCACCATTAGTAATAACCACTAGTTCTGCAACTGAGCTAATGTCTCAACTTGAGTAGCTATTTCCAGTTTTCTACTTGGCTTTTCTGTAATACTTTTGACTTTTTGCATTGTTTATTGGATTTGTTTCTCTGCATGTATGAATGCTGACCTGTACAACCATCATGATACCATACTACAGTAGCTGGAATAAAATGTTTTAACAAACCATCTTAAAACAGGTGAATTCTGTGTTGGTCACATAATACAATGTGTTTGGGGGCAATTTCAGAGCTGCTAATCATAACAACCTACTTAACATCAATATCTACATATTTGTAGCACTTTTATTAATCTGTTTATTAAAGCATTAGGATTTTTCTAGCACTCCTTTGATTTCAAATTCAGGCTTTGCACAATTTATAATGTGCTGATAGACAGAAAAAGACACATGGCAACATTTTTTTTAATACTGTATGACTTCTATTTTTTTCTTCCCTCCTAATGCTTTTTCTATGGTCCTCTTTATGACTCCATTCCTTACCCTTTTCAAACAATTGCTGTTCCTTCAATACCTTAAATATTGTGAATTCATTAATTTTCTTCTCACTTCCTTGCCACCGTGATGTCAAAGTGCCATCTTTCCATCTTTTCCATATTAATAATTTCACAACTTATGATGCAAAATGTTATTATAATTTAGGTTCATACCTTACCTGTTGCAGCAAAACTAAAAATAACTAACAGCTACCTTTTACCTATCATGGTTATGACTGAGCTAAAGAAGAGGTTCTAAAAAGACATTGAGGCTTTAGTCTCTCTTAAAGCTACAGTTGTCAGAGATGTAGTAGATAGCAGGGGATTGTAAGTGACAATGAAGAATAGGGAGTGAGAATTTTAACCAGCAGATTAAAATGGAAGTATCTTAGTGTGTGTAAATTGGTAACTGAAAAGTTGCCATCCATATTGGATGAATTGCATCTTGGGAAAAAATACAGGAAAAGCCCAACCACAAGCCAGAGGAGACACCCAAGCAAGGCACAAAATCTCTACGGAAGCAGTAAAACAGCACTGAAGAAGGCAGTCCTGCAGCCTGCTGACACCAGGAGGATGTGTTCAGAGCAGGAAAGACTGACAGACCCCGCACTATGTAGGTCTAAAAAGCCACGTGCAAAGTGAGACAGGAGACACATTAAGCCAACCAGTTATCTTCAGAAGCAGAACTATAATTGAGTTGGAAAGGTCACAGAAGGAGGAAGAGATAGAAACCGACCTAAGTGTGGGAGAGAGGAGAATGACAGACACAGCAAAAATGCTGCGAAAGAGCCAGAGTGACAGGAAATGCCAGACTGAAGAAGTAATGTTTAGGGATGAGGTGAGAAAATGAAGCTCCTCCTTACCCCACATGGAACTCCTAACACATTATAGACTGGGAAATACAAGTGAAAGGTTTGCTATATGCTCTGCTGCTTTAGAAAGCAGGCAAGGGTGTATTCTGTTGGGCTGCTGTCCATCAGACAGCTCTTTAGAGTCTGCTGCTGGTGTTTTCTGCTAAGGAGAAGAATCTTGTTCTTGTAGGACCCACTCACCCTTCATTTGGTAGCCTGAAATAAAGAAGTCAGATCTACTGCTGGATAGTTTTCACAGCTGCAATGGCTGTGATTTACAGGATATGCTAAGAACTAGTTAGAAATATCTGAATGAGTTAATTCATACAATCTCATTATAGCTCAGCCATGTCCAAACAAATAACTAGGTAAACTAAGAAGTATGTCAAGCAACTGGATTGTCGTTCCCATCCTTCCCTCTGTCTCAATCTCATTTGTTGTTGCAGTAGCACCATATTTTTCTGGATATTTGCACAGGGTCTGATAAGAAGTGCCTCCAGCCCTGAGAACACTACAGTGATAAAAATTTCAGCTTTATCAATATTCACAGGTGCTGACAAAATAGTATTCTTACCAATACTCTGTTTCTTGATAACTTTGAGAACTGCGCCTTTTGCCTAAACAAAAAGACTGTGGCTTAAAGATAGATTTTTTTTTTCCTCTGCCCTTTTCTACAGATATAAGCTGTTTAATAACATTACTGTTACTGCTGAATACTACAGAGATGCCACAAAACCACAGTAGACTCTTTGTAGCAGGATCTAAGGTTTTTAAGTAGTGAACTTATTTGAAAGCTAGACTTTAACTACTCAGATTTTCTATAATATTGTCCAGTTTTATGCAGGGCCAAATAACAGGAAAACTCACCAAAGACAGGAATGAAAAGGCTATTTTAGACCTTAGTATTCCCCTGCCCCACAAGAGATAGGAGTGGAGAGTATGGGTGAGAGGGAGGAACACAGCAGCCCTCTGTTTTGGCAGGGTAAGGATTGGTGCATGTCATTGCCGTCCCCCAGCCCCTCGGTTGCCTTACTGCTTCCTGACCATGTTTCAGGAGCTGTGTGCATCCTCCCTTTCCCTGCACAGCTCTGCTTCCCAAGAGTATTAATAAAGACAAGTTCAGGAATGACTTCTCTGCCCACCCCCCACTTCCTTTGAACGATTCTGGCTAAATACATCTATGCATTTCCTCTCAGTGTTGCTCTAAGTAGCTACTCTATACGTTTTCAATGCCTCCCGCACATCACTATTGTTTGCTTACCACACTTAAAACTGAAAAATATTTTCATTCCTTCAACACAGACAGAAAAGCTTAATGGAGCTGAATCAAGCTTCTATAATTAAATTTAAACAAAAATACTGCCTGTACAAACCAACTTTTGCAGTAATTTTCTCAGTCCTTTTACCACTGAGATTATTGCTGCATCCTTGATCAGTTAACCTTCAAAGACTACATATTCTATTCACTACAACATACTAAGAGGACATTGCAAAAATTCAAAAATCATATGCTTCAGTTGATAGCAAAAAAAACCTGAAAACAATACCATTGTCAAGTATTCTACAATGAAAGCTACCACAAACAATCACTATGCCAGTAATTAAGCTGTCTTAAAAGCATGTTATCTACTGACAATGCCCAACATTTGTTCCTCTTTTCCCACTGTATCCTCAGAGCTAGGCAAACAAGCTGAAAATAATCTAATGTGCTAGGTGACTGCAGTGAAGTTTTGTTTCCTAACTACAAATACCGTGGCTGCACTCAGACAAAAGAAATCCCCTTGAATTGATGTAAGCTTTCCTCATGAAGAGCTGCAGTAGAATTAAAATACAGCTGGCCGTTTTTCAATAATGAGGTCCTGGGTGCTTTGCATCCTGCTGACAAACATTTTGCCTTTTTCTGTCTGAAGTAACTGCAACAAAAGAGCCATTAATCAGAAAACCTTCTGCATATCAGCCTCTCAGAGTAAAGAGACACTTACCTTCTAAAGACTCGAAGAGGCCCTGCTACTGCGAAATAATAAAGACGCTTTACTGCTGCACTTCAGCATCCCTCTTTCTGTAGCAGTTTACTAGGAATACGGATCCTCCACCATTTTCTTGTCACGTGGCTAGTGGTACTGCTAAATCAGGGTGATCACCTGCCTTCAGATAGCTGGCTGTGTGAACCAGCAGCTACCGGGCTTTGATTAAAGCAGCGCTTAAATGAATGAGGAGCTGTGCTCCAGCCGTGAAATTATTATTTTTTTCACATTCCCTGTGGAGCTTTGTCAGAGCATCACCGAACTCTGATACAGCGAGTCAGCTGGCAGTAGGGAAAAGCTCCCTGCTGTTTGATTTCAGAGCCCGGGGAATGCTTGTGATGAGAGATTGCATGACAGAAGTTCTTACGGATTCAACCCGTCTCAGCCCTCATTACTGTTTGCATCGATGGTTATAGAGCACATGTATATTCAAACATGCTTTACATAATCTGTTTGGTTTGCAATACAGCTATGGGAACACATATGCAAATTAAAAAAAAAAAACAACACAACAAAACACAATAACCCCCCCCAAAAAACAAACAAACAAACAAACAAACAAACACAAAAACCCCACCAACCAAAACCAGAAAACCGAAACAAAACCAGCCAACCAACCAAACAAAAAACCAACCCAAATTCCCCCAAACCAACAAAAGAACCATCAGTTCAGAAAACAGGGTGAATTCTTGGAACACAAGCTGTGCAGGCTCGTGGCCTGTGCACTTGACTGTGTTTCTTCAGGGTGTGCTTGAAGGAAGGACATTTATTCCCACACTGTGCAGTCCCAGAGTCTCCTTTTATAAAAGCCTGTTGGGGCTAGGGTCACTAGAAAATCCAGGTTTCTTTCCAAATGCAAAAAGGCTTTCAATCCTATTCCCTTGCAATCCTGTGGAGATAAAACAGCAAGACAACAGACCCCAGAACATCCTAACCTTCAGCTGGTTTCTCACTTCACACTCCCAGCTCCTCCTTTGTAGATTGCTTACATAAGAGTTGGAGATGTTTTCATGTCAGATTGCTAGGCCATAAGCAGACAAAAGCCTAACCCCATTTTCATTTGTCAGTACAGTTTCACACACATCTACAGCACAGTGTAAACTAAAATTCAGTGGTTGTGACCTTGTTCTTCATGGTATTAGTAATCCTACAGGGAAAAGTTCTCATCATCTGCTACAGATCTCCTGAGAAATCAGACCCCACCTGGTACTTTAAAGAACAGCAGACCAACACCATCCTTTTAAAAAAATTTAAAAATCATCACCAATATGAAAATACATTTCTAAAGAGGACACTGCTGCAGCCATGTGATCTTTGATGCTACTGTCAGTTAGCTCTACATAAAATTTCCAAAAATGGGGGTATTTTTTGGCAATTTTTCAACTGGGCAGTCTTTAATTCATTTGAAATCAAAGGTCCAGACATCAGAAGCTGTATCCAGGAAAGAGAGCTTCAAAGTATTTATGTACAATAGAAGTCATTAGTAGCATGATTATGATGAAGCTAGGAAACTAGTAACATGGCAGAAGCGATGGCCTTGGCCTTGATCCTCCATCCTTAGAATTACACAGAAAATCTTGGAGATTTTAGGACACTCTGCTGGGACCCTCTAAACTCACTGGGACTTACTGTCAAAATCAGGATCTGCATTAACAGGGCTAAGTTTCGAAGCTTGTTAATGCTTTAGGCTGAAATCTCACGTCACTGATCACATTGACTGGAATAAAATCCATAGCAAATTAGCTCAGAAAACCACAGGGTTCTGAATAGCGTGGGAGTTTTTCATGTAATCACTGAAACACACTAACATAGTTCAACTTTTCTTGCTTTAAGTGGCTCTATCAGCCCAGTCTCACAATTTAAGTGAAGTTTCAGGATCACAGGTGAATAATAGTGGGCTTTTTCCTTTTAAAATTATTTTTCAGTCACTGAAGAGTTGTCCTGTTCTTGTTAAAAGGTTTTATAAAGTACTTGGTATTTGGCATGTAAATATTAATGCTGATTCTACAAAAATGGGATCATCACCATATTGGCTGCTGCTATTTTTTAACAGCTGGCTCTGCAATGGAAAATTGGGTTTTTAGTTTTAATTAAATTTCAACCTCCAGATGGTGATGGAAAATACTGCATCACCCCAAAATTGATAACAAAAAAGATGGTTGCATGGTTGCCATGACTGGTCAAATCGAGAAGAGGGAAAGAAACAATGTTACTACAGGCAATGCATGAAGAGCATATGCTGTTACTTCCATCAATAGAAAAGGTTAGCAGTGAGATTCACTGACATTAAAATAGATTATTATGTATTTTTTTTTAAATAAAGTGTTTCAAAGAATTTACAGCTATGTTGCTGGAATGTTCCCTGCTCTGAATCTGTTCCAGGGATTATTCTATTTTCACAGGAGCAACATCTTCGCAAAGGCTAATATATTAACACAGAGCTTCTAATACATAGTGTATATTACTATAACAATTATAACGGCAGGATGTATAATAACATAAAATACATTAATTATATTGTTTCCCATCCTAAACTCAAAACAACAGTGAAATCTTAAGTACTGAGCCAGCAATCTTGAAGAGTTCTTGCTCATGCCAAACAAAACATTTTGTGGAGTTTCAATTAGCTTTTTTACTTTCATTACAATGCATTAACTTTCATTTATGTGGACTTCCATACAAGAAACCTTTCTCAGTTGTTGCTCGTCTCCCCACATGTTTGTTTTTAACTTTTAAAGCATGCTTCTTGTGTTCTGTCAATTGGCACGCTTTGTGCTGCCAAGTGGGAAACCTGAGTTCAATTCCTATTTCAAGTCCATAATCTTGCAGTTCAGCAGGAGCTGGAAGCACCACTGAAGCTGCACACCTGGTCCCCAGAGTGCCTGGAATTGCTTTCTAGCAAATCTGGCCAATTAATAAACAATCTTGACAAGAGTGAAAGATGACATCCCCACGGGTATGCAAGGAAAAAAGGAAATGGGGGCATCCAAAGGCAAGTAATTGCTACTTTGCAGAATGTGGCCTCTTAAACTTACAATAGCTTTTCAGTCCTTTAGGCTTCCCAAATATAGCAGCATGCTTTGCCCATTCAAGCAAGATGCCAACCTGATCTCCCTGATCCATTGACTTGTCTGGCTCTGGTGTGATGGGACAGACATTTTGAGAAAATACTGGGTGAAACCCTTGCTTCACTAAAGTCAATAAGAAATTCTTCCCTCGTTCCATTCTGTCAGTATTTCAGTGCAGTAGTGGACATGGATATTTGACTTGAATCATTAATGGCTTTGAGATACAGGATGTGCATCTGGCTAAAACACAGAGATAGCAGAGTAGCCTCAGAACTCTTCTTAATCTTGAAATAGTCACAGATTTTTCTTTTATTATATTTAATTATCTTGATTCACTGTCAACCATAGCAACGTGATGAAAACAGACTTCTCTATTAAAAAATTACTGGATTGCTTACAGTACTGAGCAATTTTAATAGCCACCAGTATAGCAGTGGTCCCAGAGAGATATTTTGGACAGACAGTGGAAGATCTTTTCCAAAAAGTCACTGCACACATGAGCAGGAAAGACTGATTCCTGCTTCTTTGACAACATGCTATCAGAAAGAAAAACGAAGCTTTCTTTTGTGGAAGCCTTATTCTAATGAGTTAAGTAAGTCCTGGCAGTTGTTCAAATGAAATTGTCTTCCACACAGTTTTGCCACCAGTTTTTCCAAGCTCTCCTCCAAACTTTCCAAACATCAGTGTTCTTTTCTCTACTGCTCTCACTACTTATTCTTCAAATCAATAAATCATTTCACACTAATTCCCTCAGCTCTTTCTAACTCTCCCTACTACAGAAAAGGATAATCCTTCCCTACAGCAAAGATAAGAGCAAGAATGATCTGATATACACAACCACTAACACACTCTAAAGAGTGTGCTGGTAGGTAAAAGCCAGTATAGTCAACTGCAGTGTTCCCCCTCCGCCTTCTGACCACTGTGTCACCACTGAGCTTCACACAGCTTCGTAAGATAGGATAGCTTCTGTCAGGAAGAAAATCACCTCCAGTCTTCATAAATTCTACTGCTGGCACACAGCAATATCAGTGAAGTATGTTATCCTGCCTACCCAACATTTGTACAGTGCTTCACAAATTTGCCCTTTTTAAATGTAGCCACTTTTGGCTGTCCACATATGGAAAGCTATGTGAAAACCTATTTTGTTTCTGGAAAGACTGACAATAACGTGCTATGAAATATTTTGTTACTTTTTATGAGGCCAAAGAAGCCTCTAGATTTTATTATTTCTGGTGTTTGTATATTACTGAGACAGGCTTATATCTTTTCTTCAGAGTTTTAATGCTAGTAAGCATCCTCATAATTCTCTTCCTGCTGCCGCTTTTTCTTGCAGAAGAAAAACGGGACAGGAGGGAAGAACTTTACCACCAGTCACAGACTTTCTTAAAATCCACCTGAACAGCCTGGAGACCTGTTTTGCTTGACATTGGGATGAAGAGGACAATGGCCAGCAGACATCAATATTTGAATCCACTTCTTCATTCTCATTTTTTTTTATGCCTTCTGTTTCAAAACTTTAACTCCCTCTTCTACAAAACAGGCATTTTTCCTAGACAAAGTGACAGATGCTTTCTGGACGAGAGCAAAAAACAACGCAAACTGCATTCTTTGCTGACCCTTATTCTACCTACCTCAGCACAAAACGAATTTCATTTTTTTCCTATCAGGGACATGTGAATAAATTGTAGATGCAGAAAACGGATTAGAAAGCAGTTGCTGAGCAACTCCATAAACTTTGGACTAACAATTCAGTTGTCCATTGGTTTGGATGTACCCATCATCTGAGTACAAACGATGAGCTCATTAATCTTCGCAGATACTGCGTTTGTGCTACACAAAATTATATTAAGTACATGCCTAAAAAATAATGAACCTAGTTTCTATATCTTGTCAAGGGGTATATGAACCAACAACCAGCAGGCCACAAGGAAAGCTTCCTTGTGGGAAGCAAAGTTTGCACCAGAGGAAGTCCTGGATTTAGGAGCCACTTCTAAAAGTATCATCACAGTTACAAGTTCAGAATGCAAACTTAATTGCATAAAGCAAAAGTACTCAACGTAACAAAAAAAATGAGCAGAGAATGTAATCCATGCTCAGGGCACAGCTATCCAGTCAGATCTTCAGATTAAGGCCGTTTAATATTCTGATACCAAGTAGGCTTAATTAAGCATAGGATAGGAAACAGACTATTCAGTCAAGGTCAGAGTCACATGTAGTGAAGAATCCAAGAAACTTCCCTGAGCCAAAATTATGACATTCCAGAAGTAGAAGAATTCAGGCACAAGGACACCTTTGAGAACTGGGTATGTTACTTAGACTTTGGTTCAGTTCTACCAAAGCCTGCTTCAAAGATGTAAATCTTCGGTGGACCCACAGCCTGATGTCTCACACAACCAGGCCATCCAGAAACTCTACTGCAATAAGACAAGAGAAAAGCCTTACATTTTTTTCTCCTTTGTGATCACACCAGTGTTTCTGTGCTAACTTCCCAGAGGCTGGCTGTGTCACATTGCTTTAAAATCTGTCAGCCAAGAAGAGCAGTTAACTTCAGACTTAGAAACAGCACACTGAGGTGTGTTTTAAGAAGGAACTTGTGTTTTCAAAACTGTCAACAAAATGCATTAGAAAGCATTTCTAATTATATATGTCTACCATATCAGTTCCTGTTTCTTCAGATGTTTATGCTTTTTTTTAAGAGGTTTAATGAAATTGACGTATAATCTATAAATAATTATTCCTGTATGTTTTATTCTTTCTACCATAATATTTTTGTGTGTTGATTTTGGTTCAAAGAAATCAAGGCCCCTGTAATCATGCTGTAGGCATACAAAGCAATATCTGCGTATGTCTTTGCTATTGCTTGTACAGTCTGAAGTCATTATGTAACTGATCAAAGACAGAAGCTTATTACAAGTTTACTGAACATCAGCTACCAAACACAGGGGAAACTATGCACTGAAAAGGCATTTGGTATCAAGCAACTTCTGAGTCAGATAAGAAAAAAGCCTATAATGGAAGCTATTAGTGACCATATGTCTATTCTCTACAAAGGATTACTGTATCATTTCCTTGGAGGATGCATCATATTCCATCATGCATTTAAGTTTTCACTGAAAACACGCTTACATTAACATGGTCCAGTTTTGGACTTTAATGTAGGAATCAGTCTAAAAGAATATACTGAGCTCTAAGAACAATGAGTGTACTATATCTGAAACATCAGTGCAAGTACTTTTTGTACAAGACTCAAGTTTTTACTTTGGAGACTTACAGAAATGTCTAAAGAACAGCAGAGTTCTTCTCAAAATTGATCTAACAATTCACAGCAATAAGATATTAAAACCCCTTGTAAATCCATGGCCATAGGGATGACTTTTCTAGTGTCAGTATAAGTTCAAAAATCAGATTCTTTTATTGAGGTATCTAACAAAGAGTCTTACTGCTTCAAAGTTTTCTCAACACCATTGTGCTGATTTATAAAAATCATTTAAAATCAGATATCTAGACCAGTTTTCTGTTCCTAAGAACACCATGGGCACGTGTCATGGTTTAACCCCAACTAGCAATCAAAACTATGACAGCTGCTCACTCACTCCACCCCCACCTTCAAGCTGGGGAGAGAATTGAAAGGGAAGGAGGACACTTGTGGACTGAGAAAACAACCATTTAATAAAATAACAAAATAATACTAATATACCACTACTATATAATAAGTGATATTCAATGCAATTCATCATGAACTCCATCTGCACTGAGCAGCCAGTCCTGGGAAGGGAGAGAGCACCCTGGTCCCAAACAGCTGATCCCAAGGAGAGAGGAAAAAAGGCAGAAAGGCCCAGAGGCCACTGCAAAATGGCAGAATGGCAAAAGGCCAAACTAAGGGAACTCCTGAACAAAACTGAACTGAAATGAAGCTCAACAAGAATGGGTCTCCTTGGACGGAAATCCCAACTCCCACTAAATATGAAGCATGATGCTAATGGCATGAAACATTCTTATTAATCAGTCTAAATGTCAGTCAAGGTCTGTCCCATCCATGCCCCCTGCCGAGCTGCCTCGCACCTCCACACAGCCCTTGGCCTCCCAGACAACAAATAAGATATCAGTAAGTTCTTACATTCTCTTCATTCCAACACAAAACCACTGGAAAGTTACTTGAAGAAAGACATTAATTCTGTCCTGGGTTGTTATCTTCTTGTTCTCAAGCTAAATCCAAACAATGACCGTGCTAGCTGAGAAAAAGAAGAGTTTGTAACTGCATGAGGAAAATTAACCTGATTTCGGTCAAACCAGCATAGCATGTAAGACTGGCAAGTCAAACTCTGGGATGCTGCCAGCACATAATTAATCAGTGTGACTTAAGCAGGGTCAACATTTGGCTGCTTTTAACTTTAAATGCTTTGTGGGAGCCAGAGGAGTTGACAGCTGATTTGTTCATGTCAGATTTGCAAGCCTGCAACTAACTAGCACCTCTAAACAATGCCATTTTTCCCATGCCATTCCCCATTTATTGTGAGCAGAGGTGGTAAGCGTTTTTTCTTTTAAATATGTTCACTAGAAATCACTGGTTTGTCAAAAAAAAAGCTTTATTAATTGAAATTAGTTGGCTTTGATGAACTGCCAGTGAAATCTTGCAGAGATAATGAAGGAAGATGACTTCTGGGTGTGGACTAGTCCTAACAAGCAAACCACCTCAGAGTCAGAGGATGCCTAATTTTCCTAGATCCACAAATCCCAAGGTGCCCTTCCACACACTAATGTAGATTCAAAACAACTGCCTGGGGATTTTGCTTCTTTTGCTTCTTCCAGATTTCTCATTTGTGAAAATTTCTACTTTTCCTTCTGGAATGGAAATTAGAAGCTTGGAAGATTGGATGCAGTAGAAATGTTGTGCCATCTGGCCCTACTTTTGACAGTTTCAAGGTCAAGCACACAGCATTTGTTTTACTTCAGACAATATAGAAGTGGGGAGTCCTCAACTTCTGCTAACCCTTCTGAATATTTGCCTTTTTCTTGATGACAGTAAATGCTAACCTGCATCAATAAAACCTGTCACTGCCCTACAGAAACAAAGCCCTTCTCATCTCATATTCTCCTCAGTGCTGTGTGCCTAGTAAGATTGAAGTGGTTTCAGCCGGGGGCAGTGTGTGAGGGCAAAGTATACTCTGTATACAACTGAAAATCTTGCCTGTCAAGAAAATCCAAACTCTTACACAGGTGCTTAAGTTTAAGCCTGAAAGTAACATCATTATATTTCAGAGTTTCTGTGACTGGAATTTCTGTTTAGGATGATATTTATCATGTATTAAAAATAGCTCAGCTATAACAGTGTCTGATCTTGTGGTAGTGATACACACTTTGAAAAATGTGTGAAAATGTTTTGAGGAGAGGTATTTTAACAAGTCTTGGGGAAGATAATTCACTGCTATCAAACTATTCATTCCTGAAATCTTAATAAATTTTCAACTGATTGGGCTGGGGAGGGGGGTAGCAAAAAGCTGTGCTTTTCTTTCACAGTTTATTTTTACATGCAGTTATCAGGGTTATACAGTTATGCACAGGCATGTCACCCTTAAGGCAAAAAAAGCCTACTGCGATGATTGCAAAATTGCTAGTGAAAATTTAAAAAAACAAAGCCTAAAATAAATTGCAAGCCAATTAAAACCCGATAAGAGAAGTTGTGAATGTGATGTGCATTCTACACTGAACTGACAAGTGCTTGGGAGAAACTTGAAAAAAGAAAGTAAAAAATCGGTCTTGCATTTCACACAAACAATATGTTTCCACATGTTTCATTCCACGTGCAGTTTGAAAGCAGTAACAAGTACAAAGCAGTTACATCCCCTAGTTTTTTGTGCACTGGCAAGTTTCTTTTACTGTTCACAAGAATTTCACTGTATAAACGCAATGACAGGCTCCTCTTTGTAAAACTGCAGCATGTCAGTTGCAGATGGTCAGAAGAAATGAGGTCAGACTTCCACACTTGCATCTATGGGGCTATCCTAGAAGTCCATGGTAGCAGTTACAACCTCCTAGATATAAAAGATGAGGAGTCAACAACAGAAACACCCTCTCCAAAACACTACAGTGAATGGAGTCAAGCGGGTCATACCTCTCCCCATCTGGTGACACAGTAGGGAGACAGCAGGCAGTAGTAATGTGAGCACAGAGGTTGCGATTCCACCCAAAGACAGGTGCAAACGCACTCAAACTGCCTCAACTGCCAGTGCAGTCTAAACAGATGGAAACGCTGGTCTGAGATGACTACAGCTTGGAAATAACCACAAAGACCATAATCTTCCATTATCCTTTTCTTCCCTCTATAAGCAGAACCTTTTTCCGATCCTAAGCATTGACTTCCTCCTCTTTTCCCAGCAGCTCCGCATTACAGCAGAGACAACACTTCAGTCCCTCCATAATCTTCCATTATCCTTTTCTTCCCTCTATAAGCAGAACCTTTTTCCGATCCTAAGCATTGACTTCCTCCTCTTTTCCCAGCAGCTCCGCATTACAGCAGAGACAATACTTCACTTCAGTCCCTCCATAATCTCATCACTGGCATTGCATCTGGGTTGGCAATACCACCAGTACCTGGCTTTGGCCTGCGTTCCCTGGCCACATTGGTTTCAGATTTAAAGGTAGGTTATGAAGTCTATGGGACTTCACAGAAGGAAGACAGACTTACTTCTGCAAGGAAGTGGCCTTAAGAGCTTCCTGCATTTTAATATAATGCTAATTTGACACATAACAAGAAACCAAGAACTCAAACTCTCTTTTTACACAGGGAGGAATATAGTGATACTTAAATATGTAAATATAATTAGTACTTTAGACTTGAAAGTCCTGACATCTATCCGTAACATCATACACTTCAATAATATTGATAACAAGTGAACAGAACACTCTTGAAAGGAAACAGGTTCGTCTTTCCTTACCCTGATTTTTGACTCAGGTCTCTTTCATTATTGAGAAGCACTGTTTCCTCCTTCATTTCTTGTTCTGTTCCTATGTTGTCTCCAAGTCTCAGTTGAGAACTCGCTTCCCATGCACCATCACCACCAATCACCTCCAACACATGTGTTCCTGCAATGCCTGAACTCTCATCCTTGGTAGTCAGGCTGCCTGAAGGAGAACAGCCCTCGTGTTCAAAAGATTTCTGAAGGGGAGTTTCTACTTGAAATCCTGCGTGAGTGTCAAGAATCAATTCCTGTGCTGCAACGGCAGTCAGTTCTTCACCAGAACGTCCAGACCCTGATTTTGGCATCTCTGATTCAGCAGAAATTTCTTCAGGTGATATGTCACTGATTTCATTTTGGCCCAATATAATCCAGCCCTCATCTTGCCCATAGCTTTCCTGCAATCTTCCTTCATTATCCAGCTTTTGAGGCACAACAGAAGAACTTTCCTCCTCTAACTGAACAGAATCCCATTCAGTCCCACAAACAGAGTGATTTTCCATTTCATTTGTAATGGAGATGGGCTGAAAGGTATCCAAGGAGCCCAGTGAAAAGCCTTCACCAGACTCTGTTCGTTCGGCCACCTTGGCTTCTTGAAATGCAGAATCACTTTCATTTCTTTCAAGGGTATCCTTTGCTGTAGGTGTTTTTTCTTCCTCAGTAACAAGGATGTAATCCATCTCCAGTGATGTTGGATCTCGGTGCACCTGCGTTCTCACATCTTCCTTACCCTCTGCACTTTTCAGTTCAGGGCTTTCAGAGGAATTTCTCAGCTTATTCTCCCTAGGAAGCAGGGAGTCAGTGACAGCTTCTAAAAAACAGGCAAACAGAAACTCCTTTTAGTTTTTGAGTTACCATTTCAGTCCCCATTATTTCTTTAAGTCAGTACAGTGAGATAAAGCTCTTCTCAATTTGCTTTTTCCCTGTTAATGTATACCTGAATTTTATAACATCATCATCATTATTGTTAAAGATTATACATTAACACCGTAATCATTCCTAAGGGGGAAATGATTCAGTGTCCCATATGCCAGGCCCTGCATCAATGACAGAAATAATGTTTCTACTTCAATGTTTATAAGCTCTAGATCTGTCTAGAAGGGTGATTCTAGAGGTCTTCTTAAAGTAGAGAGTTTTGTACAACAGAAAGACAGACTAACTTCAAACTTCACTCAAAGCCACACCATTCAGCAGTAATACTCCAGACATTTCCTTCTTTCTTTGTCCTGTGAACCTGCCCTGGAAAGCAGACTTTCTTACCATCAAGTGATCTTTTATCTCCACCTGGCGGTAAGTCGAGATCAGTTGTTTCTGCTTCAGATTCTCCTATCGAAGGCTCAGAAGCTCCTTGAGTTACTTCAGACTCAGAGAGTGAGGGTACTGACGTGTGATTGTCCTGAAGGCACTCTGTGGATGTGTCAGACACCTGATCTTTAATGCTGCTGTCTTCAGTCTTTAGGATGCCTTCTGCACCTTCCGGCGGACCTGGCAGTGGTAAAGGTTTTTCCAAAGAAAAACTGTCACAAAATGGCTGCTGTAATAGGAGCTCATCCTTTGCACACTCTGTGCTGTCAGAGGGTTCAGCATCTAAAGATACATAGGATGGTGGAGTACACACCACTGGTGATTGGTCACTGGGCATTTCTTTAAACATGGGAATATAATTTTCAAGTAAATCTTCAGATTCTTTTGCTATGTCATCAACTGGTTGATCATTTGAATGAGATTCACAGCCTTCATTATCACCAGGGAGAAAGGATTTAGGAAAGTCTATCTGTTTACCCTTTAATTCCCCTTCAGCTGCTTCACTGCCTACTACTGCCACTATGTTCATACTACCACATGTGCTTGCTGGGATGTCAGTCAGTGATGTGTTCCTGATCTTATGTTCTACTCCTGTCTCAGATTCATCCATGCATTCTTCTGACAGTTCTAGCTCATCACCAGATATTGCTGTATGGGCAATATCAGAATATTTTCCAACTTCGGCCAAGGCATTTATTTCTTTTAAGCTTTGTTCTTCTACATCAGGTAGAGTGAGATCCATGGGAAAAAAATGCATTTGGGAGGTTTCTTTTTGAGCTGTATCAGCTGGTGTTCCTTGATGACTTGCAGGCATAAAACTTTCATGGAATGTGTCTTTCAGATCTAAGGATGTCCCTTCTAAAACTTCACTGCTAATCTCAGCTGATTCAATGGGGTCAGTAACAAGCTTATTTTCTAGACCATATTCTTTCAAAATTGAAAATTCCGGAGTCTCCTGAATATTAGAAGAGATTAGCTGATAGGAGTCATCAGTCTTTCCTTGTTCATAGTCCTGGGAGCTATCATTTTCATACTGTGTCTCTACCTTCTGCATTACTAATTGACACTCTGAATCAAAATCTGCCTCTTTACTCATACTTGACCATGCGTGAATCACCTGACTACCTTTGTCTTCAGGTTCAAGCCCAGTCTGAGAAGATGGGATAGAAGCATGCTTAGCTTCATACTCCTGGCACACATCAGGACTGCTTGATGCCTCTGAACTATTGTCTTGTTCACAGTGACTTAATATATCAGGGTTTTCACCATCTGATTTTAAAGTGACAATCTGCTCAGCATTAGTCCACAGGTCAGGTTCCACTGAAAACTGCTGATTACTTTCTTGTGTGTTATCCTGTAAAATATCTGGGATAAGTGCGGTTTGGGGAACTAAAATACTCCACCCTGGACTTGACTTCTCTGTCATTTCAAAAGATAAGTCTTCTACAGTGAAAGCACCTGGATGGGAGTTGTGTGCTTCTAATCTTTCACACGTGTCCTGCTGTTGTTCTTGAGGAATGAGACTTGTATTTCCCTGGTTGTCTTTTGGTAGATCTAGTACAGTGATTTCTTGAAGTGGTGTATTTGGCATACTTTGTTCCTCATCTGGAAAAGGATTCTGTGGTGTCAGCTGATTTTCCCCATCTGTTGGAAACAACTGATCTTTTAAGCCCCCTTCTTCTTTATCCAGTATGAAAGGATCAAATTGTTTGAACTGTACAGTGTCCTGACTTATTTGACTATCAGGAATACTCATAGGATTTACTAGCCTTTCATTTTCTTTTTCATCACAGTGCAGTGCATTACTTTCATTTGTGAAATGTGCTTGTGTTAGTTCATCTTCTGAAGGTGATCCCCAGGAGTCAGGCTTAATATTTGTCAACTGGTTTGTTGCAGAGTGACTTGAAACAGAATATTGATTTTCCAGTTGCTTTTCTTCACAAAGTTGTGAATTCCACCATTCTGAACTGTCATCTGGAAAACCAAATGTTCCTACTGAGGATTCTGGATCAGTTCTTAAATCAGCTTTCAATGACCTACTCCACATATCAACAGTTTTTGAAGAACACTCCTCTTTATCACCAGCTGCAAAAGTCGGTGTACTTTCTTCACTCATTTGACACAAATATGAGTCTTCCCTGCTATCTGTTTTTTCACTGAAAATACTAATCTCAGAGTTTTTCTGAAGTGTTTCCCAGTGACCTAAATATTCAGACGTCTCATTATGCTCCATTATAGTCAAGTCCTCCTGCAATACTTTCCCAGCTTTAATTGTTTCAGGATTTTCACTGAAGATGTCTATCTGGACCTCCTCTCCCACCTTAGGTTTTGTACCTAAATGGTCTTCATTTGCTTCAGGACTAGTTGCATTAGATTGAGCATAATTGTCTCCAATTTCAGACACTTTGTCCTGTTTGTTTTCATATGTGGCATCTTCATGAATTACTTCTGGGCATGCCTCCGAGTTCTCTGAATCCTCATTTATGTCAGGACTCGATAAAGAAGATACAGTATCATCATCCACATGGGCATTCCAAAAATCCAGGCTTTTAGGAACTTTGTTCTGTTCAGCGCTTGCTTCAAATCCTTCTTCATGTTCATTCCTAGATTCATTCCTTTTATGAACATCCTTGAGATTTTTATTATTTTTAATATCACACATATCCTGAATTTTTTTGTTATGACTGGCAACTGGAAGGTCTCCCCACACATTCACAGATGCATCACTTAAATCAGGACTTGTTCCACTTGAGTGAGCATAATCATTTATTGAATCACTCCACACATTATCTTCTTCCAAATAACTTTTGATCTGTATATCCTTTGAAAGGCTACTTGTGGTATTTGCCATTTCAAGGATTTCACTTGCCTCAGGACTTGTTCCAGGAGACTGCAAATCTTCACATGGTTGTGAATTCCAAGCAGCTTGGGGAAAATTGTCATTAAGCATTACACATGGCTCCCCACAAAGATTATTAGCAGGGTCTAAATTTCCAGGGTTTTCATTTCTCCCAGAATGTATTTCATGTGAAAATGAATTTTCCACCACAGACGTATCTGTAATGTCAGCAACACTGACATATGCTGAAGAAGGACTCTTTTTAAACTCATCTATGAAGGACTTTTCATGAGTTCTGTTCAGTTCTGAGCTATTTTTGAAAGACACCAACTCAGAATCACAAACGCTAGGGTGGTTAGGAGCCACTTCGTGTAAGCTCCCTTTCACTTCCCCCAGCACTTCTTGTGGTTCGTTTGTCAAAGGAATTGATGTGGCAAGGTGAAAATCACTTTTTCCAGAGTCATTCCAGATGCCTGAGTTTTGGGGCATTTTGGAAGAATTATTTTCAGGATTATCACTACCCTTATCAGAACTTTCAGAGATACTTTCCATTTCAGGACTTGTTGCATCCTCTATCACTTTAGTCTCCTTTTCAGCTTTTTCAGAAAGCAGCTGTGATGTTTCACTATAATTGTAATTATGTGGTCTGGAGTCATCAAAATATCCATAATTTCTGACTTCCTCAGAAGCACTTGAAGAAGTTTCTACATTATTCTGCGACAATTCTTTCATCTCTTCCTGACAAATTGGATTGCTTTGATTAGAAAACAACTCATTCTCTCTGTCTAATGCTTCCAAACTAACACTTTTCTTCATTTTTTCTGGGGAGCTGGAAACTTCATTTGTTGACCTGTTTTCTTCTGAATCTGCATTACAGGAAGATTCACTGTCCTCTTGTACTGGTTTATTATAAATGTCACTGATCATTTGCTGCCCACTTGTTCCATCTGTTCTCTTATTTCCTTCCTGAGAGGTGACAACGGCATTGTCCCAGCCTTCCTCACTACCCTGCTCACTCTGTAAACTCCATGAGTTCAGCTGCTGCACTGAATCCTGACTTTCCAGCTTTTCATCAATATCAGCAGTGTTTTGTGCTGCCTCCTCACTAAGCATCTCGTTCCCTACGAAGTCGCATATTTTCAGATCCAGACCATTCCCAGTGTCTGAAGTTGGCGTAGATGTGTCTGTGTCTTCTACAGGAACACTGCTCACTATTCCTACATTTTCAGCTTCAGGCTGTCTGGAATTCAATTTGTTCTGTGATGGTGATGAGTCATTCACTGTTTGCTCATTTATCAGTGTTATTCTTTTGTTTTCAGATATAGAAAAAATATTTTCACTGTTACGTATCTCAGTCGAAAAACATGGATTAGCTGTTTGTTCTGAATTAACAGAAGGTTTAACAGAGGCAGAAAGAGCTGTTATTTCAGAGTTTCGTTCTTGTAACTGGGTGATGTTATTTAGGGGAGTGTTCCAGATGTTCGTGTTTCTGGCACTTGGAAAAGGTAGGTTTGTAGGAGATAATGGTTCCTTATTTGCTTTGTCAAGTACTTTTGGTTCAGCCAAATCTGGGTTTATCAATTTATCAATAACTATTTCTTTGTCAAAATCTTTGTCCTCATTTTCTCTTTCGTCTTCCACATATGTAGGTGATACATATGAATCAGATGTTGAATAATTGGTGTCTGGTGGAGAAACAACTAAGTCTTCACCTATGTTGGAGGAGCTAAGATCTGAGTACAGGAAAGCATCCTCCCACGGCGCCACTACTTCCGTTACTTCTTTCCTGATGTTTTTATCAGACATATTCCAGGTCTCTATATTTTCAAGTTGGTTTGGTCTGTGCTTAATGTCACCCAATAAATTTTTCTCCTCTGTTTGCAACTTGCAGCTATTTTGCATGTTGCTGAAAACAGAATTTGTACTTTCAGATTTTCCATATTCTTCTCCTGAATAATATTTTTCTTTATCCCAGGCTTCTGGAGATACCTGGATAGGTGGATTTTCAGTCTCATTGTCCACTGTGTTTTCTGAAGAATCAGATAAACTCGATTTTGATATGGCCCATTCTTCAGGAATATTCACTGATTTTTTTTCTCTATCCAGTTTGGGCATGTTCCATATATTTTCTGAGGATCTAGCAATATCTCCTGCATCAAACTTAGTCCAGACTTCATAAGAGTCTCCAGCTATCTGACTACCTTTTCCTTCACCACTACACCATGCATTTGACACCACAGGTGGCGGCTGACTGACGTTCCACAGGTCAGTAAAGCTCTCCAGTTCTTGCTTTGTTTCCTCTGAAGAAGCAGTTTGCAAATGTGTATGTTCATTGTTTTTCTCTTGATTCTCATGGTTCCAAGTATCTTGTTTAAACTGATTATCCCACAGACCTGCTCTCATGTATTCCATTTGCTTTGGCTGTTTTTGGAGGAACACTGAATCTGAGGCTCTCCTGTCAACATGTTCTCGTAGCAAGGGACTTTCTTTACAATCTTTCCATAAGACTGGGCTCTGAAATACAGATTCCTGCTCACTTAAGCTCCATGTATCAGCATTTCTGGACTCTAGATCAAAGCCATCCCACCAGCTTCCATATCTAACACGAGAGTGACAATGATCTGTGCCATCTATTTCATTAATTTTTTTAATGACATCTTGTGGGAAAAATAAAGGTTGTCCATTATCTAACGGTGAAGTTTCTACAAGACTGTTCATAGGAGTTGGTGGAATTCTTGAATCAGCAGATTTCAACATTTCTGGTGAAGAAGAATCACCTTCAACTAAATTAATCAAACTTGAAGTTTTCTCACACATTTCTCCTGGATTCTCGTCAAATGCAGCTAAATTGTCTACCTCATTTGTTGTTATAAGTAGGTCAGCTGAATAATTTGCTGTATCATTTTCTAGCATGTTTGTCTCGTCAAGTTCTTTCTGCACAGTGAGTTGTTGCCCTTCTGATGAATCACTATTAAGGAAATAGTCGTCTGCTGGGGAACAATCCACAGAACGAGAAGATGACTCGGATGGAGCTGTGACCATGGGTGCTAGATCAAAATTGAAAAGATCAAAGTTATCGCTATTGTCTCTAGACTGAGGTTTTTGTTCTTCAGCTATTGCTCCTTCAGGAATAGGGCTATAGGAATCAAAGCCAGGCAGAAGACTGTGATGGGAAGCAGCACCTTCTGCAACAGGGCTGTCATCGCTAAGGAAAACAGAACTTTCCTTGGAAGACCGGCTGCTTCTAATAGTAGCCAATCCACTGTCTGGACTCACAAGGTCTACATTAACATCAACGTTGGCTTGTATAGACCCATTTAGATCTGGAGGATTTTCTATAAAATTGGCAGAACTGGGCTGTGGCTCTACATCAGAACCATATAACTCCACAATACCAGAAGATCCTTGTGAAAGTGGAGCACTTCCAGCAACAGCTTCGGTAGAAGACGTTCTACTGTTTGATACCATTTCTGGTTGTCTTCTATTTATAACTTCCTTAATTAGAAGAAAAATTTGATCACAGGTCACCAAAGAATTTTCTTGACGATAAACGAGAACTTGGTCACATCCACATTCTAGAGGATCCAGCTCCAAACAAGGATTCTGACATTCTTCTAATTCACAGCAGATCTGTTGAAAAATAGGATGTTTTAAGAGCTATCACAACCAAGGCATAAGGGCACATATTTACTACCTCACCATCTAACACAGACGTACCTATCCCTATTAATCTATGTCTTGGCCATTTTTCCGTAACAGCCTTATTATGATCCCAAAATATATGAAATATTATAACAAAAGATCAATACAAAATATGTTTTATAGAATTGGTCAGAATATTTATTTGAAAAGATACTAAATTAACTTTTCATTAGGGAAAGAAAATCCAAATAAATGTTTAGTTATTGCCTAAGAAATCTGAGTAAAATATGTAAGGGTGCATGAGAAAAGCTTTTCTAGAAGGAGATAATTAGATTCATATTTATATTGACCTTGAAAGCAACAGAGTCATTTAACTGCCTGTCCCTGAAATCAGAAGTTTTTAAAACCAAGAAAAAGCTTAAAAATCTGCCACTGAGATGATTTTTTCCACTTGGGAACAAATATAGTCAATAAAAAGGACAGTATCTCACTTCTGATAAATGAACATCCTAGTAACAATCTGGTTGCATTACAGAGCTTAAATTCTTTTGAGATAACATACAAATAGACAAGTGTGTTTGCTTGTCCCTCACTGCCAAAGACTCATTTGTGTAGATCACAATACAAACCCAAGCCAAAACTAGTGAAAAAAATTGATCATTCTGCTTTAGCTAAATTGAAAAATCCCGCCTCTTCCTGTATTTCTCATAACCCTACACTTTTTCTGTTAGACTGGTCTGAAACAATCATAAATATCACAATCTTTCATTTTGCATCATATAAATAATGCAGCCATTTCAAATAGCTATTCAATTGCCAGACAACTGTTGCTATTTTGACACTACTTAATTATTCAACACCTTGGTACATACAACACAAACAACCAAACAACATTTTTTTCAGGAAATACATGAATCAATTATTTTTCCAGGTACTTACTTGATTGCCTAGCTCTAAGTTTTCCGAGTATACTGCTATTTCTCGTTTGGTTTGCTTCTCATTTGACAAAGAGTTGGCCAAAATGACAAGTACATCAAACCCGTATTTATCTATGAATACTTTCAGGTCACCAATGAGACTCCTGTGTAACATGCAGTCCTGAAATATGGTAAGAAATTAAAAGAAATGTCAGTGTCTTTTTCTTGCTCTTTCCAACCAAATCTGTGGTGAAAATAGCCACAAACCAATAAGCATCAGTGTCTGTAACTGGCAACAAAATCCCATTCCATTTGTCAAAACAGCTATGTGCTTTTAAAAAAAAACCCAAAAATAATAAAAATTGAGAACTGATTTCACAGTGCAGTAATGAACTTTCATTTCTGAAGAACATCAAATCACTAAATGTAGGGTTTCGCTTCTTGAAACAGCTGCTGAAACAGAATTCTTATCGGTTCCTAGTATTTGCTTTTGCAAGGTTGCTTAAAAGTATTGTGCTAGTGCTATTCTTTGAATAAAAACCATTTTTGTTAGAAAAACAAAGACATTTCAGTAAATTTGTCGTGTCAATATTTTATTTAAAACAAAAGAAGTTAAAATAATAGTATTGAGGTGCAAAATCAGTCACTCAAAAGGAAATGAATGGTATGGGTTAACTTAATTTTGCAGCCCTCTATTTGTATCCATTATGATGTTACATGACTGTATAGAATTTTACCATGGATTATTCCTTTAGATACCTTTATTCCTGCTCTTTGAATTCTGTGCGAATCTTCAAAATAATAACCTTCCCCAAGTAAGGACAGAATAAGACAAGGTAGTTTTAAAATCTCTTTGTTTCAAAAAAATGCTTATTTTCACACACCCCCCACACCAAATATACAGGAGGTAGACACTGAATTTGTCATTCCTGTTCTCATTTATACACAGACTAGACCCATGTTGAACCATCTAGATTTTGCAACATAAACCACAAAACTCTCTTTCTTGCTTGGGGACATAATACACAAAGTATAAATGTGTCCCCGCGGTCCTCAGTTCTTATAACTGCCAGTGAACAAAGTCGTTGACATTTAAATTTATCATTTTTTTATTTCTCCTACTTATATTTGAGGGAAAAAAAATTGTCATCTTCTAGCTAATAGTTCTTCTGATGCTGCCAAGCTACACTGACCCTGAATAAACAGCAGTTCATCATGAGCACAACACAACTGTATATGCAGATTGGCATGTTATTCCCTCGCATCTGTCTCCTACCTGATAAATTACTGTTTTGGTTACATATATACAAATACTATTTATTAATCTACTCAAATGTGTCCACAAAGTGTATCTCCCTCCCTGTAAGTTAAATTTAAAACAAAAAAATTTCATCATCAAATGCTTTGGAAGTGGATCCTTTTCTGATACTAGAGATTAATTTCCCCTTTGATGTTTGCATAGCACGTAAAAACGAGTTTTATGTGAAATTCACACAGATTAGTGCACAAAAAAAAGTCAGCTGTTATTTTACTGGTGGAAATTCAGATATGAAATCTGAATAGAGGTCTATGGTGAGGAATATTGGCCAATAAGTTCTGAGCAGCCAAATCAGTAACATTTTGCTGACAACTAAAGTATTGGCCATATCAGAAAAAGTACCAAAATGTGCTTTAGCATGGAGAAGCTACTTCAGTTATCCCATTCCTAACTGCATCTGGAATAATTAAAATCCATTAGAATAAACATTAAAATTAGAGCAGATTCAAAACCATCTGAAAATCCCTGATAACTCCTTATCTCAGTTACCCACTCACAGCTAATTCAAGAAGACTGGGAGATCACAGGGAAGGACATGGACCAATGAAGAATCTAGTCTGCAAGATGTTTTATGGTTGTATACAAGGTAAACAAACTATCACTCTAAAAAATGTCCAGCCTTCAAGCTTCATGATGCTTTATCTTCTATATTGCTTGTATAAGCTGAAAATGCAAGGAATTAGAAATTTTCTGTTAAAATCACGCGACTGAACTAGAAGGCTCACCAAAGTGACATTGAGTGAGATAATATCTGCCATCACCTCAGCCCGCATTTGACACTCACATAGTGGTAGGTTTGGGGAGTGCCAAAAATTCTGCTTTCAGCAGTATTTTGAGGGAGGAACCTCTCAACCTGCCCACAAGGCAAGGGAAAATTCCCCTGTCACAACCATGACTGGAGAGTCAATATGTACATGCAGGGCAATCAGAGATATATTTCTAGAGTATGAGGCCACGGATCACCAGGGAGTCATAGAGCAAGATAATGAATAGAATAGAACAAGAGACAACATTCACGTGCTATCAGCTATTTGTTGGTGGGAATGGTTATCACAGCAAGGGTGTGGCACCAAAAATGCCATAACCACCAAAGATCTGCAGGCTACACATACTCCCTGAGCACAGAATAAACAGGGCCAGCCAACTGTACCAGAGAAGCCTGCAGGCAGCATCTGCTTGGTACTAGCACTTATGTCACTTGTGTGTCCTTGCCTTTATCTAAAAGTGCAGCAACAAGTTCTCATATGGATGTCCTTTCTCTGATGGTAGAAAGGAGGCATGGAGTTGTTTCCTTGTAATAAAACCATATAATAGGTAAAATGACCAAAAGGTGGAAATATCTTCTATGAACAGGGTGTCCCCAGAATACTGTGCCCGACTGGAGGCTTATGCAACGCTAGATCCCTCAGGGTTCCCACCAGCTAAAGGGATGTAGGATTATCTCTAGTGTTTTCTCCTTACAATGCTAGCTCTAATCAAGAGCATTTTTAGGTGATACCTCATAGAGTTTGTGTGCTTTTCTTACTGGGATGATAATGGACCGGCACTGCCTGATGCAAAGCACTGTCAACTCATGAGAGACTGCTCAGAGCATCATGGAATGAGTTTAGGTGAGCCAGCACCATGCACTACATAGAAAGAAAACATCTTTGAAGAAAACATGCCAATTATTTGAGAATTTAAAAGTCCAAGAGGGCAAGAGATGTTTTGCAGTTACATCCAATCAACAAGAATATTGAGGAAGTCATTAAGGCCTGTCAGAACACTGTCCATGTCAAGCAAAATGATGTGGATCATATCCCATTTATTACTTTACCCCATAGTCTGTCAATGAAAAAACTTTCTGACAAAAAAGTTGTTATTCAGCAAAGGTATAAAACTCAAGACCCGGGTTATTCTTTGGCATAGGAAATAACATACAAGCTTCTCACATTACTATTACTAAGCAACAATTAATATTCAAATAATACTTGACAACATAAGTTACCCATAAAGAGTCATTTTAATAATCAACAATAAATGTTTCTCATATGTTTTTACTTCACTAAGTGCATCCAGAAATTAAACACAAGGCAAACAGACCTTGTTAAAAGAACAGGTCAAAGAGTAAATTTGCTGGACAATGCTGTTGACTAAACTATTGAATAAATGCAAGATAAGATTACATGTCTTATAGCATCATGACTCTACCTCATCCATTTTTTTTGGTTGACCAGCCTATTAAAAAAACCCATAAAACTAATTATTAATGTTAAAATAAGCAAAGGTGGTTTTAAAAAATGTTAATAAATATTACTAATTTAAGTAATCCTTTTTTCTAAAACTTAGTTTAATTTCATCCCTCCCCTCAAACACCCATAAAGTTTACTCTTTTAAACTATTAATAGTACCAACAACACAATTCAGATACTCCCTTCACAAGCATTCAAACATTCAAATAAAGTTGCAAACAAGAAAGACTTATAAATTACCAAAGACTAAATTTTCAAAGATATACCTGACATACGGACAGTTCCACAAAATTGCTAACCTAAGTAAACAACCAGAATGTTGCATATATTGTAAATGCTAACAGAAAATACAACATTTCCTTCAGAAATAAAAAAATGCTAATCATTTCAACAGCTAAGCTGCTGTGCCCCAAATTAATTACAGGCACTGTAAAATATGCTGTCAATGAATTGGTATAGTAGTAAATACACTAACATACAGCCAAACCATGACCAAGATCAGTCAGCTATTCATTCTTAAATTACTTAATTTTATTAGCATGTGCTGGCTTAAATATTAATTAAAATTTGCATAGTATACAGCAAGTAAACAGCACATGTAAACACTATTAGTTGTTATAATGTCCCCTAAGTAATCCATAACAAAAAAATGGACCATAAGTATACTTGAAATGTTATATACTTGAAATAGAATCTAGTAGTAAAGATATTTTGCAAATGCTGTTAAATATGCAAACGCATGGTTAACAGAAATATGAATACTGAAGCAATTTAGTGTCAGCATTTATAATAAAATTGTGCATTTGTTTTGTCTAATGCACATAAACACACAATGCTACGCATAACAATACAGTGAACATTCAGAAGTCACAAATAATTTTTTTGGCATCTGGGTAAACACAATGAGAAAGTTTAAGAAATCCACAGACTTTTGAAGCATTTTGAATGTGACCTGTTCAGCTATTATGTATTTCTGTTAAGAAATGCCATGTTGTGTAGGCTATATATTGTTTCTGATTCATGAAGCCAACAGCCAATTACCCAAGTGATCACTGTAAATGTACATTACACACACTTCTGATTCTTCTAAGCTAACTGTGTCAATATTAACCTGACCAAATTAAGAACAAACTGTCTCTTTTGTTCTTCACACTCCTCACATGGAGAGCACAATATGGCTTTTGTCAGAGGTGCTCCATCATTTTGGCTCAAGGAAACTGTCAGTACAGTTTGGGATTCGTTATTCACGGGCAGATACCCTGATGGGTCTAATGAAGCCTTTCTGCTGACAACTCATTTGCTAAAAATACCCAGCCATCACAAAACATAAATGAAGAATATTGCTGTATCCCATTATAATTTTCACAACCAAAGTAATTATCACAATACAGAAGTCAATATATACTGTTTCACACTGTATTCTCTTAATATTTCATGGCCAGTGTTTCTGCATTCCAGTTTATTTCTATGTGATCACTGATAAAACTTTATGACATACTTAAATTGCAATATAATAGGGTAAACACCAATGTTATAGCACACATGCAGAGCTAACAGTCTGTGTGCCATTTGTTGTAAATCCAGCTAATTACCAGGAGCCCCCTCCTTCAAAAAAAAAAAAGGGGGGGGGGGCGTAAAAAAAAGCAGAAAAAGACTCAATTTTTTATTGAAAGTTTTCAGGTAGGGTCACTAAAATGTAAAACAAAAAACAAACAAAAAACAACAAGAACAACTAAAAAAACCCAGAATAAACAGTATGGTGTTTATAAGACTCCAGAAACATGGACAAGTATTTTCACTATTTTACCTCTTTATTTGTATCAACACCACTGCTGAAAATCATCTATACAAAATGCACCATCTTTTCTGTAAGGAAAGATTACATTTTTCTGTTGTGCATTTCCATCCATCAAACACTAGCTCTGCTACACTGATATTTATCAGTCTTCTGAAAAGAAGAAAAGCAGAATCTAATTCTTTTTTGTTGTTGTTGCTGTTTAAAGTTTCCAAAAAGAAACAGGTATTTGGTCCTAAACCAAAGAGCAGGAGAATGGGCATCGCAGAGCTTGAGATACCCTGCTCTACAGAGACCTCTCACACTTTATGTTTAACTTTAGGCATCCTGAGCTTAACTTAGACTGGAACTGAAACAGGAAATTCTGTAGCATTGTAAAACCCTGCATATAGAATAAAGTGATGAATGCTTGTTTAGCACCGATCTCACTTCCCTTGCAGTCTATTATTTTAATTAAATGCAGAATAACTAAAAAAAAAAAGGCAAAGAAGAAAGAAGGATTCATCTATAAGAAACTAAACAATCACATTTTCTTCAATAGATGTGTTTAGCTAGTTTCACACTGCAAACAGTGCCTTTTCTACAGCAGTGACGCATTTCATGATAGTGTGTCTTAACAATGATCCACTTTATACGAATTGACCTTACAGCTAAATAAGTGTTACTTGTGCTTGATACAAGTGCAAATTCTATGTGTTCAAATACAGGCTTATTTATTTTAATCTGTGTTTAACTACAACCTACAAAGATGTCCTTGTCTTCTGTGTACTTCCACGCAATGTAAGGATACCAAAATGGCCCATTGGGTTTAGAACATTCTTCCTCCAGCTGGAATACCTGCCTTCAGTGGCCATCACTGCCACCCACCCAAAAGAAACTGAATTATCATCCATATGCACAGCAGTCTCCCCTGACTACTGCGGTGTACAACTAACTGCCTGACATACAATAGTCCAAAATGCTGCCTGGCCTTGGTGGGGTTTGGGCACATACACTCAAATAATGTAGATCAGAAAGTCTGGAGATTAAGCCTGGTTAAGGTGCTGCCGCTACTGCATGAGATAAACATTAAGTGCGTAGCCTAAAGATATAATCAAACACAGGTAATGGTGTGCATACTGTGGTGGTGTGCGCTGGAATGACATAATATTAGATGGCTGTGACCACAGAATCTAGGAGAAAAAAGGTTTTGCAGCAGCAGAGAAACCAAAGAAGGGATGTACATCATCTAGTATAGTGAGATAAAGGTGAAAGTGCTTATTTATTTCCATCTTCAAGAGAGGAAATTCAAAGAGTCTGTAATTTGTCTCATTGTAGTGGGTGACTTCTGTAGTAAGAAAATCATCACTTATAAAGATAAAGCTGCCATTTTTCAGCATTTTTGGCTGTTGAAGGATAAGTCGTATGGAGTTGTTAAAGTATAAAATAAAGCAAAATATACAAATGTGATTTTCAAGTATAAGGGCTTAAATGCAACTGCCTTTTTTCAGGTGTGTCTTTAAAACTCCACCTCTGTAAAATAATTAAAGGGACAAACGAGATAATTTACAATCATAACAGTATGATTTTTTGCTGAAAGCAGACAACTACAGGGAAATGTACTTGCATGTTGTGGAAATATTAAAATGTATGATGTTAAAATGTACTCCCCTCAGCTTATTTTAAAGGCTGAAGTAAGTATGTACATATTTTTCTGGATAAAAATGTATGGAAAGGAAAGTCTCTTATCGTGAAACCACAGGTATGAGTACCCAAAGCCTGAAAGTAAAGGAATCCAGGGTCTGGATAGTGCACCCCATTTATAAGCAAATATCACCTGTACAAAATATGCACAAAATATGTAAAAACCGAAAAGGAAAAAAAAAATCTTTCTACTATAGTACAGTGTAATATATAAAATCTAAGTCATTATTTACTTCTGAAACTTAGAGAAGACACTATTTTTGTGTCTTACTAATAAATAAGCCATGTGGACATACCAGAAGACACACTTTTTAATTCTCTTTTATGTTATTCTGCTTTCTGATCCTAGGTTAAGAACTTCCATCTGGATTTTCCATAGCTTGTAAATGAATTAAAAAATACTGAAAAAGACACAACCTACAACTTCAGTTACAAGGTTCATTTAATCACATACAATATTTGATTTCACTGTTGACTGATTAGCAAGTGGTAACAAGCAGAAGGCTGACTTGCCAGAGTGATGAATTAAAACATATAAAACATCACAACCATATATACACTGACCAGGAGCTGTCTGTTTTAGCCAGATAAGTCTCAGGTGTAAGTTTATACGTAATAATTCATACCCTACAAAATAATTCCCATGCAAACATGGCAACACAAAAACACATTTCTGGCTGTCAAGAAAATTTCTGGCAAAATTAATCAACCATTCATCCATTCAGGCTCTTTGCATACCCTTTTGTCAAAGAGGGAATACTAAGAGATTTCTTTCCTCTTCCACGCACTCATTGCAATGGTTTGTAGAATCCATCAAGCCTGAATTGATTTATTGAACTGTCTCTTGGCTCAGCAGTATAACTATAGCAAATGAACTGGTAACTTCTCAAAAAACAGCAGTGATTCAACAATATCTGATTTATTTAATTCCTTCTAACTTCAGATAAGCAATTTCTTAAAGGCACTGACTTGCATTTGTTAGAAGTTCTATCTGCAATTTTATGCCTGCATGTTTTGTTCCCATTCCTTTATTTGTCAAATGACAAAATATATATTTTAAAAAGACATTTTTTATTCACAACTGATGCTAGAATCTACCTAAATCTTCACATCTTCACACTAGCTAGTAGTCTGCTTCTATCGCTCGTCAATAGAGCTTTCAAATTTAAATATAATACTGCCATGTACTTTTATGTGAGTCATTATGCTAACACAGAAAAATGCTAACAAACACAGAAAATAATTAAACAGAAAAATAATTACCTATTT
Source organism: Streptopelia decaocto (assembly GCF_964273445.1). Lineage (NCBI taxonomy): Eukaryota > Metazoa > Chordata > Aves > Columbiformes > Columbidae > Streptopelia > Streptopelia decaocto. The sequence continues at coordinate 26,912,535 of NC_138657.1, forward strand.
AAAGTCTTCACCTATTTCTTTAATTACATTGACAACTTCGTGTGCATATTCAACTATTTTTGTATTTATCTAATCCTATCACTAGTAATGAGAATTGTTATAAAAAGTAGTTAAGGCATAAAAAAAAGAGAAACGCCAAGCTGTTTGAAACACTGTTTAAACACGGATTTTATTGCTGAGCATCGTCCATTGAACCCCATGGAGAACATTTATCACTCACCAGCTTTGCATTTTTCTTCATAAAGATATATGACCTTTGCCTATTAGATTTCATTAGCAGGGCACCATACAAGGCTCCTCTGCAGATGACAGGATAGAAAGCTAAACAACCTCGCCTGAAGGATTTGTGAGAACAAGCCCATCTTCAATCTTTGTCCCTGGGAGGCACTTCTAACACCTGCCAACCACAGCACTATCATCAGAAAAACATTTAGAGATTTATCTTCAGGCTGGTGATTATATGAGATAATTTGTTTGGAGTATGAATAAAGTTGGTCTAGCATAAACAAACTACAAGCTCAAATTATACGACGAACCTCATTAACTATTGATTTAACCACTGCAAATCCATGAACAAATGTTGTATCAAAATGTTAATTCTTCCTGAAGACATAATCCAGGAAAAAAACAAAATGCCAGGGCAGGATGGCAAACTATTCTTATGTGCACTTTTAATGCTTGAAGCTTAAATTGGAAATGGAGACTTAACTCATCATATAACAATGACAACAGTATGCTATTGCCATTTTCCCAATAACATGTAGCTTTGTCTGATAAAAAGCGCTATATCTCCTTAGTTGCTGTCACTACAGAGGGATGAAACAGTGCTTTCTCTCCTACTTTCAGGAATGCTTTTTTTGTTTGGAGACAGCAAGACTAGATGTACCATTAAAACCACTTTCAATAGTGAGAAGCTAGCAATATTGCAAATGGATGCCAACATAGGCAGACAGTCTGAAAAATTCTATACACATACATACCTTCTATACCTATCACACATATCCTCTGTGCCTATAACAGGAAACAACTTTCTCATAATCTTTGAAACTTACTATCACTCCAGCTAATCAGTCTTCATCAGACTTCAGCCAGGAGCATATATAGAAATAACATAGCTGAGTCAGTCCTGAAGGCATTTGGCGGTGGGGGGAGTGGTGGTGGTTGGTTTTGGTTTTTTTTGATACAATGAAATCCAACCCTGTCCCCCGCTGCCAGACTTCCTATTGCAGCCCAAAGAGCCCAAAGCCCAAAGCCAGCTAACACCTCCAGCTGACATTGTTGGTATATGGCCTATCAGAGTTCCATTGCACCATGTCTCCACCAGCATTCCCATTCCTTAACACCACTATGCTGAGGGAGAAAACTCCTTGTGTATAGTAAGCAGATGTAAACCTGCAGTTCTTCCTCCAGTGTGGCAGTCTGAACAAATAATTCGGTACAACGGGGACTTAAAAAAAACCCCAGCATTTTTAACGCTAATATAGGCTGTAAAACCAGTAAAAATCTTTTGGATGGAACTCAAAAACTTGCAGCTAATGAAATCAACAAAAGGAAAAGGAACTTTTAAAATAAATTGTGGTACAACATTATTGCTGGACATTAATTCTTTCCAAAAGGGAATGGTGTTTAATGTGAAATTATTAGTTCAACAATTAGGAAAAAAATCGGCCGCGGAATCCTGTCTTGTTCCTCACACAGTAATGCAGCCATGCAGATGCATTCACATTTTTCTGTTTTCTGGTTCAGTTACCAAAACTTCCACTGATTTATAATCCTTTAAATTTCCTTGAGTTGTTCAATGGTTATATGGCAATTTCAAATCCCAGGCTGACTCTTTTTTTTAATATTTTTTCTTGTCTATCACATTTACTTTGCTAATTTATGTAAGCATCTCAGAATGTCACTACAGGAATAAACCAGAGCTACTTAATTGTTGAAGGTATTATATTTCATTCTATTTACATAGACAGGCAAATTATTGTGCAACATAATTGATGCAGAATAAGAAAAAACGTGGACCACTCATCGATACAGGCCCATCAGGCATCCAGATTTGTGCAGGATCCAATCTTCTTTTCCCCATTAAAAATCCTGCTTTGAAAATGATCAGCTGATAATAAATCAAAACAAGTATTTGTGCAGGATTCAGATTTACCACTTTTACTATATTCTAAATTGTTAATGTGTCAGTTCTGGCCTGTTTAGTCAAATTTTACTAGTCAGTGAAGCCTTCTGTTTTGTCTAGCTACCTCTGTTTCTGCCTTTCTAATGGGAGCTGTTTGTTTACCCTCTTGCTCCTTTGATTGCAAACCATTTTTCACAAAAACTGTACCTCACTCATTCTCTTGACTCTAAAGAACTATTTTATCCTACAAGTTTTCTTCCTCTAGCGCTAAAAATTCATTGCTTACATTATTTTCTACTTTCCCTACTACCTGTCACGAACTCTCTGTTCCTATTTCCAATTTATTCTCCTTCATATTGCAATTGAATTCTCAGCAGGAACCACTGACGACACTTTAATAATTTAGTTTTAGCTTTTCATAGTTTCTTCCTATTGCCCCAAGTCTCTCTAATTGCAAATACAGTTTCCCATTGAGGCAAAAACATCTTTGATTATACCTCAGTCTTTATCATACTTTAATCCTTTGTTTCACAATGAATGTTTTCCTTTCAGCAACACAGCTGAACAGGCATTTTGACAGCTTTGAAATGCCCCTCTCAAACTGGAGTCTCTGCATATTAAAAATACAAATAGTAATTCTTAACCTTAGGTGTTCATTCTGCAAGCCTGAATGAATAGGCCCATTCAGAATCACAGGAACTAGAAGCTAATGGAAAGCCTCTCATGGACTTCAAAGGATTTGGCACATGCCACTGATGTTCATGCAAGTGTTCTCCCAATCGTTTCCCTACATAGACAATATTCATGCTATTTATCACGCACACAAGTTTACCAAAATGCTCTTCCAAGAAGTTCTCTGCTAAGTATATAAAAATTTTAGAAATGCATCATGAAGTATCTTGACAAAGTCAGTTTTGCACTGTATGCTGAATCACTGGCACCTTGCTTGGCCACCCATGCTGCCTTGTTGTATGGAATAACCCTCATCTGGAATACAACTGGAGACAAAACAGTAATTAATTTTCCATTAATGCAGTTCATCTTTCTGCTGAGGAAGCTGGACATCTCACTCCAAGACACACGAACAAACAGGGGTCAAAGTGTTTTCAGTAGAACTGGCTTTAGTGGCATCTGCGCTGGCTGTTTCTGAATAGGAAGTAGGAATTGGATAGAGATGATCAAATACTGTTCACTGCTTCTTGTAATTCACTTAAGCTATCCTAAGGATTCTTCTTATAAGCACAGTTATGCAAGCAAAATGCCTTTAGCAACTCATTTGTTAAACAGTCAGTTCCTACAGAAGAGATAAAAGGAGTCATTACCAACACAAGCAGAAGCAGGACAAAACAAAGTTCTTTGCAGATGCCTGTCAGGGGACACACATTTGGTTACACCAGGCAGGAGTTCTGCTGTGGCACCCTTGTTTCTGTTTTACATTTACAGTAGCTGAGACAGCAGCCTTTACCATAGAGACAGCTCAAGTTTCTGAGAACAAAATACAAGCTATGGATAAGGCAGATTTTGGTTGAAAACTGGAAGGATTGAGTTCTCCGGCATACATGCTTTATTCAGGCTGTGTGCTTCAGAGGTTGTTTGCTCTCTCTCTAGACAAATAAAAGTGAAAAAGGAGATGCAAAGCAAGACAGTATCTTGAGTCTAACTTGGAGTTTAACCACTCTGAGGCACAGGACCACTGCTCTGCTGACAATGGCATGTAAATCTAGTTTAACAACCGTTGGCCCCCAGGGACCAAAGCAGCTGGAATACATTTAACACGGTTCTAATTTTGCTTGATATTTACATGGAACCCTCAATGTTTAAAAGAAATTATGCCTAAGACTGTGTATTTTTTTTTTCTAAAGAACAATAATGCAGGGATTTTGTTGGGGTTTGTAAACAAAAAAGTGCTCTAAGTTTTAACACTATGGGAAGAGTGACACGCAAAATCATTATTTTCCAATATGTTCAGCAGCCAGGCCAATTACTTTCCAAAAAGCTTTTGTTGGTGATAATCATGTTAGGTCGGTACTGCCTCTGCAGCTTTTCCAAAGTTTAAAGTGGGCTTTTCAAACTGTTGACAATTTCATCCTGTGCTCTAGTGATTCTAGCTAGCACAACTGACTCTCCTCATGCCATAATAACTCTCTTTCAAGCACTTAAATCTTGAGCCAAGCCTAATCTCTCAATTAAATTGTATAGTAAGACTGTTAATAAAAAAAAATATATTTAAATATAAACTCAATAAATAACAAACAAAAAAATTAACAACAAAATAAATACATAGCAAGTTAACAGCACATATTTGAGTTAGCCACAGGCATACCATGCATAGCTGTAATGCCTTAAAAAACATCTGTTTACTCTCTGCTTCGTGCATGCAGTCATGCATTGTCAATGAAGCATCTTTCTAACACAGGAAGGAAAAAATAAGTACTTTTCAGCGGTGTCAAAGCAAAATTTCATCTAACAAAGCAAGCAGTTTATTGACTAAATTTTGTACTGCTACCAATGCCTTCACTGTAGCCTGTTGACAAAATGAGCTTTCAAAACTAAGGTTTGAATACAAGTCTTAAAACGTTGAATTTGTGTTGTCTGAATGTTGAAGTAAACCAAGTAAAGATAGGGTGGTCAAACTGCTAATACACTTATAGATAATTATAAATATTTATAAATAGATTATAGATATTTACTTAAAATACATTCAAATCTTACCAAACTCATGGAACTGAAGTAACACATCGAAGTAAAAAATATGTGCATGATCACCTTATTAATTAGGCCTGTAGCTAAGCCTTTCTATCCTGCTGGCTCATTTTTAGAATGCTCTCACTTCCAACCTCTATGAAATTGATGTCTTTATATTCAGAGCCTCATTTATTTTCTGAAAATATTGTTAAAAACCTTAACATGTAAATGAGAAAGCTGAGGCTCCAAATAGCATCCAGTCTTCTTTCAAATAATGAAAAAAATCCATATGGAATGACGTGAGGGTTTTAACCACTGCTACACTGTGCACTACAAAACCAGCTATTGCTGAGTGCTAGACAGAAGCACATAGTGTAATGCATAACGTTATTATCACAACCATACAGGAGCTGATAAGTAGTAAAGGCTCTTTTAACAACTTGAATTTTAAATGGTGCAACTACTACATTACTTTAGTTTTAGCAGCCTGCAACTCTGCTAAGACAACAATACAATAAACAGTGGTATCATAGATAAAGATGCTTGTATCATAATCCTTAGCGAAAAGAAAAATTTAAACCCAAAATCTGCAAAAGAAAATAAAACAGAATGGCCCACAGCTAGAAGGACATAAAGGCACTGCCTTTTCTCTCTTTACACTAAAGCCCAAACCCTTCTATACCTCCTTTTTACAAGAGTAACTGACCATGGTTCTGCTGTACACTTCAGCAGAACAACATTCTTATGTACAAGGTGTGCTTTACCTCCACTATTGTACTTCCACCAGGTAGGAGAGGAGGAGTGATGAGAGGAAGTGGTAGAAGACATGGCATCCTTTGCCAGTCCTTTCAGCAAAAAGTTGCTTGCAGGTATCAGAGAGGAGAAGGAGGATATGGAAGAGGATATGGCAAAGAAATTGCGAACAGGTAGAAGAAGAGGGGGGTATCCATAAAATTAGCATGAGTTTATACCAGAACAATACTTTAAAGAATTCTATGTTATGTTGAGTTCAGTGAATAAAAAGTTGAAAAGCACAAGGCACAGGAAGAAATAGGAAATAAAATACCTGCAGTAAGAAGCATTATATCATCTGAGTACAAGCATTACAAAAAAAGGACCAGACAAGAAGTCCTGATTAAAAGATGTATAAATCAGATTGGTCCATCAAGCTTGTCTTTTATTCGTGTTAACCCACCAGATGGTGCTCTTGCAGCATCCATCAACGCGCTGTAAGTGCATCACTACCTCTGCAGACACAGGCTCATTTCGCAGGGTTTTCACGCCTGTTTCTGAAGGGACAGTTTAGCTATAACACTGACACTTGAACTGTTCTTAGAAGAGGATAGTTTTCAGATAGTTCTTGGCATACAGATTTTTCAAAATCTAATTAGAAGTCTGACTAATTTTGGTAGCAGCATGATCTACAGGCCATGCCTACCCCTACGTCAGCTAGTATCCACTGTGGTATCTGGGTCTGTGAGCCCAAGAATGACAGTTTGCCATCAATTAAGAGAGCGTACAAACTCTCAGGAAAAAATGGAGATTTATTTTGTGCCTGAAACATGTTTTTTTAACTGGAAATATTTAATCTCTGCAGAGCTGTGTATTTCTCCCACAGTTATGGAGGAAGCTTTGCAGCTGTTCAAGTTAATGTGTTCCTGTTTGTCCGCTGACATTTAAACTGAAGGGTACACGGCATTCTTCAAAGCTTGATTGGCACATGGAAGTAAAATGTGTAATCAGTGTTAATCTCCTAGTCTATTACTACTGCCTTTCATAATCTACATATATTTTACAAAATTCTTTAGAAGGAAATGCTGTCAGAGCAAATGATGCATCAAATTCAAACAGGCCATCAAGATTGCTAATGGATTTTAATAGCAGCTATTATAGCATAATGGTATTTTCCCAACAGCTGTTTGTTTATAAAATTTTCAGTTTACAAGACCTTTATGTCCAATCCCAGGAGACATCCCTCTATTCATTTATAATCATTTGGTTCAACCTACACATAAATGCTGCCTTATTCACATTGGGTGTGTTTCTACATGTGTGTAAGACATAAGCAATGAAAATTATGGGGAACCTTAGAAGCTAAACTAATTAATGTGCATCTTTTGACTTTCACAGCAAATGTTTTGTATGTTTCTTCACTCTTCCCACTCTTGAATAGCTCCTTGCAACTAAGAAACAGCTGCCTGGATTATAGCCTATTTTATGTCTCAAACTGATAAATTATTATTTGTTTAGTTCCACGTAGCTATACCTGCTTAAGACTTTGAAACATAGTGCTTAGGTGTCACAAGGGCGTAACTGGGGCAACTGACCAGAAGACAATGGTACAATGTGGCCTGCAGAAGTGGTGAAGAAGCATTAGAGGAAAAAGGTCTTGAATTAGTTTTTTAGACATCGCACACTTGCATATGGCTGTTTGTCCAGCTTTTCTCCTGATTCTCAAGATGCCAATGGAATATAACTTTTTAAATAACAGTTAATTATGAAGTCTGGATAAATGCTTTTTAACATGTCTATTAATGGATAAGATTTTTCCAGAAACATCTATACCTCATTAATTTTGCAGCGATGTTGTTATCAGTTATCCTACTAAAACCAAAAACACTGGAGAACTTTCGAGCATATAGAAGACAGAAAAATCACACGCTTCACGTTAAACGATGGACAGCAGATGGCTCCACTTTTCCACAGAAGAAAGCTACCCCTAACAGTCTCAGCCAAGGCTGTCACTTCTGCAGTACAGGAAACAGGAGAGTTGCTGTGCAGTAAACAGGATAAGAATAAACCAGCTGTTAAGTGGGTACTGTCTGTGAGTAGTGTTAAGCAGCCACCTTACAAAAAAGGTGGCTTTCACCCATACTGTAAATGTTCTCCTGGGTAATTAGCTTACAGTAAACATCAACTACATCCAGTATCTGTAGATTCACATTCTACCTCTGTGCTTGCTAATCTCTGTGGTCTAATAAGCACTTAGCTGTTTTAGGCAATCAGGAAACTTACCAAAAGAGGAATCTCTACATTTTTTTTCATGGAGTGCCTTGACATTCATGGAGCTTTACATGGAGAACCACTGCCTTCTCTTCCTAGTCCTTTCAATGACATACCACCACTTGCTACTACTATTTGGTTTATTGTTTTTTTCACATCCATTCTGCAGAGCCCTGCTATTAGCAGAAGTTTTAATGCCGGAAGTAGTTTGGTTTCCCTAGACACATGGTCTAAGGTGTTTTGTCTCCCCCATGTTCACCAAGAGAGTTATGGTCAGATCTAGTTCTGGCCTTGCAGCGGATAAAATGAAATAAATTAGAAAGCACAGTCTAAATGTGATCAAGTAAAAGACAGGCATCTTCTAACCAGCTATAGAAGAGTTGTGCTTAAAAAACCTCACCAATGAGACTAGACTGCAAAGCCCACAACTGATATTTATAAATCAGCTGGCATTAAAAAGTATACAAAATCACCTCAAGCCTCTTACTGGTTACTAGTAACTCACTAGCACCATACTGGAGTCTATTTTGTTAATGGGAGAGTTACTCTTAGGAGAACAAGTGGTGATACATTGGAGTGGTCTACCCAGAAAAGAAAAAAAAAATAACTAAAAAAAAAAAATCTTGATCCAAGACTGATATTTTTGCTATTTACAGGTGGATCCTCTTATCTTACATGAGGACCTCGAGCTTAGGGATATGCCACTGAATATCTTCAACTGGGAAATTCACAAATATCTAGAAGAAAGATTATTTATCTGTTAGTTTCGGAACTCTGAGAAACTGCTTGGATTTGAGCTTTAAGCACTTACCCTTATGTCACAGCATTATTTAATTTTGTTGGATGTTGTAATAAAGAAGGTTGCCTTAACTTATCTGAAAAGTGCACAATGTAGATGTAGGTACCTTCACATTAGTATGCAAAAAGCTTCCCAATGCCTTTATTTTTCCTTCATCTCATCTATCATCTTTCCAGAAGGTTTGCTCAAGGACTTTGCAATAAGGCAACACTCAGACTTGAGGTCTACGCTTTTAGAGCTGCTTGTGGAAATAAACTTGTTTGAACAGATCTAATGTGTATGTATTTTGTACTGTATATGGACCAAATATTTTATATATACTGTATTTAACCTGTATATATACTGGATATTTCCTATTTCAGCAGTGTCTGTGCATATATACATTGCAAAATAATATATTTGTAAATACATAAACACAGATACACAATACTGTTATGCACTTCAGTTCAACTTGATCCAGTACAGCCAATCAGTAAGTAGTCAGGAAATTAAGACTTCAGTTCAGAAGAAGACTTTATCCAAATAGCACAGATAAGCCGTGGGTCTGCAAGTTTATTTAGGTTAGAGGTGTTACAGTGAAATATTCTAAAAGGAAAGACAAGCAACAGAACATATTAACTAATTTGTGATAATTTTTTATTTAAAAAGTTTGGGATGTCCTATTACATACACTTTAAAGTTTAATACCTCAAACTCTCCTAACTGATATTGCTGCTACAGGGAAGTACAAAAATAGCCACAGAAGTAAAAGCTATGTAGACATCCAGGGAAATTCAAAGGTAGTTAAATAAGAGACTCTTTAAGAAAATAAAACATAAGAGTTCATAAGTATTTTATTCACAGTGTTTTCCTCACAATTTTATAATAACATAGCAGCTACTTTCTCAGTTCTGGCATATCTGTGCTCAACACAGCACTTTGGTTGATCAGTTTTTACATGAAGTATTTTCTGGCTGATGTGCTTTGCCCACCACTAAGTTCCCACAATTTAGGTTTTAAAGTACAGCCATGCTCTGACACAACCACAGCAGAAACCAAGTAGTAAAGTAAAGCTGTAAGTAAAGCTGTTTTGCAACCTAATTTGGGGACATATATAATACTCAGTCCTCTCAATTATTCCAAGAAGATTAGAAAACTTTTTTGAGTTTGAATTGCTTTTTAAAGAACTGAGTACAAAATTTAATTCTTGTTGCTGTTGCAGGTTTCCCATAGGATCTCAAACATACCCTGCAGCCTCCACTTTGTGTACTATGTTGACTCAAGAAACTTGCAGGCAAATTGTAAAACTAGACAGAGTCCAAAAAGAAATTGAAGATATAAAGTATTCACAGAAATTGACTGTCGGTACTTCAATATGTATACCATGTACGCTTACTCTCTGAACAGTTTTCTGTAAAACAAATGAAGGGAGGAAAGGGGGGAGCCAGTGCCCTTTAGAGTTCTCCTTGCATGTTCCTTGTACTTGCAGTGTAATACAGAACAGTACGCAAATATAGCATGCTACATACATATAGGAATGCTATATTGGCCGTACAGAGTACATATTATGAAACTCTTTTTCTGAACAGCACATTACATTTCTTTGTATTACCAAACAAATACCACATTTCTAGCTGACACTGACAAGTGAAGTGAGAATTATGTGCATCAGATACTCATAGAGCAGGAGATTAAGGGGGTACTGAGGGGTTTTGGTGCAATTCATAAATCATTATTAATGTAACATTTTACAGAACTAGCATGAAAACTACATAAGATGTAGGACTCCCTCAGAGTTTATATGTCATTAATACATATCTACTCAAATGTTTTGCCTCAAGAGTAAGGAATTCGTCTATTTCACAGTGGGAAATCTATGTAAAATAAAATTTAATGCCAAATTTCTAACCATGCCAAATGGATGCAAAGCTGGAGCAGAAAATATGATTTATCACTTGCTACGGCCATGATAAACTGGTAGCCTTTAAAAGGAACAAACACCTTCAACATTTTTAAACACAAAACAAATATGTATTCTGTTTCCAACAATCACTTGAACATAAAATTCTTTTGTCTTACTGACAAGAAAAATAGCGTATATTTGTGTGTCTTGGTTTCTGTTAACTTCTCTTTAGTTATTTTTACTGAACAACTTATGCACTATTTATTTTCTTATTAGGAACTCCTCCTAAACTGCTCATAGAACTGCCTAATGAATGGGAGGTAATCTACCACTGTCGTCATCAAGTTAATAAATATAGCTCTGGTTTTATTGGTACTGAGCATTATTCTGAGAGAGACGCAAGTATAGTAAACTGTAATCATGCCTGGCAACACTCAATCCTAATCTTCATGTAACTTATATTAATACATAGTAAACACGTTGTGCATCGTCTCTCAAACAAGTCTACATCCTGTGTTTTCACCAAAACCACCCTCTTTTATGTACAAATGGAACTCAGAAGATTGAATAATTGGCTCTCAACCTACTAGGTCAGATTCTAATTTCATTTATATCTCATAAGATACAAAATGGCTTCAATTGAGTTAATATAAATCACTGGAGAACACCAATACACCTAATCAAACATCTTTCCAGAGGGGATGAGCTTCCATGTCTTTCATGCTTCTCCCTTTTTTATTCTACATTATTTGGAGAATTGCTTAGAGCCATATGAATTTTTAGTATTGACTTATTTAACATAAATTAATGGATGAAGTATTTCTATATAGCACAACATTTCATCAGAAAATGCAAAACAATGTCCAGGATCCTAATAAATACCGTTATGTCTGAAATGAGTTATCTCAGTAGTGACTTGGGCTCAGTTTTATTGTACAGTTCATCAACTTCTCAGCATGCTGGATAATGAATGTTTCATTTACATTGCTAATTGCCAAGCCATGGTTCCTTCAACCTTTAACCCTTATGCTTTATCACATTATCACCATATGTCAATATAATTGCATTTAACATTCCAAATAACTAACTTTTTCATGAGGTCAAGAGATCCTTTTTTTTCTCTTGAGCTTTACCAGTGGGATATCTTTAAAACTATCAAGAAATCAGCATTATACAGATATTGCAAAACTAATGCATCTTTTTATCTTCTGGCCCAACATAAGCTCTTCTCTGTTAAAATCTGCATTTGTCCATTTTAATTAAATCACTTATACCTCTGTGAAGAGCTTTAGCTTTACTGTCTGTGATTATAAAACTCTATTAACTAAGAACTATCTTCTGTATCTGCATGAGATTCTTGTCTCTAGTTTCCTTTGATTTCTTGAATTATGCAGTTATTTCCATATATCATATCACATTGATCTTCATTCTGCTTTGCCCAAATTGTAAAATATTTTACTGTAGGTACCATCCAAGATACTATCTTAGGGTATATGTCTGGTATAACAGCATTGCTACTCATCTTCTTAAAATTATTCTTTCCCTCAACGGAAACTGGACTGTATCCACCTGAAATCCTCTTTACAGGACAACATTCTAACCATACTTCTAAAGTTTTAAACTATAACAAAGTTGCAGGCATGAAATACCCAGCGTATCTTAGGAGGTTCATATACCCACCTCTTGCAACTACAAAATAACAAGTTTTAGCACATACTAGTGTTAGCATGACCCTCTTGCCAAGCTGTAGACAATCTCTTTTCAAATCACCTGCAGAATTCATCCAGTAAACATCCACTTGCCACTGCCTGACTACCTATCTTCCTGGATGTCACAGAGAAGGACTGTTTCTGCTCCCTGCTAGCTTGGATAAGACATAACGTTTTGATTTACCTATACATAAAACATGAGAAAAGGCTGGAATCAGAACCATAAAACCCCTTTGAATTAGATTAGGACCAGAAATGTATGTATTTTTTTTTTCTTCAAAATGTTTCAATCCATTAAATATATATAAAAAGGTAAAAAAAAAATTAAATTCCATGTTACCACTGGGAAATGAATTTTCCTCCAGGCACACCAGCAGAGACTCAGCACAAGTATTTTGCTTAAAAGAATTCCTAAATACGAGGAACTTTTAACAGTATATGTCAAACAGTGTGTTCCTAAGAGACTGAAGCATATTGTGGTTATCCATTTCCAGCTGTTTCAGTGGAGTCAAACTTTGTTTTTATGTTAACAGATAACATTATTATTATCACATTTTGTGAAGAATGGTGGCATCAAGCACAGATAGATGACTGACTGTGCAGAATGCCATTTGAAAATATGCTTGGTTTTTGAGTCAAAAAGATAGCCAGATTCAATGCCACTTCAAATGGATTCAGAATGTGAGTTCACAATGACTGAGTTCACAGAAGACAAAGGATTCCTTATCACTTAATTTACTTTAACCTCCCAACGATTTCCAGTTGACAGAAGCCACTGTAAATTAACGTATTTCTAAAATGGTTACAGCATAAAATCCACAGAGTCCAAAACAGACACCAGGGGCACTTGACTTCTGGCTGTTAATCACAGAAATTTAAATACATACATAGAAATTAGTAAAATGACTGCTTTCATGGTTCTGTCCACCTGGGCATCTTGAAAATCCTACCTTGGATTTTACTGCTACACTGATAGTACTAGAAGTCCACAGGAAGTGGGCTGAGGTTTGACTTCTGAGTAAATATTGGTTTATACTACAAAACACAACTCCATTACCTCAGAGGATCTGTGTAAGTGTAACTGACTGGAACACTGTAAACAATTAGGCTAATGATATACATGAAGGAAGAATTCACACTAGATGATAAAACAACCGATATTTTCTATTTATTCATCTACAAGTATTTACAGATTAGTTCATGGAGAAGATCAACAAGATGCAGCACACTAGAGGAGTATAAAATACCCAATAATGAGCAGAGAAACAAAACAAAAGACTGAACATGGGGAAATCAAACACAACTACAAGTACTAATATACAAAAGCATGCAACCTATGGACCTTACTGACAACCTGTGGAGATCATGCTGAGACAAACTTTTGGCAGGATTCAAAGAAAGAGTTTCGTATTTATTTGAACTAAGTACCCACAAGTGTTGTAAATTAAGTATTTCCTCTTGAAGACTTAGAAAAAGTGTTGCCTAAAGGAAATTATGCAGGACTATTGCACATTCTTCTAAATCATTTGGCTGAATCCTCAGACCTGGAATGGGAATGTGAAGGTTTGTTGCTGATACAGAAAGTATCCAGACAGAAAGTAAGTGCATTACCAAGGTGTATTGGATGACAATAATGCAGACAGCAGGACTCAAACCACGGCTTTTTAAAAGCATTTTCTTTTGTAGCCATTTCCTGTTTGTAATTACAGTATCAAGTGTGCTATGGTAGCAATTTCTATTTTCAGAGCAATGCATCTGTTTATGCAATAGAGTTTGGTTTGCTCATATACACTGGGTCCTAACTGTAAAACACTTTTTTTAAAAAACAAAACAAAACAAAACAAAACAAAACACAAACATTCCTTGAGCTGGAACCACTGATGAAAGAGTGCTCACTTTGGTTACTGATACATGCTTACTACTTTTTATTGCTCTCCAGTGATTTTCCACACAGGCATGCTAAGTAGTGCAGTTGACCAAGTTCCAAAGAGTCCTTGAAGGACAATTATGGCAACAAAGCCCCTAGAGGGAGAAGTTAACTCACAGAGGGAAAGAAAGCACATATGCAACAGTAAAAGCCCCAGGAACTTGTGGGAGATGGGAGGTTTTCATAGAATCAGAGAATGTCCTGAGTTGGAAGGGACCCACAAGGATCATCGAGTCAAACTCCCGTCCCTGCATGTGACAACCCCCCAGTTCACACCATGTGTCTGAGGGTGTTGTCCAGTCTCTTCTTGAACACTGTCAGGCTTGGGGCTGTGACACCTCCCTGGGGAGCCTGTTCCAGTGCTCCACCACCCTCTGGGGGAAGAACCTTTTTCTAATGTCCAACCTAAACCTCCCCTGGCAGATCTTCCTGCCATTCCCTGGGGTCCTGTCATTGGTCACCAGAGATAAGAGATCAGCACCTGAAATATTTCAAAATATTGATGCTGTGGATTTCCATGGTTGTGAATCTCAAGAAAAATCTATACCATTCTTTATTTTATATCTCTTTCTTTGCCTGTGCCAAATCCTAGCAGTGGACCAAAGCATCAACACATTCACTCAGCTGGTGATTCTCCTGTGGAGGTTCAGGGAAAAGCTAAAGCACCCCATGCCACAGCGAGAGCAGCAATGTTTTCACCAAGTGCCCTTCATGGGGAGAGCACAGCCCTGGGGGGTCTGGCAGCATGCCACATTGGAGCAGGGAAGGTGTAATTTACACACTGTCATGCAAGCTCCAGCAAATCAGTCTCATGGCAAGAGAAGTGCAGTATTTCATTGTTCACAAACTCCCAGCAGAGCGGCAAATATATATATATATATACTTAAGTAAACGCCACAACTGTATATGGGCTGAACCTGAATATGTTTAGTTCAGTTTTAAAAAAGGGGGTGAGGGGAGAATATTAATATTTTTCATTGCTTTTTTTTCCTGTTCACTCACTGTGTGTTTACCATAAATTAGACCTGCTGAGAGTGTGATGCTGAGCAACCCATATGGCAAATACTCAACTGAGAGATGTGAAAGGAAAATCACTTTTCTGTTTCTGAGTTATTTCTCGTTCCTTTATTTAGAAAGTCTTTTTAAATAGCAAATGCTGAGAAACAATACTGCTAATGCTATTTATATAGAGAAAAAGAGATTATTAACTTTTTAGACCAAAAAAATACATTTTCAGTAGAATATCATCAGTATGTGAAGATATCTGACAAAAAACAGTGCTTAACTCAGCGCTCAGTTAAGATTTTTTGAGTTAAAACACAATTTCAAGAGTTCATGGTTGTTCAGCTGCCATTTATTCAAACTCACCCCTGAAATCTTCTTTGGTTAAAACAATCCACAGCTACTATAAGTCCATGATGTTCTACCAATCAAAGAGTTGACCTAACAGTTCCCATTTTGGGTACAGAATTAATCTATTGCAGCCTTTCTAGACTGTGATGAGCACTCACAGAATGCATGGATGTTTGGCATTCATGAATCCCCCAAAAAATATCAAATTCTGGGTGTTGAATCCAGGCACAGATTGCTGACTGTATCTCACAGGCAATCTTGCAATGGGGGGGGGGAAAAGAAGACTAGACTAACAATTCCCTGTGGACTTCATTTACTCTTACCTTTCTGTTTCTGTTAAGTCTACATTGTTGTTTTGTTGGTGGTGGTTTTGGTTGTGGGTTTGTTTGTTTCTTTGTTTGTTTGCTTGTTTGTTTTTCTCTTCTTCCCTCCCCCAGAAGAAGGAAGGAGGGAGGCTCATGTTTTATGAAAATTCATTGGAAACATGACTAAGAAAAAGGCAAGAACAGCAGCAAAACAGAAATATTGAAATGGAGTCAGGTTACAGAATATCTAGCAGTGAGGTTTGTCCTTCTGTAAAAAGAACCAGACCTGGCAATAAATAGATAACAACGAACAGCTTTTGTTGGTAATGGTAGAATGCAGAGTAGAAGAGATTTTCTTCAACCAGCTTTTTCGTTCATGCGAAGGAAGAAACAAAAGCATCTGGAAAAGAAGACAGATAATTCTGCCACATTCTCTCTTTGATTTTACTAATTCTATAGTCCTGTTTGACTGGAGCCAAAGAACCAAGCAACCTGTACTCTGATTCATTATTTGTTTCTTACAGAACCAACAGTAACATTCTCCCATGTGTGAAAGTGTTCTATAAACATGTGAATTCCCCATCTCTACAATGCAAATACTATGAGTTTTTGTACTGGGGGAAGATAAAACAATCAGCTGCCATAGTTTTCATTTGGCATAAACTTAGTGGCCTCAATAATTTTTTTCCTGTTTTATAGCAGCATAAGTGTTGTGTTTTTCTCAGGTTCAGAAGGAAAGGGGACTGTAAGAATCCTGGAAGAGAGACATCAGATATGTGTAAGAAATTCTGATGCATTGAAGGCTACACGATCACAGCTGAAGAAAATACCCTGTCCTACCTTTTTTACCAAAACAGCAAGGAGAACTCTAGTTGAATTACATTATTGGGAGAAAGTCTCTCCATAACTAGGTTTTCAGTCAAAGCATGATTTTGCTATTAGCCACAAATCACAAATATGAAGAAAGTTATGAAACTCAACTTACTGAGATTTTTCTTCAGATACAGTAATTTAAAAAATTAAAAATCAGGAAAAGCAGAAATGCTTGTAAGATATTTCTTACGGAGAAAAATAATATGGGTCTATCCCAAAAGCAGTGCAAAATTAGCTTGAAGGAATTTTCATTTGATACTTTATCAAGTCTATACAAAAGAGGAAAAAATGGTCAAAAAGCAAGATGATGCAATACTTGCACTATACACAGGAGTTCTAAAAGTCAGTTTTTCTAGGGTCAAAGAGCCTGCAGGTTAGCTTTAACCTCTGTTCACTTATGTACAAAAAATAAAATTTTCACAAGCAATCTAGCTATGGAGCTGCAGTTCGGTGAATAACATTCATGCAGCAGCTTTATGATGAAAACTACATTTTGTTAGAGAACACAGAAGTTGTGAATAATTCTGAATACAGAAGCAATGATCCTTATGATAAAGCAAAATTGCATTTTTTGGTAGACTTATAGCCGGTGTTCTTAGCTACTCTGAATTTGAGTACTCAAATACGGGCTGCAGGGTTTCAACTTGAATAATTTTGTATTTTTTTCATCCTTGTTTTATAAATGGAATCTATTTAAATGTATATAAAATGAAATTAACCCTGAAGTTTTCAGATAGACACAACACTTGACTTCAAGTAAGCATGAGAGCATAGCCCGTTACACAGTCAAAAGAAGGATCTTCCCTGTCACTAATTAACTAGAGAACACCAATGCTGAGAAATCTTACAGAGCATTTTATCAGACTACTTTAAAATTTAAAATGTTCCTACATCTTAAAATAACCAATAGCTTCAGGACTAGGCTTCTGATATGTAGCAAAAGGTATAATATTCAGTGGTGTATGATAAAAGCACAAGATATTGTAATGTTTACAAATTCACTTACATTCACTTACATTCAAGTTCGGAAGGTGTTTTAGGCACATGCTTTACCAAACAAATGGAACAAAATTAATATTTCAAGACACAGTAGACATATTTTGTTGGTTTTCTGCATCAAAATATCACTAAATAAATATTGCATGATTTTAAATGTGGTTTGTTTGGGTTTTGCCTCTTCTTTAAATTTCTAAATGAAAAGTGCAAAAGCAGTCACCAACACAGACATTTGCTTAGAAATACACAGGATCTTTCTGTCACTTCCTGTGGTCAGAATTGTTGTCTTCTGTATTAATGCAACACTAACATCAGCAAACCTAAAAGAAGTCCTTTCACTTATAGCTGGAATTACATTGTAATCTTGGATCAACAGTTTAATGTTCTAACTAAGTTATTTTCCACACAACAGCAAAGAAAAAACATAAAGGAAATAGCAGAAAATAAAATTCAAATTTTCTGTAATATTCACATTGTTGTTATCCATATTATCCATTCCTATACTATCAATGCATTATGGCTAGATCTTAAAATATTAAATATCCAAGTTAGGGAATACATTGACATTTTTTAAAAAGTATATTGTATTTCATAGAAAAAAACTCTCTTTATGCTGAACATTTCTCAAAACAGCACCTCCCGCTGTCAATGTCTATGCCCCATGAGCAGCTGAGCTGAGATGCTACTGACAAGAACTAGAAGAGTACACAAATGATAAATTAGTCAGCTTTGTGGAAGTCAGGAACGCAGTCCAATAATGATACTGTAGATGATATCATTTTGTTTAACTGAGAGACAGTGCCCATTATACAGCTGTATTTCATAAAGAAACTATCTTAATTTATTTACAGAAACACATTTCATAAATGATACTAAAGAAAACATAGTTTATCTTCTTGAGCAGCATACTTGTAAACACAAGCACATTTTAACTGTAATGTTAGTAGATTAATCTAATGTCTATGCTTATTCATTTAATAATTCTCATTGTTATTTTACTTTGTTTATTAACATTTGAACCAAGACTGAACAAAACCAGTAAAGGCAAAATCATAAACAAGAGCACTGGCCAAATTTAGACCTGCTGTCACACAATTTATAACAGATGAAGTCTATCCAATTTCTCCAGACACTGAAATAAATTGAAATCTAACATACATACTATTGAAGACCTGATATCACTGTATACCTCGGGTGTTCTTGAAGAAATACTGCAAGTACAAAATCACTGATGCTTCTGGTTTACTACAAGTTATGACAGCAGTACAGAATAACCAAATACACCTTGCAAAAATGACAGTGAATAAATCATTATTTAATGATTTAACCACAGGCTGAATTGGACTGATTGATAAATATACTGGTCTTGGCCAATTTTATAAGTTTACATTTTTCTCACATTGCAATGGACCATAATGAACACCTTGCCTGACATCTTACATTACTTCATGCAGGAACACCTCACCAAGTAGGGGAACTTTAGCTCTTATCACCCTCACAACATCATCTGTAAGGGATCTGGTCTTGATTTTAAAACTATGAGCAATCCTGATAGCCACTGTAATCAATGTCTGTTTTGCTGCCATCTGACTTCACATAGTTCATTAGGAAGCACTTAAAACAGTCTATGGTTCCCCCCATCAGTTCCCTTTCACACCTTCAAAGATGAGTGTCTAGCTACAACAGAGAATGCAGCAGGTCTGGCCCAGCCCTCCATACCTTGGACTAAACTCATTACAACCAGGGTACTTCTGCTGACCTGAGACATCAACAGAACAGCTACCACCCTCCAGAACATGGCAGTTTGATGTTTCACATGAGTGTGGTATTTACACGAATGCACGTTCGGCTGCATTACTCAGTCCTGTAAGGTGCTGACCTAATCCTTCTAATACTTCTAAAAAAACAAATAAAAGTATGTTCAAGCTTTGTGTACTACATATGTTATACATTTTCCTAAAAGCAGATCTCATACACTAACATTTTAAGACCTTAATTAAGGTTGATTTATTTACAAATGGTATGTTTTCAACTCTCAGAAATGATGTATTTAATGTTTTATTTTTAAACACAATTAAAAAATAATATATAAATATATACATACTGCAAATGTAATACAGATAACAAATTCATTTAAGCCCATTTATGCACATTAGTGACACACCATGTGGCAGAAAGACTAGGACTACAAGAAGACCCCTTGGCGATTTATTTTATATTAAATCCCTAATGGCCTCTTCTCATCTTTGCAAAAATATGCACAGAAGTCCAGACTATGCAGCCATTGAAATGAATGGTTATTTATTTGCTAAACGAGAACCCTATGTTTAATGTTCCTTAGACATAAGGTAGTCTGCAAAAGTTGCATTCCTACAGCTCCATACATCATTTATTTTACATACCCTAACTTCTCACAACAGGCATCAGAAAAATATCTCTGAACAGCATTGCTATTGTAAGTTGTTGAGAATTTTGTTTCCAACTCCATTACTGGAAGATTAAATGTTAACATGTTTACTTGGGGTTTTCTTCTTGTTTTGTTTTTAGCATTAAAAACAAATTCATGGACCAATCTGATGTTATTTAAAATACGTTTATATTTATACTGCAAGAAAAAACTTCCCAAATACATAGCTACAGTCCAGTCATTACAGACCAACACCAAAAGTTCAAACCTTTAAACAAACATGTTGTAATCTCACTTAACTGTATGCAATAGTCCACCTAGACCTTCTTTGACACACTGCAGCGGAGATGGAGAATCTTTATTTCCTTTATCAAAAGAGTAAAAGCATCACTTTTCATAACACACAAACAAAATTGTCCACATGAGTAATGTAGTCTCATGACATACTACTGCACTACAAAACAGCCTCAAAATTAAACTGCGTCTCTGAGATCAGATTAGTTATTCACTTGGAAGCAGACACACTGTGTGCCCAAACATTTCTAAATTTCCTAAATTACTATTACTGCAACAGCCACTGTGAGTTTCTCTGAGACACAGATCCACAAAAAGGAAATCTATCAAAAGAGCCAGAAGTTTGTCTTGGTACCATCCTCAACTCAGCTGGACCACTAGATGCCGCCTAGGGACAGCCCAGCTCACTGTGCCAGCATGAACTTGCCGGTCACTTTCTTGGTGACAGCATCTCCACTCAGGCTCTGACATTTTCTCTAAACCTCTTGGTTGGCACACACACAGAAGTGGCTCCAACCCTACAATACTAAAAGATGACACAACCTCTACAACCTGGAAACCAGGAAATACCTGATGAGGTATTCAGATACCATGGCCAGAAACATGAACAACAACCTCAACAGATTGGCCAACCTTTAGAACACATGTTCCCTTGTCAGCAAAAGTCAATAGCAGATAATCACAGACTACTTGCCTTCTTTTAAACTAATTGCCTTGCCTCTCCCTGGAGAAACTTGATTTTCTACCCTCCTATGTTACTGCAAGTTCTATGAGCAGCTAGAATAAATTTTCATGAATCAAAATATTAAGAACAAACATTACGAAGCTACAATATCATGATCCATTTCAACAAAACTGAACACTCACAGAACCTGGTGCACTAGACTTCAGGAAATGGAAGACGAGAGCTCAGTTTACAAAGGAAATATCCATTCCTCAGGAAAAAAATTACTTTCACAGAAAGTCACATTGAGAAGATATTTCTCATTTCCAAGTGAATTCCAGCAGAGAACAAGCAAAACATACTCTCAGGGTATAACATAATGTAACAGAAATTAACTGTAACACACGCACTGAATTTTGCTACGATATCCTATGAGTAATAATTATTATGACTTGGGGAAACTTTCCCACAAAGGCAACAAAAGTAGCTCTGATCTAGGCTCTGTCACTTTTACTTTTGTCAGTCTAGGCTCTGTTACTTTTGTCACTCTCTTGAAAAAAATGCTGTTATGCATGTGAAATCCAAGCAGGATATGGTCTGGCAGCCAGTCACTGGAGACATGGGTTTGATTTCAACTTCCAGCTTTAATGCCACCTAAATCCAGGAAGATCAGATTCAAAAGCAGTTATCTCAAGAAATGCAAAGCTGCATATAGACCCTTATAGAAACCTAGACACGGTCACATGAAATGCCTCCCCTGCCTTTAACACTAATGACAACACTGTCTATTCCTTTAATATCTGAAAGAGTCTATCAGGGCACTTAAAAATCTGACAGTTGACAACAAGCAGGCCAACAGACAAAGGATGTAAATTGATTGATTGATTGATTGAATGATTGATTGATATCACTGCTAATATCAGTAGTTACATACAAATAAAGCACTGAGATCAAATGCATTACTATTTTTGCATTCATGTCTTCATGAGAAATTGGAGAGCAGAAGTGTACCTGCTTGTGTCCTATTTGCCTGAGTACTGCTAGGCCATGGTACTAGACGCAATTTATGAGTATTAACTTACAATTGATGACTTGTTAGTTACCATAATTTCCTTCCTTAAAAAGTACAGAACTTAGAAAACATTTCCACAGATACTAGAAAATCTGCATCAATACTAATAAAAACAGGTTTTATAGACACATATCTAACATAAGCTTTGATTAGTTTAAATTCATGGCACATTTATGAAATAAAGTATTAACATCCTCATTTACAGAGGGGAAACTGGGGAAACAATTTATTTATTTAACATAGGAAATCAGCAATAGAGAAGGGAAAGGAGCTTAGCTCCAGGTCAAGACTTGGCTAAAAAGAACATCCAACCTCTCAAGAACAGTGGATTTTTTTCAGAATCTACTTTCAATAAAGATCTGTAAAATTTGCCATAAAAAATCAATATGGAAAGCTTAGAATCATTTGAGTATGTGCTACTGAAGTGTGACATTTGTTAGAATATCAGACTTCTTGATCTCCATCTTTACTATTTTGAAACTTTGACTGAAATCAGAGCTTGCATGTTGAGCTCCAACACTTCCACTCTTCGTGATACAAAACAAACACAGCAGGGGATGCATGCTTGTGAGCAGCTCACTCTACACAACTATACTTGTATAATCATCATCTTTGGTCTTAGCAGTATCATTTACATGGTAGACAACTGAACCAAAGCAAAAAATGAAGCCTACAGAAAGCACTTAAATGACAGATACTTTTTCATACCTATTGATTAAAAAAAAAAAAAAACAACAACCTTATGAGATTTCTGAAGAAGGAAATACATTACAGATTCAACACCTGCGTGTTAGGGAAGTTCTATTTCCTAACATGAAGCAAAGCCAAGCTTGTTCTTCATGTTGCCTTGCTGTTTAATCAGGTGACATCCACAAAGCACTTTGAGAACAAATTACTATTATTATTGCTGAGAAAATCCTGAAGTCATTGAAGTTTGTGTATTTTGAGTTCATAACAGAAATCTAAACTGTATTCAGACAGACAGGTCTGCACAGTTTTCTCTATAATTCCTTAATATCTATTGTTTCGGATACTGGTAACTAGTGCAAAATGTTTTTACAAGGCATTTCCTTTACCATCATGCAGACCATATTCCTAGTTATAATTAGAGCAAGTAGAAAAGGTCTTGTGCTGGTCAAGCACTGGAGATCAGAGAGTGCAGAAAATGTTTGGACAAAGTGCATTAATGCAGCAAATGGAAAATTGATTTCCATCCCAACTGTGAAATTAAGAGTCCTTTTAATACAAAGTCTGACTTTGTAAACATTGTAACTAGAAAAATGTAGTTACACCTCTGAAAAGATAGCTCTTTCTGAAGCAAAATATTCACAGCAGAACAACAGTGAGCAAAAGGTGAAGAGAGATACCCGTAACTTCTAGAAAAATACCATCAGAAATGCTAGTAATAAAATTACTTAACAGATTGGGATTAAAACCCATCTAACATCAGCAAAACATTGATCAGTTTGTTATTTTTACATGCAACTGAATCTGCTTTTTCTTCCACAATGGTCACTAGATACGTCCTAATAATTAAGAAATATTTATTACTTGGCCACCAGATCTTGATGCTCCTTGAACAAAGTATGTCAGCATGAAATGTTACATGATAACTGGAAAAAAGTGTGAAAATTTGGGTGCTTTTAGGACTATGAAACCTATTGTTGCCAAATTCAATTTTTGAGTTGCAGCCAAAAGGAAGACAAGTTTTACATTAGAATTAATTTGAGTATGTAGAGTAATCAAGATGAGTTCAGCCATGTTTAGCTGGAGCTCAAATCTGTGGAGCACAAGGCCTGCACACTACATAGTCTATTAAACAAGATTAAAAGGAAAATAAAAGAAAATGTAATGCTAAAGCTAGCTCCCAATTAATTGTCCTGTGTGTCCACCATTCACTGAAACTGACAGATAAAAGAGAAAGATTTAAAACAAAAGAAGAGGCAGATTTTATTACGACCTTTTTTTTTAAGTCCTATTTCCTCTTTTGGGGATTTATCTTAAAATACTCTTTCCCCATCCCCTCTCCTCCCAACCTTGGGAGAATTTTCAGGAGCAAAATTATGGTTCATAAAGCAGTGCAGTTTTGGTGGCTGGTAAAGGTTGCTTAACACTGAAAAACTACCCAAGAAACTAACAGAGTCTACTTCATTTTTTGAAGCTCTGCTACCTAACTTGCTTTGTATATTTTAGTATGCAAGCAGAAATCTATGGATAATTATTAGTTGGACTGCACCACAAGCTTCTTCAACCACAGAAGCACCTTATTTTTTGTAAATGCATCACAAAAGACATATAAGAAATCTAATAGGATATACACAGGGAAGAACTATTCAAGGTATATATATATTTTTAGTATCATTCAAGGTAAAACAAAGTTTTGATTAAAGTAAAAGGCAAAAGTAGAAGATGACAACTTATTTTCAATATCAAACATTTTTGTATGGGTCACCTTCAGGCGAATGGTGAGATTGCAAATTACAAATATATACTATGTAACAGTGCCTCCTTGTTGAGATTTTCTTCCATCTAGTTAGTTTTTTTATTAGTCAGTATATCGGTATGCAAACTTCCATCAGAAGTAATACTGTCATGTCATACTTGTCCAGTGATCTAAACATCAATGCTTTTAATTAATATATTTACACAATAGCTAGCAACATTTATATCTACTTTGGGTCAACATAAATAGCTACTGACATCTGTAACACAAGTGATCTTGAAATAATGATATAAAACATACTACACAAGAGTTTGCCCTAAACAATTACAAAACATTTGGGACTGGTCAAGAAAGAAAATCTAAGCAGCCACTTCCAGGCTGTCTCAGGGATACTCATTATGACAAATCTATAGATTATAATCAGATGCATTGTAATGTAAGACGGACTACAAACAGCTACTGTTTCTCTCAGAGTTAATTAAATCACTGAAAATTCTGTTCATATATAATCTTGAGAAAATAACTGGTTCGAAACCTTCGTTAAAGAACTGTCTCCATCTGTAACAGGCTGTTTACCAACTAGATTGTTTAGGTTTGCTCTTACCTCCAGTGTCATGTACACAGTGCTAATTGCTACTTTGATTTCTCCATCTGAAATCTCCTTGAGATCCTTCAGCATAACCTCCTCAATACTTACACCTGTTTGAGAAGAGAAAGGAATTTCAATACATACAAGTATCTACAGCTGACCAGATGCAGCAACATAAATTAAAAACACATCTTATACCTTAAAGTTGAGCCTCCTGTATTTTACAAAATTCTATGAGAAAATTAAAACCAGCACTATTATCTCCATTCTTAATGTTTCTAGATGGATTTTTTAAGCAAAAAAAGAGATTTAAGGGGTATGAGGGGGAAGCAAAGGACTAAGAATTAAGTCTCCTGCAATGAAGTTGTGTAAACACCCAGATTTTTTAGGCAAACTGAATTCCAGTGGATGACAAATGAATACATAGACCATTCCTATGGTTTAATATGAAATCACTAATATGAAATACTTCTGGAACAAATAATATATTGAAAAGCACATGTGGAATACTATGGTATTTATAAAATATTCAAAAGAAAAGCACTTAAGATATTCTGTAAACATAAACACATTCAACCTCTCTGACCACCCTCACAAACTGATACCAACACCAATGGATTCTTCTTATGTACATCAAATGGTGAGTGAACCAGCTAGATGTTTAGGTACCACTGAAAGAGAAGTACATATTAACATCAGAAACAAGAGTGTAAAATCGGAATTGCTTCACATCGCAACCAGACATGCTGGTGTGTTTAAGTACAATGCATTGAAAATCCACATGACTTAAGTTTCTCTAATAGGGGATGCATCATGTATAGGAACACTGTCATATCACACAATTGAAAATACAGACAAGATAGTAAAATGTCTATGTAAAGAAAGATGCAAGCCACCTACTTCAGTGGAGGGCAGCAACTAAACTGTCCACAGACTTTTAAAGTTTAGCAACATAACATCCAAAAAGTGTCTGCATGACTGATTTTTAAGAGGGAGCCAAATACCAACTTAAGCCAAAGAAATGAGTCCTCTCGTTACTGTTCCTGTTTAGTGTCCAGCTACTGCATTCAATCTAATGAAAAGGTGAACTGGATCCCGTTCACCTATTTAATATATTTTCATGTCTACCCTTTTAAAAATATTTACAGGTAACCTGTAGACTTCCTGGTGGGATACAGTCCACTGTGCCTCAAATAACAAATGCATTCATGAGTTCAGGCCAATAAATCATTATTTCAGCATGAAACTGAGACTTTTTTTTTCTGAAATGACTTAATACTGCCTGAAATAACAGGTACACAAGGTAAAATATTCAGTAGAGATTAGTGCCTTCAAAGGACCTTGGAAACTCAACAGCACTTTACTAATACAAATGCCACATGAATATATGCACTGCTAAATATATCCCTTGTAACACAAAGCAAACAGTAGCTATGAGACAAAAAAAAAAAAAAAAAGAAAGTGTATGGCATTGCCTCCTCATGTGGCATATAAAAATTATTGGCAACCAATGCCATGCAGACTGAATCCATTATATATATACTTGTCCAAGTTCTGTGTTTTGGATATTGAGTAAACTTCATGGGCCAAGTACATGACAAACATTACTGCCCAGGCAACCAGCAGAACTAAGAACTGAGCTCCATAAAAGCCACTTTCACTGGGTCTCTCCAATACAGGCTACATTCAGTTCATTTCTGAACTATGATTCCTTGACTAGCGTCTGGAGGAACTTCAGGGAACTATGTGAAGATTTATAGCCCTGAACTAATTTAGTTTGCAACCTCACTGAAAGAGCGAGCAAAGGAAGTAGCACCTCAAATTCTGTCTGCAACTACGAGCTTGGGCAGCCGTCTCAGGCTGACAGTCTGCATTGAGATGAGAGGATACTGAAGAGGAGTGGATAGAGTCTGCATGGACTTTGTCCATACCTGATATATGTCACAAAGAAATATCTCAGTAATTCAATATTCGCTTTTTGCTAACAACTTGGTAGCAGATGCCATTTAACAAAGACAGAAAAAATGTGAGAGTTATTGCAAGAATTTTCTTCAGGCTTTCAGAACAGCTCTTCAAAAGCCTCCTACCAAATTTTGGGTTCAAACATTCCCACTTTTGATCACTGAACAAAACACAACTGTGTTCAGCTATTTCTAGCACAAGAAAATGAAAGAACTGCAATTTTCCCAATGCTTCCTTAATCTTAGTCCAAAGTCAAATTCACTTCACCTGTACAAAGCCCTTGATAAATCTGAGAAGGTTCAGAAGATAAAATCCACTCCCACACCATGTAGGCAATTATAACACAATTTTTGCACATGGGCTAACACATTGATTATGCCCCTATATTTCATCAACACAAATTCCTCACTGCCATTCATTTGTAAAAGCAATATATGAAGTAAATTAATGTTTAGTTTATCTGCAAAAGCAATACAAGATTATTTAGGAGTTTAGTAGTTCCTCAACAGAAATCACAGTTCCATGACTCACGTACCTGTCAAAGAAGGTAGCAGGCTGCAACAATTTTCACCACACAATACAGTTACATTGCTAAATTTGTAAAAGGTCTGAAAAATGAAAACAAGTTGCATTACCTTGTGTGTTAAACTGAGTCTCCTGGAGAACAGAGATAATTTCCTCCCGTGGGGGAAGATCTGGAAACCTTTCCTCAAGGATTGACAGTACTTTTTCCTGCTGCTCTGTAATTCTGTCAGCCTCCAAAGACTTGAAGAGAATGCTTCCTGAAACATTGAAAGACAAAAATCAATGCCTCCTGTAAATGGCAAAGAGGTACTACAGAAACTAGAATGTTTACTGTATCACCATCCAAGCCCTTTCCTTCTTGGAGGTTGTTCCCACTGATGAGTTCACTGAATTAGATATTGCACACTTTTCACACCAATATATCTTCCTAACATGAAGGCAGTTTCTAAATCTGAACTAGGTGGCTTGCTGGGGCTTATGCTAGAGCTAACTGGATGGTCCCAGCACTGCCATGGTGTGCAGAATGCTTCTCTACAACTAGCACAGATCTGCAGTACGGTCACTAGCCAGCAGTGGGTCTTCTTCCTCTCTCTAAGCATTAGAGCAAGTGTTGGGATGCTTGGAAACAGTAAATCCACACTGCCAACCTTCCTTCTATAGACATGTCAATGAACTGCTACCATGGATATAAGGAAGAAATTTTTTACTGTGAGGGTGGTGGGGCACTGAAACACGTCCAGAAAAGTTGTGGATACCCCAGTCCTGGAAGTGTTCAAGGTTGGTTTGGATGGGGCTTTGAGCAACCTGGTCTAGTGGGATGTGTCTCTGCATGTGGCAAGGAGGTTGGAACTAGATTATCCTAAAGTAATCAGTCATTTTGGTGTAACTGCCTCCAGTTAATTCCTCATCAATGAACATTACAGAAAAGCACAGCATGTTCAGCCAAACAAAGTGATGCATTCAGTTTTCAAATTTAAGAGAAACATAATCCAATACATGACTTTGCCATAATTGGTATGCTCTTACAATATAAAGGCGAGTTGGATATATTTTCAGACAACTATGTGTTGCACATATTCCATCCTGGATGTGAAACATTCTGGATGGTTCAAGGTTTAAAGTCACCCTTTCATTCCCGGGAGATTATGATCCCATTTATTAATATACCCAAAGATCGCCTTTGCTTCCAATTACTCACATTAAATTAGGGATAACGAAATCTTACAGTTCAGCATTGAAATTGTCTATTACTGTACTGTGCAGAGGGATTTCAAACGAGTGTATGATTGCACTGCATTATGCTAGGTCAATGAGAAAATCAGTATAGTAGTATAAAATAGTTATTATAAGCCAAAATATTTAGGCTTTAGCACAGAGCCAAGAGAGGAAAATAAAAACTTGGACACAGCCACCTGCAATCTCACTAGACTGACTAGGATCCAAACATCTAGTATGTATTAGTTTTTCTTCTATACTGTCATCACATAAAATAACAAAAAGCATTTATTCAAAATTCATAAAGCACTTGCAACACAAAACAATTTTGCCACAGTAAGTATGTGCTTTCTTATTAGATAAATCCTGTGTGAATTAAATAATAAGTAATTCTTAACAAGCCAAAAGCTGTTCCCCATCAGATATTAATTTCTGGAAATTCGCACACATGAAATTCCCTTCTGTGTTTCTGTTACAGATACAATAACTGTCAATATTCTTTTAATTCTTTATGTCAATTTTATCATCGCTTTAAGGCAATGCTCCTGCCCTATTTGATACTATTACAAACATTAAAGAAATACAGACTGCATGAAAATCATGTATACTGACCCACATTAACATCTGTAAATTTAGGTACACAACATATGGCTCCACAGCAAACAGATTTCAGATGTCTACAGGTAAATAACTCAAAGTATCTAAATACATTAGCAAGGTCTGGTTTTCGGCCCCTTTTATATGAAGCAGCAGCCTACAGGATAATTAATCTAACAATATCCCCTAGTTGTTCCCACTTTAACCAGTTAACAGTGCTTGTGCTATACATTCTTGTCCATACCTTGGGGAGGGCGGTGACCAGAATGAGTTAGACACACTGCCCACAGCACACTTCCAATCAGCACAGAGCTGCACCTGGATAACTGGCAGCTCAGGGACCAGCTGCACAAATTATTTTAGCAATAGCAATCATCTGCTTTTTCAGCATCCTTTTTTAACTCCTCCAGGAGAAGAAAGGGAAATTGCTCATGCACACACAATGGAAACGGAGACTCCAGCAGAACGTACTGGGCCTACAATGCTCAAATTCATCATACGATTACCCACTGGAAGGAGGCTGCAGCTTATCCTGCACAGCCTCCCAGCAGCACTAGGATGAGCTAGGCAGTCTGTCCATCTGCATAGGTCACCAGACACACAAGGTGTCAAACCTTTACCACAGCTGTGTGTGCTTTGGGTGGGGAGAATATTTGGAGAAGACCAAGAAGAAAAAATCTTAACACAAACATACTGGAAAATGCAATAAAACGAGAGGTGTGAGGTGTATATCCAAACTCATCAGTTTTGAAGTCAACATGACATGAGCTTCCTTAACTGCCTAATTATACAGAAATGACTACTGTGTAGTGGGTTTGGTGTCAGGTAGGCAACTTCTGATTCATTTTAGCTCCATATATCAGAAATAATTGATTGTGAATTGAGCAATAACTACACCACGGTTTTTATCCAATCAGTCCTGGATTTCAACTAAGCTATAAGACAAATACAGAACTATGTCCTTCCTAAAACATAATTAAAGCTCAAACATACAGAAACAGCCAAATGAACACAGTTTCTGAGTGTCAGAAGTTAAAGACAAATATTTTTTCCTGCTTCTTACAGAAACAATTCCCAAACTATTACAATAAAATTAAACAGATTATTTAATTAGCCTTTTTTCTATGTCAGTATTTCAAGCAGGGAGTACTCCCATCTAGCAGAGGCAGTTTCTACTCTAAAGTTCAGGGCTGGGCCACCAAATTAAACTGACTAGCTCCAGGCCCAATTTAACCCAGCCCATGTATAGCCAAGCAAAAGGGTTTGGAGAGGCAAGACAGGAAAGAAGTTGAATGAATAAGAGTCTCACATTTCTCCAGCTGCAGGAAATAGGAGAACTGGTACCACAAAGCTGTGGTGAGGTTCTAGGAGCCAGGTCAGTATCTGGCTGTGGTTTTAATAAGTGCCTGAACCACAGCATCTATGCAGCACCAAAAATCATTGTAAGTATCTGTTTGCTAAAATAATAGATGGATTTCTTTCATGCCAAAGCAGTTCTGCTACAGTGTTGAAGCAGCATTGCTCATGCCAGTTAAACTAGCTTAATTGTCCTAAACACATCGATTGGTGGAAGGAAACTTTTACATTACTTATCTATTCCCTAATCAAAAGGTATGGAAAGATTGCCTAGGACATACTAAGACAGCCTACCATGCATTTCTATAGCTATTAGTGTGCATTTGTCTCTTGCTTTCACATATGTGACAATTACTTCGTTTCTTCAATGGTAAGGCTGTCTTGGATTTTTATCTCACCTTTGGCAAGACAGACATTACTGTAAAGCTGTAAAATCAAAATACGTTTAGACTTGCACTGTACTGCAGAATCTAACTGGAAGCCTTTGCCTTTCACTGCTCAGTCCATCTCAGGATCAGTCCCTTTGCATAGTTTCATCAGGGCTGATATCTTCAAAGAGCAAAGCAAACTTAGAAATGTGGGGATTCATCACTTAATACAAGAATGAAATGCAGTCAGCCTGAAATAATGCCTCATCACAGGCAGACATCTTACAAAGTTTCTTTTTAAGAATATTTTTCCTACTTGTCACAGTAATACTGTAGTGCGTGCAATTGCTAACTTTTCTACTCAGATGAAAGCAAGAAAAGGATACTTCTCAAATTAACAGGCTCTCAGCAAGCTCTAAGATCAACATTTATTCTTCCTTCATTCTTTAATACTACGCTCACCAGCAGGAAAGCAAGGCAAATATGTCTTCTCTCCTAGGCATCCTCAGCACCCCTGTGAGGGTTAAGACTCCAGGTAGTTTAGAAAAACAATTCACTCAAGGTACTTTTGCTTGGCCAAAGGTCAGTAGTCCATTTAGCTATGTGCTGTCTTGTAAGTACTTTCTGCAAAAGAAATACATGGGCTCAGAAATCTCCTGCAGATTTTACTGAGTGCTGGTGCAACTCCCTCAGGGTCTCTGAAAGCGTAATGGAGGCTGCTCTGTCTGCTGACAAACACAGAAATAAAGAAATATATAATAGCTAATACAACACTCAATATTATTTCTTGTGTACATCACACTACTTTACATATTTTTTTTTCCTAAGGAGAGGTCACTAGAAAATATGCTAGGACTCTTAAAAACAATGTGCATTTTATTCTTTTTCACAAAGCAGTTTGGAAGTGGAACACTAGTTTTGCCAAAAGCAATTGCTCTGCATTAATATTAAACATGATCTAATGAAGGCAGAAGTCGTTTTGGGAAAACATTAGGAACAGCACAAGCATCCCCTGAATTATAAGTTTATGGCTGAGAGAAACAGTACAATGAATATATAGTCATTTCTCCTGTGAAGGTTTTCTTCCATGACCTGGAAAAATAAAGGACAGGGAAAAGGGGAAAACCAGCAGTCCCTCATAGAAAGTGTAATTCAACACTTCCCACCCCCAATAAAACACCACAAACCAAAACTGTAAAATGGACCCAAGCAAGTAGTCTTCATTGTAATTAAAAGGAAAGCCCCAAAGCTGCAACAAAGTGTAATCTGGGGGGAGGAGAAGGCAGGGAGGGAAGCACTGCCCCTAGTAAAATC
Source organism: Streptopelia decaocto (assembly GCF_964273445.1). NCBI lineage: Eukaryota > Metazoa > Chordata > Aves > Columbiformes > Columbidae > Streptopelia > Streptopelia decaocto. Next base: position 26,944,998 of record NC_138657.1, read on the forward strand.
GTTTTGATACATACAAACAAATATATCAGTCCAAATAAGTGCAGCATTTGCTGCAGTTCGAAATGCTCCTTTCTTTCTGGCACATATATTAGAGGTAGACCAATTAGGGAACATGTGAATCATCTCGTTGATATACAAGACATAACAAAACAAAACAAAGCAAAAAGGCATGATTCCCAAAGTCCTTAAAAGGGTATTTCTTAACATTTGCCTGGGTGGCTAGAATAACAAACTAATCTTCTCTACTGAAAGTCAGACTGCCCCAACAGAGCACAAAAAGACCTCAACTATGCAGCTCATAAGTAGCAAAAGCAGATTCACATTAAAAAAAAAAAAAAAAAAAAAAAAAAGGCGGAAAAAAAGCTGATGCCATTGCTGTAACTCTGTCTCTATTTACACGTAGCATGTCTGCACCTTGTGTCATCCTTCAAGACCTTATACAAATAAACACAAGGAGGCATTTTTGAGAATGCACCAGCCCAAGATACCTGACAGTGAAAGCCTGGAATCACATCCTTGCCAGCTGGCTGCAACAGAAAATGTAATGATTCAGCAGTTTAATGGATCTTGAGTTTGGCAACCATCCTCTTGTAAACATCTCTGGGGAAATAAAATAATACAGGCCCAAGACTCTGGCAGGTTCTATAATTGTTTGCTTCTGGCACAAGTCCAGGGACAGTGCAAGCTCCAACTTAAGGCAAATATGGCTGTACAACACTCTGACTCTCCAAGCAGGCTCTAGTCAAAGGCCAAGAGTAGAATTAACTTACAGCATGTCTGACAGGGAGACAAAGATACCAGGAAAGCATTCAGCTGAAGAGAAGTCCTCAAGTATTAAACTGCCCAAATCAATAACCCTCAGTTTCATGGGAAAAGTCTTTTCTCTTGACTTTTTTTTTAAACACAGAAAAGCAAGTGAAGTTTGTCTGAAGTTGAAATAGGCACCTACCTTTGTTATTAAAATTTTAAAAATGCTAACAGACTGTAAGTAAAAAATAAGTTTGCAAAAGAGGCAAAAGATGAAGAGGCAAAAAATGAAGCTGTCACAGCCACTAGGCGATAATTATTAAAGCACAAGATATTTGTATTGTCTCACAAGACTCCTAGCAGAATACTCACTGGAAAGCCAGAAAATAAAAGATGAGTTCCCAGCTCAGAGACTCAGATTTTAACTTCTCTCAGCTGTTTTACAAAAATACAAATCCTAATTCTTAGAATTTTACTTCCACTTTGGCCTTCTGTTCTGAACTGAAATCTATATATACTAACAATACACAGATTTGCATTGGAAGTAACATCACAAAGTGGGAAAAAAAATAGTAGGACCCTTTCATTGGCTGTACACCCGTGGACTGCAACCAGAGAGAGGGGACATCATACAAGCCTCTACACATGCATTTACTGGTCGTGAGAATGAAGCAGTCATTGCTCCTTCTAAACCATAATATATATACTGTCTGTTTATTTCCTGTGCTCACAGGTGAGATAAATTTCAAAAGCTACACTTTATGGACAAGGACTTTGACAAAAGGACATAATACATAGATGAAAAATCTTTTATATTTTAAGAGAACTACAAAATAACTCTGTACTGTTCAGCCTTCTATATGTACAAACTGCATTGCTGTGAAAAGTAGAAAATCATCAGGTCACAAGTCCATCTGTGTTTTGCCGTTCATTCTTTGTCAAACATTTCTCATAACATGCAAGAGAAGGTATGCACTCAGTTGCTCAAACATACACTACCAAACACAATAATAAAAATGAAGCTACAAATTAAAGAAAAAATCAGCTGCTATCTCCCTCAAAACCACAAGTGCTATCTCTAATGCAAACACTTTCAATATTTCTCTAATAAAAGCACTTTATCTTAACTTGGATACAGACTAGAGAGCCAAAACATGCAGACAGTTGCATCCATGTACAGTACTGGAACATGTTAATCATTCAGAGCACTGCATCCTGACTCTTGTCACCGGTATCTGGAGACATCCCCAAAAGCTTTCTTTGGTTCTGCCTCTAAAATCAATTACTATGCTTGATCACTTGCCTAGATTCCTGGACAGTTTCTCAACAGAAATTAGGAGCTTACAAAAGTGTTTCACAGCAGGTTTACTGGAGCTTATTAGCATGGAAAGATACTAAAAAACAAGGCTAAATGCTGTGTTACTGTAAATGCTTCTTCCATGGAAACATAAGAAAATATTACCTTTTGTGATTTCTCAGAACATGCTCATTATATTAGCTATCACAGTAACAAGCCAAGACTCCAGTAGTTTCTGTAAACTAAGTGTAGGCAAGTTTTCATAATCCCCATTAAACACGCTCACTTTAATTTCTTAAAAGGGCATTTAACAGTTGCACATCAATTAAACCCTGAAACCTTTAAAATTCATTAAACACTATTAAAATTCTGTAAATAACTTAAAAGCAGCAGTCGGTTCTTTTCTACCCCAGTTTTATTTCCAATTGAAGAGTTCTACTACAGCAAATTAACTGAGGAAACTAATACAAACTATGAACTAAGATAGAAATGAAAATACTTCTGACTGTTGAAGCCACATCCTTTGTCCAGACGTATGATACAACACAAAAGGAGAGTGCAATGAAGATTTGGTTACAGTGATTTTAAACAGTAAAAGTTTCACATCACACCATTAAAACATCATTCTGTTAAGAGGTACCACCATTGAGAGAAGCTCTAACATGTAAATATTAGATTCCAACCCATGTTGCTGTCCACAGGCAGGCGGAGCTGAGCTGGTGGCACTGCACAGCCCCTGGAATCAACGAACTGCACAGCTTTTCCAGCTACCCAGCTGGTGTGGCGACAGCTCCATTTAATATTCTTGTCTAGTGATACAGCAAAGACCTCTCATGCCTATTTTTAAATGCACATTTTTAATATTCAATATAATGTTACTCTTTAACAAACTCTTTACTCCCTGCTTCTTTTATGAAGCTTCCCGTGGTCTTTAAAGGGATTGTTAACCAAAGAATGGATCACACTCTTTCTGCATGAGCAGATTCAGAAACACTCCATTAAACCTTTCAGTATTTAATATAAAGAGTAATCTCTCACCTCTGAGGAGATAAGCCAGTTGCTGAGTGATTAACTCCGGTGCCTCTTGAAGAATCTCTTTTACTACTAAAGAGGAAGAAGATGCTTGTAACTCCAGGCTTCCATCACCTTTCTCATCTGGATTGATGACCTTGACAACAGCTGATTCCAAACTTTTATCCTCACTATTAAGCAAATTTAAAAATTATATATATTTTTCTTTCTAGCTGCTTAGACATCCCAGCAAAACAGTGAAAAAAAAAAAAATAATTCCAGAGTATAACACTATTGTTATTGCTACTTGAAGTCTGCTATAAAGCCAAAGAATGTCACAATGAAGTCTTCAAACTCTAATTTTTTTAAATGAAGTGTTCAAAGTGGTTTTATTGCTTGATACAACAGTAAATAATAAGACTTAAATGTTTACACTTCCATTATAAAAATATTTAAAAATTAATAATTTGAAAATAATATTTCTACTTGTACTGAAAATATCACCATTTATATAGGGGAGATTTTGAATTTTCCCCATTGAATATTTTGGCAACTTACAGAGATCTTTTTTTTGCATTTAGACACTTTATGTTTCTGCTTACAATAGCAATAACAAAGCCAAACTATACTTAATAATCTAAAATGCTAATCAGAATTCTTTAGAAGGAAGAAACACAGGGAAGTACAGTAGTAAACAAAAAGCAAATACTATAGATAATTTTTACTTTGAAAATGTGAATGATATACCGTGCTGACTGCAGTTAAAGAATCAATAGATAAGAGATTCATGCATATTTCTCATTTTAGATTTTCCCTACTTTTATTCTAATCTACAAGCCCCTCAGATTAGGATGGGGCCATAGCACAACAGGATGCTGCTTATCCTAAATGAAGTTCTAAAGAAAGTTGGAAATAAACAGCATTCTTCACTCTGGGCAAGACAAGCAGACCATTAAAAAGAGGCTCCCTATAAAAGATTCACCATGGGCTTGTAAATATTTCCTGTTAAGGATGGGTACATGGACTATGGTCTTCCACAGAGCAACTCTGAGCCTCTGGCACTAATGCCCTTTTGAGAAAAAAATGCTGTCATTTCTAAGGACTGCAATAATCAAGCATCATCTTAACAGAACATGTGCAAGTGTGCTGGCCACATCCAAATCAATGTGAGAGCCTTAATGCCTTTAGTGAAAGCTGAGAAGCAGGAAAAAAATTTAATCTCTTATTTACTGGTCACAGGAAACTTCCAAACTATTTAAACTACATTAAAATATCTAATCTAAGCTGTGTACTTCACTGTGTACAGTACTTTAAAAGGGAGCTCAATTAAATGTGATGGAAGGGTGACTATTGGACATAAGGGGAGACAAGATATATTTTAACTTTTCTTTTTTTTGTCTGTGTTAATGTAGCAATACAAACACTAATGCAGAAAAAATGTAAAATATAATTTTTAAAACAGCTCAAACCCACATAAGCCATCTTGTTGTACATACAATGCAATACCTTGTCAGCATGTTGCTGTTTACAAGTGTTAAAGACAATTTCCCTTCAGCATTCAGCTGGTGCAAATTGATTTCATCTCGGAAGATATGGAATGACTCTGGGATATTCAGCTCCTCCAATATAAATCTTGTCTCTGTAAAGTAGCTAAAATCTCTTCTTGGTATGTTCAACACGGGTAAGCAAAGAATGTCAGGAGGACTGACCTGTAACGTAGGTGTGCATTTGTCAGAGTTGCATAAAATAAGACCTGTTTTTTATTAAGAAGATGTTTTAACAGAGTGAACTTAGAAACAGTCTGAATTTTATGTTTGAATTTTTCCCCTTTTACTTCTCTTTTAAAAAATGTCCTTCACTTTTTTCTTTTCTTTTGTCTCTTTCTCCTACAGAAATACTGGGAAACTAGGAAGGAGAAAGGAGAAAGAACTATGTACAGGGCTGATATTTTGCTGCTATTGAATAAGACACTTAATACCCACTCAATAATTTTTGTGTGGAAAGAAATTTAAATTGTTTCCATTTAAAAATCTCACCTCTGATTATAACAAAATCATTGTCCAGAATAATGTTTCTACAGTATGTTTTGATTAACTTAACAATAAGATGTCTGTAACAAACTGAAACAAATGAGTTAAGACCACTTGGTCTATTTTTCCATTACCTTGTCTAGAAAGTAGGCATAGGCCAGAGTAGAAATAAGTGAATCCAAATCACAGGATTTATTCCCAAGAACAACATGGACTTTCTCCAGGCGTTTGCTCCTGTTCTGTAACACATTAGAAGACAATTGCAATGAGTGACAATGACAAGAAAAAACAAAGCCTAGTCACCAACACTTCAAAAGACAAATTAAATATAAGTATTGTCCTCAGTTGTAGCACTTTTCGACATCAGCTGAAGCAATGCACTTACTGTGTTCATAGCTCCCAAGAAAGCCACGACACAAGAGACCCTGCTTTAGAACCCAGATGACGTCTAACCTGACAGAAGTCCCTTTTTAGCGAAGTAATAGATGAGTGGCTCTGGAAAAAGCTTTTGAAAACACCTGACAAATCCAGTAAGAAAAACAGTCCCAAAGAGTGTGGAAATAAACACAGCAAGCTATACACAGCAAGTTGTAGTTTTAATTTCCCTTTTTAAATCTTTTTCCTCAACCTAAATCAGTATCTAGACAAAGTAAGTTGCTTTCACCCTGACTTCAAAAGCTGAACACACCCTGCGAAGCACTGAGGGCAAAGTGAACCAAGCCTGTCCTTCATTTAATACAATTAAACATAATTACGAACCTTCCAAATGAAAGGAAAAACAAAGACAGACTAACTGTGTGAAAGCAAAATAATGCTGGGAAGTGTCTACCTTCTTCATAATTGCACATCATTAATGTTAATCAAGCTGCATGGAAACATTCTTGTTTATTCTCTTTCAATGAGCTATGCTGCTTAATTTGAGAAACATATCTGACTGATGCTAAGGTAGATGTCTCAGAATGAAATAAATGCAATTAAACATTTTTGTCCTTGTCATATACAGGCTGACGTACTTTTTGTTATTTTGATTTAGGACTCTGGATACCAAGTAAAATTCTGATCTTTCAACAGAAGTATATAATTAGTATATTATCCTCAATAATTTCAAATGTGCAATTTTTTTTAAATTAACCTTTTTTCCTTTGTGTCTTGTCTTACCTCTATCTGGATATAAAGGAGAAACTTAGTTCTCTTTCCCTTATAGGGAATACCTTTGGGTAATAAAACCAGGACATCTATTCATCATTCCCCATGCTTTGGGAAAGACAGATAGTTTTCTGAAGAGTACAGTGCCTGGCACAGATATGGTCATTCAAGCTGTAGGCCTTCACCAGCAAAAAACGGTCTCAATTTTCCTCTTTTCAGTATAGTTTTTGTCATACTGTTATTCTGAAGCATACATATCTGTTTGATCTGCTACCCTGAAGAATGAAAATAAAGTTCATGAGCTCGTGTTTTCTTATTATTCAGTGTATAGAAGCCTTTTTCTTTACAGTCATCGTAACTGCAGAGTAAAAGACTCAACCTCGAAAAGAAAACTGAACCAACTGACAAATTGATTATTAAATCCACAAAGTCACATACCTCTAGGAATCCAGTGCAAACAACAGTATAAGAAAATTTCATGCTATGTGATGCTACGTGATCTACGTATTCTGTACCTACAAAACTATTTGCTTCCTGTTGCTCATATTCCACAAAACACTACCCCATACAGAACTAGCAAGGATCCTCAAGAGTCATCTGAGTTTCAGTGATGAATATCAGTCCTATTCATCAGGTGCATGAATGTTTTCTTTTGAAAAATTAAGAATTTTTTGTGTTGTCTTTACAATTCATTCTCTCAATCACTAAAATCTGCACATTTCTTTTTACAATTCACATGTTAGCTGTAGCTTTGTTAAACTCATATATTAGCTGTAGCCCTGTCACACAGGTATACTGTAGTTCTAAAACCTGCAGAAAATCATGTGGGAGGAGAAATACCAAAGGTGGATATCCCTGACACAGCTCAGCACATTACTACCGAATTATTAATATTTACCTTCCCACCCCCCAGTGATAACCACTACAATAATTCAGTGACACATAAAGATCTCACTTGCATAATCTATTCACATGGACAACATTTTCTACTCCAAGCACCTTTGTTATTTGAACTGGGTATTTATCTGATACCAGAATCACAATGTATTTATATTTTAATAGATTACTTAAGACAGCTAGGTAGCATCTCCCCCACTCCATTTTAACAGAGAAAACCTTGTACCAACAACACAGGTACTTTATCAAAAGCTTAGTGATGACCACAGTGTTCAAGTCAGAGCAGATAAAATACTGTTTTATCCTGCCTCAAACTGCAGTGAACGCAACTGCAAACATTCGTCTTGGAACAAGTGGGTGCCATCTACCAATTCCACACACAGGACTACTTTTAACCTTCAATTTGATTCGTGGCATCTTAAAAGTTGCAGAAGTCAGTACTTTCAGCACAACATCCTTGGATGATCATTACTGGCAAAAAGACACCACCATCCATGGACAAAACAACACGAGATACCCCTTCAGGAACAACTAGGTCTTTTAGTCTATAACCACAACATTGCTTACTACAGCTTTTAAAGCAATCCAAAGCTAGGAAGAAGGAGGGTACTGATAAGCTGAAGTTATGTTAAGAGGAATAATTGAATAAATTGTTAAAAAACTATTTTTGTATTGATTAAAATTATATTTTAAGATCAATGAAAACCCGCAAACAATCTTTATTTTAATCTTCCAGGGCTTAAATCCAAACTTATCAACAATAATATAAACATAACACTGCACAAAACAAGCATTCCCTGTGATGTGCTGCCTTTTTTGTATATTTGGAACAAAAGTCTACTATCCCTCTCAACTTCTCACATCAGATAATGGTTTTCAGAGAACATAAAAGCTCAGGTGACAGCTTCAGCTCTGATGGACTTATGAGGAAGGCTTCCTCTCTTAAGTTGGTACCACCTCTTCTCTCAGCTTCTATGGCTGCTCACAGATCAGAAACCAACACAAAACCAGCATGCGCTACTGTCTGTTGATGTGCCTTGATTTCTTATCTGTCTTTTTCCTAGAAGGTCAAGGCACAAGGTAGACCTTTCACTGACTGTCCTCACATGCTGTTGTAAAGATCAGTGAAATCTTTTTTTCAGCTTTCCTTATCTCTGCTCTTCTACTCACTAAGCATAATTTTATTCACTTCTCCTTCCCCTCTTGCAGGTCCAAGATATATGATTTCACCAGAAATTCCTCTCCACACATGTAGCTCCCTGAAGGGCTTTTTAGTATCTTACTACTCCTTATTAATAATAAACATCCAAAAAGTATACTCTCCATAAAAGCAACCCTGAAATATGCCATCCCAGGGCCATCCAAGTTTATTGTTTATCTTACGGATCTGAGACCGCTTCCACTTCCATCATCTCAGATGCAATTAGTCTGCATAGTCTACTCCTTGGTAATCAGCCAGCCGGGAGAAAATAAGGCACATGGATGTGAGGCTTCCTCTTACAGGTCTTTCCAAGCAGACTCCAGCAGAAAAGCCCACAATAAGCAAGATGAACTGTGAGAACTAGCTGCAATAGAACTTAAATATGACTAACTCCTGCAGCTACCACAGCTAAACCTGAGAAGAATCATGAATTCTCAATACGTCTAAGAGTTAAAAAAAAAAAAAAAATATCTAAGAGGTTGATGATGAAATTGGACTTCATAAACTAAACTACATGAGAGATGACTGGTCTCTCTTACTGCTGATGGGGTTTTGTTTAGCTAGATTAAAGTTAAATTGTAAAATGTATAAACAGTGGATGCCTGGGATAAAATGAATTAAAGAAATAATGTGTCATTCTCAGACAAGATAAGTCAGGATAACTCAATTTAGATCAGAGCTGCACAGATCAACGTTCATTTATCATGTTGAAAAAACAGATATATAAACATTAAGCTACTTCTGCAATCTAGTAAGAGATCTCTTCTGATACTCTGATACAGCAAAGAAATTCTGATATCTGCCCAGTTTTTATGTCTTAATCACATAAAAGTATTAGTATGGCAACTGTATCTTTACACAACTGCAGTCAAAAAAAACTTTTATTCATTCTTACCTGCACCAAACAGCTGATTCATTCAAACATGGGGCATTTACTGGAAATCAGGTTTGCAAAAGCTTTAGCTAGGGCATATTACTACAGTGATTCATCAAATTACGATATCCCAGTCAAAAATGACAGTCTCTTCTTTTTTTTGTCTGTTAACATAAAAGCTGAAATGATCTTGCAAGATAAGAAATACTGAAGATTTCTTATAGTGTAAACAGGAATACAGAATCAGAATCACATAATCACAGAAACACCTACAATATGTTCACTTTCTCAAGGCAAAAATTTTTGTTCTCTTCCTTCTCCTTCATACACCCACCCACCCCGCCCCATATACACATTCTCCTTCATACACTACCCCATCCCCCCATATAGACACTCAGCCTTGCTTTCTGAGCCGCTCTTTTCTTTTTGCCTCAAATCTCATTGGACCTTCTGCCCTTCAACTGAAACAAAATCACTGCATTTTGCTGCATGGGATGGGACAGTAGCTGTCAAGGATAGCAGTTATTTGAAGGAAGGAGCTATACAGCTCAACAGAAGCATATTAATAAAGAAGAATTTGCAGAGTCACATAATGAGAATGTCAGATACAACAATGTAAACTTTTCCAACCTTGAGGCTGAAGTACTAACAAGGGAGCACGGCTGCACAGACATCCTTAGCTTTCCTGGAGATGCATGGGGAAAAAGCTCCTCTAACTGGACCAAGAACAATACACTAATAAACATTGCAACTGAGATTTTAAGTCATTTACTCACATAACAGAGGATTTTTGTACCTACTGAGTAGCTTTGCAATTGCACCTCCAACCCAGAGGTACAAGTTATTGAGCAGTCATTTTGGAGTACCTCCTCCTCTTGCCTTATATAACAGTATCAGGCAGCAATACACTTCCACCAGCCTGAAGGCTTTTAAGTTGATTATCCTTCTCCATTGTCAAAGAAATGGCTTTAGGCCAAGGTAAAGTTAATTTAATATTTTATGCAAAGTTCAAGTTAGTTTAATATTTCATAAGTCTTTTCACAAGAAAGCTTCATACTCATCTGGAAAAAAAAGAGGAAAAAAAAAAAAAAAGGTGGTCTCATCCTCATAAGTCTTTGTTTTCCCTTACTTTTGAGGACAGAAGGAAAAATATTATATTGCTCTGCACCTGCATTATCACATCTACCATGTACAATATGTGATACATATTTAGTTTAGTGTAATAGTTGTAAAATAGATGGTTACAAAGTGGATTCCTCCCTAAGGATCATAATTTAATAGAGAAAATTTCAAGTGTGCTATATGACTGGAGTATTGGATGGAAGGACATCGGCAATTTAGGCAGGATTGGGAGTGGAGGCGAGGGAGTGTTGCCCTCTGAGTCAATGACCAGCTGGAGTGCATGCAGCTCTGCCTGGGGATGGATGAGGAACTGACCAAGAGGATTAAAGGGAGGGCAGGGACAGATAACACTATAGTAGGGTTCTGCTACAGGCCACCCAACCAGAAAGACCAAGTGGATGAGGCGTCTATAGACAGAAGCAGCCTCATGATCACAAGCCTTGGTCCTCAGGGGGGACTTCAAACACCTCAGTATCTGTGGGAGGGACAACACAGCAGGGTATAAGCAACCCAGGGTGTTCCTGGAATGTGTTGTTGATAATTTTCTTCTCCAAGTGACAGAGGAGCCAACAAGGTGAGGTGCTATGCTGGAGCTTGTTCTCACCAATAAGGAGGAATGTGAAGCTCCAGGGCAGCCTTGGCTGCAGTGACCACGAAATGATGGAGTTCAAGATCCTTAGGGCAGCAAGGAGGGTGCACAGCAAGCTCACTACCCTGGACTTCAGAAGAGCAGACTTCGGCCTCTTCAGGGATCTGTTTGTTAGAGTACCATGGGATAAAGGCCTGGAGGAAAAGAGGCCTAAGAAAGCTCATTAAATTCAAGGATCACCTCCTTCACGCTCAGGAGCAATGCATCCCAAGAAAGAGGAAGCCAGGCAAAAACATCAGGAGGCCTGCATGGATGAACAAGAAACTCCTGGACAAACTCAAACACAAAAAGGAAGCCTACAGAGAGTGAAGGCAAGGACAGGGAGGAATACAGAGAAATTGTCCAAGCACCCACAGATCAGGTTAGGAAAGCTAAAGCCCTGACAGAATTAAATCTGTCCAGGCACATCAAGTGCAACAAAAAAACATTCTATAAGTACATCAGTGATAAAAAGAAGATTAGGGAAAAAGGTAGGCCCTCTCTGGAAGGAAATGGGAGACCCGGTTATCCAGGATATGGAGAAGGCTGAGGCACTCAATTACTTTTGCCTCAGTCTTCAATGACAAGTGCTCTAGCCACACCACCCAAGTCTTAGAATGCAGGGACTGGGAGACTGAAGAACTACCCACTATAGGAGAAGATCAGGTTAGAAACTATCTAAGGAACCTGAAGGCGCACAAGTCCATGGGACCTGGTGAGATGCATCCATGGGTCTGAGGAAACTGATGGATGAATTTGCTAAATCATTATCACCATATTTGAGAGGTTATGGCAGTATGGTGAAGTTCCCACTGACTGGAAAAGGGGACACATAACGCCCATATTTGAAAAGGGAAAAAGGAAGACCCAGAGAACTACAGGCCAGTCAGTCTCACCTCTGTGCCCAGCAAAATCATGGAGCATATCGTCCTGGAAACTATGCTAAGACACATGGAAAATAAGGAGGTGATTGGTGACAAGACAACCTGGCTTCAATAAGGACAAATCTAGTGGCCTTCTATGATGGGGTTACAGAACTGGTGGGTAAGTGAAGAGCTACTGACATAATCTACCTGGACCTGTGCAATGCATTTAACACTGTCCCATACAATATCCTTGTCTCTAAATTTGAGAGATGCAGATATGATGGATGGACCACTCAGTGGATAAGGGACTGGCTGAATGGTCATTCTGAAAGAGATGTGGTCAATGGCTTGATGTCCCTGTGCACAGCAGCAACAAATGGCATTCCTCAGGTGTCGGTATTGGTACCAGTGTTGTTTAACACCTTTGTTGGCAACATGGACAGTGGGATTGACTTTATCCTCATCAAGTTTGTCAATGACACCAGCTCAACATGCTGGAGGGAAGGGATGCCATCCAGAGGGACCTTGACAGGCTTGAGAGGTAAGCCTATGCAAACCTCATGAAGTTCAACAGGGCCAAGTGCAAGGTCTTGCACATGGGTAAGGGCAATCCCAAGTGCAAGTACAAGCTGGGTGGAGAATGGATTGAGAGCAGTCCTGAGGAAAAGGACTTGGGGGTGTTGTTTGATGAGAAATTCAATATAACCCAGCAATATGCACTTGCAGCTACGAAAGCCAACCATATCCTGGGCTGCATCAAAAGCAGAGTGACCAGCAGGTCGAGGGAGGTGATTTTCCCCATCTACTCCCTCTTATGACACCCCACCTGAAATACTGCATTCAGCTCTGGGGTCCCCAACTTAAGAAGGACATGGACCTGTTTGAGTGAATCCAGAGGAGAGTCATGAAGATTATGAGGGTGCTGGAACACCTCTCCTATGCAGACAGGCTAAGAGAGTTGGGACTGTTCAACCAGGAGAAGATAAGGCTCCGGGAAGACCTTACAAGCAGCCTTCCACTATCTACAAGAAAGCTGGAGAGGGACTTTTTACAAGGGCATGTAGTGATAGGACAAAGGGTAATGGCTTTAAACTGAAAGAGGGTAGATTTAGGTTAGATACAAGCAAGAAATTCTTCACCATGAGGGTGGTGAGGCATGTCGAACAGGATGCCCAGCAAAGCTGTGGGTGCCCCGTCCCTGGAAGTGTTCAAAGCCAGGCTGGATGAGGCTTTGATCAGTCTGGTCTAGTGGAACGTGTCCCTGCCTATGGTAGGAGTGTGGAACTGGATGATCTTTAGGGTCCCTTCCAACCCAAACCATTCTATGATATTTTAGTAATTATCTGTTGGATCTATAGTGTACAATGGTGCTTTACTACTGGATCTAAGAAAAAGCTTTTACATTAAGTATCAATCCCACTGGCAGAATAAAATATACACCAATAAAATCCACACCATCTGCTTTTATATGGGAGACACAGCCTTACAAAAAAGATAAACAAAAGTGGAAGTGTCAGAAAAATTTCATTGCCACCCTTAGAAATGGTTGGATAGGCATAGAATTTCACCTGATATTCTGTGTTGAATAAGATCTGGTGACAAAAGACTATGGCTACGACAAGTCTGTAACAAAGACTGGGAAAAGGTCTTTGCAACTTAGTTGCCACGCATGTAGAACTTAACCTGGGGCGTAAGTGATACACATATTTTAACTCAGTCTTACCCTCTGATGGTGACTGCACGTCCCACAGGAGGTTGAACATAGCCTTCCTGGACAAGCGTTATTGGTCTTCTGAAGTTAATACTTTAAAAGACATATTTAAGAGCCACAAGCCATTTCGCAAAAATCACACTGCACGCTGATCCTTAAAAACTTAAAATGGAAATAAGGCAGGTTAACTATCTGGCATGCCAGCCAGGCAAGGAAGTCCTGTCCCTAGACTCTTCCTGGAATTTCCACAAGACAGAAGCTCTCCCTTCCAGTCATTTCTAATCAAAAATTGGCACTGTCAGCTCTTGCTGCTGAGAATTCTGTTCAATATTTCTGCATTACTAACAGGCTCTGATTTGGCATTCTGCAGGCAGACAAATGTCACATTGTTCAAGAAAGAATTCCTTTCAGCTGCAAACATCAACTCTCTTTTCACTTTTAATTCATTTTACATGACATAACCACATGCAAGTCTGCTCTGCCTGTTCTTGAAATAGCTTCTAACTTATCATATATTTATTCACACAGCAAAAAATAAAAGTGAACAAAGATTTCTAGATGCAATTTTCCTCTGAAAAAGAATAGCTGGAGTAATCAAATAATGCAGACATGCATTTTAAATATCAGTAGAAGCACCACAGAATTAAAAACATCAATCAAAATCTTGTTAGCTCCTTTTAAAATTAGATTTATTCCATCAATTGGTTTGGTGTTGATTTTCCACCATGTTTTATAAGCTTGACATGTTCACACTCTCTTGCTTCTCTAAATTTTTGCCTTTAGAGCCAGGTTTTGAGACACCACTTCTACTGGATCATGGGGTATAAGTATATAGTATATCCAACAGTATTTGATTTCAAAAGGGTTCATACATGGGTTACACATAAACGTCCACATTCACACACATTTTGGAAGCATGACTTTGGCACTACACATTTTGAGAGATATTAAATATGCTTTCTCTTATGGAATTAAAGAAACCTAAGTTTTTGCAATACAAGATTAACAAAGCGAGGAGGGGAAAAATGTTCTTTAAATGACTGTAGGCTTAGTAAAGATATCACATTGCTCTTCTTGCCAAGACAAAACAGAATATGATCTTGTATGGCTGAAAAAGGAAAATGTTCTCAGCAGAATGATTATTTAATCTTGAATCAGCAGTACTTCAACAGCCTGTCAATAGGATATTCTATCAGAGAAGTTACAAAGGTAAAAATCAAGGATCCCCTCTTCCTCTTATGTTGCATTAACTTATTTGTTGTTCAAATTAATGTCTTTTATACAGGATTAGTGCTCTCACCTAATAAGTGAGTATCAGTAATATAGCATACAGCAAGCCAGCTCCGCAAAAGAACAAGTTATATTCCTGTTCCAGGTTCTCTTTAAGGTCTAAAGCTGGTCACAGCATATATTTGAATTTTCAGCTCAAGTTACACAACTCCCCTTCCCTCTCCTTTTACATGCAAAGGGGAGACTGGGATGCCTATCAGTTTATAGGACCTGACAGTATTAATCTCCTTTAGGAATTTTTCATCTTATTACAGGATCAAGGTGTCCCTTGAGATATCAAAAACAAATGAGTTAAAAGTAGGGATCACGTTTACCTGAGGGGCAGAGTGTCCCTGTCATATTCATTGTATGAGTCCTGTGCTGTGTCAGGAGGTGACCAATACCAACAATCCCCTGCATCGCACACTGCGGAAGTTGAATGAATTATAGAGAGACTGAATTTTCTGTGTTTATATGAACAATATACAAGCAGGTTTAATTCTGTTATTTCATTTTTTTTATTGTGTCACCTTGCAATCTCAACATTTCTTATAAATTTTTATCAATGTGCTATAGATAACATTTATTACATACTGCACTCAAATACAAACATTAAGCATAGCTACATTATCACATTTTCACTTTGTTTCAGATCTTCTGTGTGAACTTCTGTGTCTCCTTCATCATGACCTACATTTTAAGTGATCCAACACAAGCAAGTAGTCCATGCTAACAACATAATCATAGACACCATCTTCCCATCAGTGACTTATCCTAACATGTAGTACACACCTTCAGTTGAGAGAGAAAATCATGGCTGGAAGAGACGATCAGAAGACCACAGTCACTTTCAATTTTACCTTTCAGCACATTTTTATCATACTGTAATTCTAAAATGTCTTTGACTTTTTACCCACTTTGATACAATTGCCTCAGAAAAGATGGAGTAGATTTTTTTTTAACTTTTGTATTAATTTAGTCACTATTTCTTTTTCCACACTGAAAATCAGAAACCAATTAACAAGTACTCCTCTGCTGTCCTTTATGCCTGCTGCAAACACCATTCCCCAAAAGAATTTTCCCAAAAGTCCTATCTTATTATTGGCATTTTATTTTTCCATGAGGGAATTCTATTATTGTGGCATGTTTAAGTCCAAGTATCTGTGTGAGAGATAGATGTAGCGTTGATTTGCTGCAGAAGTTGAGCACAGATTAGAAATTGTCTTGCAACACTGCGCTTGTTAGTGAAATGACAGTGCACTAAGGAAGAAACACTCAGAATGAAATTTGATTTTACAAAATGAATCTATTTTTTATTTGGGATGTTATGAGAAAAGAAACATATGCTCCATTAGGAGCAGGCACTGCCTTTTTACTCATACAGTAATTGGTTATGTCTATACTATTTAGATCCCCGAACTGCCCTCACCATGATAAAAATATCAGGTCCATATAAGTATTGCATATGAGCAAATAAAAATGCATAATCATATTCTTGTACTACTTTTAACATTCATATGCTTTACAGCGTATGTCTGGTCACTAATAAACTTGGAAGTTGTGCTGCTTTAATGTCTACTACACTTTTTTACATGGATGATATTAAAACAGTAGAAATTTTTAAGTAATTTATTAAGTTAGGTTGGGTTCAGGCTAGGGACAGAAGGCATATGGAACCACTTGAATCTATATCCAAAGGATGTGATCCATACACCAGACATCTCCATGTATGGAGTGACCCTCTTTCTCTGATTGATTGGGTTGTGTCTGAGTTTCCAGTCTGCTCACAAAATCCAAAGACAACATTAATACAATGACCAACTGAGCACTTGTTGGAGCAGTTCAAAACCACCTTGTTCAATTTGTATCAGCAAGAAATCCAATTCAGCTGTTCACGATGTCACATCCTCCAATCTAGCACAATCTAAAAGGCATAAGCCAATACCTACATCACAGAATCACAACATCACAGAATGGCTGGGGTTGGAAGTGACCTCTGGAGATCATCTAGTCCAACCAACCTGCTAAAGCAGGTTCACCTAGAGTAGATTGCACAGGAACACGACCAGGAAGGTTTTGAATATCTCCAAAGAAAGAGACTCCACAACCTCTCTGGGCAGCCTGTCTATTGTTGAACTCAGACCTTCAAACATACTGAGAAAACTGTGATCTTCTCAGTCAATCATGTTCACTTTTGGACCGGTTGTCTTCCACCAGAGCAGAATCTGTGTAAAAATATAGTGCTCATGTCTCCAGAGTCAGACACAAGAGTGGAAGAAGAGAGTCTATAGATCATGGAAGGAGGGGCTGACCACTTGGGAAGAATATAAGGCTGCTGTTAGAGGATGTAGGGAGGCAGCCAGGAAAGCTAAGGTCTCCTTAGAATTAAACCTGGCGAGAGGGGTGAAGGACAACGGAAGGAGCTTTTTCAAATATGTGGCAGATAAAACTAACACCAGAGGCAATGTAGGCCCGCTGATGAACGAGGTGGGTGCCCTGGTGACCAAAGATACAGAGAAGGCAGATTTACTGAATGCCTTCTTTCTCTGTCTACTCTGCCAGAAGCTGTCCTAAGGAGCCCCGTACCACTGAGGCCCCAGAGGAAGTTAGGACAATGGAGGAGTTTGCCTCGGTTGACTGCCTTAGGGAGTAATTAGGCAATCTGGACATCCATAAATCCATGGGTCCAGATGGGATGCACCCGCGGGTGCTAAGGGAGCTGGTTGAGGTCATTGCTGGACCACTCTCCATCATCTTTGCCAAGTCTTGGGAAACAGGAGAGGTGCCTGACGACTGGAGGAAAGCAAATGTCACTCCAGTCTTCAAAAAGGGCAAGAATCCTCCCAGGTAACTATAGACCAGTCAGCCTAACCTCCATCCTTGGGAAAGTGATGCAACAACTTACCCCTGGTGCCATCTCAAGGCATATCAAGGATAAGAGGGTCATTAGGGGCAGTCAACATGGCTTCACAAAGGGGAAGTCATGCTTGACCAACCTCATAGCCTTTTCTGAGGACATAACGAGGTGGATAGATGATAGCAGGGGAGTGGATGTGTTCTACCTTGACTTCAGTAAGGCATTTGACACAGTCTCCCACAGCATCCTTGCTGCCAAACTGAGGAAGTATGGTCTGGATGATCGGGTAGTGAGATGGACTGTGAACTGGCTGAAGGAAAGAAACCAGAGAGTCATGGTCAATGGGCCGAAGTCTAGTTGGAGGCCTGTATCTAGTGGAGTGCCTCAAAGGTCAGTACTGGGACCAGTATTATTCAATATATTCATTCATCAATGATTTGGTTGAGGGAATAGACTGCACTGTCAGGAAGTTTGCTGATGACACCAAGCTGGGAGGAGTGGCTGACACGCCAGAAGGCTGTGCTGCCATCCAGTGAGACCTGGACAGGCTGCAGAGTTGGGTGGGGAAAAATTTAATGAAATATAAAAAGGGCAAGTGTAGAGTATTGCATCTGGGCAGGAACAACCCCAGGTTCCAGTATAAATTGGGGAATGACCTGTTGGAGAACAACATAGGGGAAAGGGACCTGGGGGTCCTGGTGGACAGCAGGATGACCATGAGCCAGCACTGTGCCCTTGTGGCCAAGAAGGCCAATGGCATCCTGGGGTGTATTAGAAGGGGGGTGGTTAGTAGGTCGAGAGAGGTTCTCCTTCCCCTCTACTCTACCCTGGTGAGACCCCACCTGGAATATTGTGTCCAGTTGTGGGCCCCTCAGTTCCAGAAGGACAGGGAACTGCTGGAGAGAGTCCAGCGCAGGGCAACAAAGATGATGAAGGGAGTGGAGCATCTCCCTGATGAGGAAAGGCTGAGGGAGCTGGGTCTCTTTAGCTTGGAGAAGAGGAGACTGAGGGGTGGCCTCATTAATGTTTATAAATATATAAAGGGTGAGTGTCACGAGGATGGAGCCAGGCTCTTCTCAGTGACAACCAATGACAGGACAAGGGGTAATGAGTTCAAATTGGAACACAAGAGGTTCCACTTAAATCTGAGAAGAAACTTCTTCTCAGTGAGGGTAACACAACACTGGAACAGGCTGCTCAGGGGGGTTGTGGAGTCTCCTACTCTGGAGACATTCAAGACCTGCCTGGACATGTTCCTGTGTAACCTCATCTAGGTGTTCCTGCTCCAGCAGGCAGATTGGACTAGATGATCTTCTGAGGTCCCTTCCAACCCCTAACATTCTGTGATTCTGTGAAGAGATTTAAGGGTTGATCCTGCATACCATTTCACCAACTAATGCCAGTGCATTTCTTCAGAAGTCAATAATCTTTGATGTATCAAGTATTTTGCCTTCTCTGCATTCCACGTTCCTAGGCACATTCCTTTTGTTTTGATGGCAAGCAGCCCTCACAAACTTTTCCAAATTGCTCTTAGGTGACAAAGTATGTTTCAGCATAAACATTACCAAAAACCTTTCTGAATCAGACTTTCCCATATATCCTTGAAGCATTAAGAAGGCATTCAAACATATTTCCTTGATACCATTTGGCTCACGGCAGATCTTTTGCTGTGTTTTAAGCACACTATTGACTGCATTAAATAACCTCATAATCACATTTAAAGGCTTAGTGATCTAGTGCCACCAGTGTACTAAAATATATGATAACAAATGCAGTCAGCATTTTCCATACCATATGCTTGTAAATGTTATTCTGCAGGGAACCAATTAAAACTATGGAAAATTTGGAACACAGACATATGGAACAAAACAAAGCAACTTATCTTGTCACCATGGTGCTTGCTCAGTACATCGATTAGGGAATGGTGGTATTATAGGACAAACAAATGCCACTTTAATTAAAGTGTGCTGAAAGGCAATATACAGTAGCAATCTAAAACATTCATTCTTGCTGTGCTGTTGTTAGTTTTTCTTCTAATGAGATATAACAGGTAAAATACACTTCCATAAAAGCAAAAAATCCACAAATATGCCTAATTGAAGAAATGCAACACTAGTCCAAATTTATCGAAAAATTTCCTCTTTTAACATTCCATGAGAAAAGGGCAGGAAACTGAAATGGAGTGTTTGGGTTTCAGGGAAAATATTTAAAATACTGCTAAGGATTTAAGATTTTTCCGGAAAAAAAAAAAAAAAAAAAGTTTGAGCAGGGATTTACTTCTTAAATATCTTTCTGTGAAAATGTAGTGTATCAGGGAAAACACTGAATCTAATCCTTGTATTTGTCCAGCACAATTGGCAATGGAAAAATAGTAAAAGGATTGGAAGAAATAAAAATCCCTTTGAAAAATATCCTCTAGAGGAAGCAAAAAGTTATTAGGAGGTGGAATCATTTTTACCTCCTATGCCTGGGACAAGTTGCGGAAGAACTATAGGAGGGAATAAGCTTAAATCTGCACTTCCCATTCCCTCTTGCACTTCAGAGTTCATCACTGCAATAGTTAAAGTCCCACAGGGCACCACAGTGCCCATTATAAAGATTCACAAAAAAAGTAAGTACCTAGAGGTTACCTATCCTGGGTAAGACTCCTGTCTTATTACTCTTGCATAGTGCCAATGACACCTTCAACTGACATACAAATTAAGACCCTGCAAATAATATTTATGGTGATGATTATTATCGCTCCTCTGAAACACAGCTCTATTTCACATTATTTTGTCTTGGCATGCAACATACGTGTACCTGAGCCACATTTTAAATTTAATGCACTAGACAACTGGTACAGAAAAATAAGAACATATTATGTTAATTATTAATCATCACAGCAATTTTACAGCACAGCCAACATCTGTCAAGAACCACAATAAAATAAACACATCTTTCTCATGTAGACCTATAACCATATTGCCACTGTAGCCACCAAAAAGAAAACCCCAAAAGCCTATTTATTTCACATACAGACTCTATGTGGCACAGTAGTTCCATTACATTTCATAAAAGATAAGTTATCGAGAGAAGAACCATAGAAATAGAGAGTATATAGCATTAAAGCTTATCTTCATAGTCAGCATATCAACTATTGCTTTAAAAGTATGGAAAATAATAGACAAAATTATTTAAAATGTAATTACAAAGTAAATTGAAGCACTGTTTAGATTATAAAGCTTTAAAAGAATTTCTTTTAAGCTTTGTTTTGCCATTAATTTCTGTTAAAAAAATTGGTAAGTGTTAACAGAACATAAGAACAAGGAACACACATGAACGAGATTTTTTTTTTGTTTAAGGTTTGTCTCCATTTTATCCATTTTCATTAAGGGTTTCACAATGTATTATTTCAAATTTTATTAAGCAAGAGAAAAACAGTAGAAATAAATTGGCAAATTCACATATGAAGAGACACTAATGACTGATAAAGTAAGACAGCCTCTTCAATGATAGTTTTGCTGAATCTTCTCAGTTAACACCAAAATGGGTAATTCATCATCCCTAGCAAATCTGCTGCCCTAGCTCATTCAAAAGACAACAAATATTTTAGAAAAAAAATATGCTAATGACAAACAAAATAAATTACACTAGTATTTCTACTTTAGCTTTAAATTGACAGATCAACAATATCTTCTAGTTTTATATTTAACATACTATGATGTATTTTTAATCTAACAGCGTCCTTCCCCACATAGGGACTTGCTTGATTTTCCTCAACAGTCAAGCTCTTGGTTTTCAATTGAAGAGCATACAGTGATGTATGTACTGCATCCATTGATATCTACACCTGTTGTAGTTAAGAACAGAGGGTAGAAAGGTATGGAGAGATACATAAACTAGCAAAGAATAATCTCCTTCCTCTCAGACTAATACCTTACTTCCAACAACTTACAAAGCTCTGAACTTGATTAAAGTGATTCTAAAGGTAAAAAAACACCAGAGCACAACATCCATCATAGAACACCTCTTGCACAGAGAGAAGCCCTTAAATCTCTGGGCACACGGCAAAAAAATGCTGATGAACAAACAACAACAAAATCCCAAGCTTAAATACATAAAAGGTACCTATGCAAGCTAAAATATCTGATGCACAAGACTGATCACAGAAGACAGACCCACACTTTTCTACTGGCAAAGTCTGAGAACATTGGCAGGTATTTAGAATTTGCTTGTAACTAAACCCTACCTCAGTGACTAGCAACACAACATCCTACACCACATGGACATTTAGTAGGTGCCAATAAAACAATTCCTGTGTTTCCAGCTGTGAGAATACTGCAACACATGAACTAAAATTCCTCTGTATTTGCAAGGTGTTTAAGGTATTAAAGAAAAAGGGATTTGTCGCCCTTGGAGAAACTGACAAGCATCCAGTTAAACAATTGTCAGAACAGGAACAGTGGTAACTTTAGAAACCAGTGATGATTTCAGGGCTTTGCAGTGTAAGGTCACTCCCTGTGATCAATCTGACCATTTCTTTAGTTTATTATTTCTGCTTAGTTATCTGCATAAATCTCATCAGATCAGAGGACCATTACACAGCTTTTTTGTATAATATAACCATTTTGTACTGAAAGGACAAGAGGAATAACTATGTGTAGCTTTCTTTCCCTTATACGGGAAGCGTGTGCTGGCCTTGTATTGCTGTTGAAAGGACATCTGTTCAGTGTTAATGGAATTAGGAAAGTCTTAAAAATAAACATGGCATAATACTTTCCTTTCTTTTACCAGCTAAGTAGAACAATATTTTTTCTCAGGATCAGTCAACGAGGATAAGGTATAATGGCAACATATTCATACACAGTTATATTTGAACATTTAATCTCTGGCTCTAGATGGATTTCATATGTATAAATACAAACATATACTTGCCACTCCTGAATAAAAAAGCACATCAGGTCTTAAAAGAACACACTGACTTAAAAGAGATTTGAGATATTCCACTACATGATTACTCAAACAGATTAGTAAATTGTTTAAATTTATACAAGGACCAACCCACAGAGGCACTGTGATTCAAATATTCTATTACAGGCATAGCAATATATGAGAAGCCAATTTTGCGAATGAGGTCTGCTTATAAAAATAGACTTATGGCTATCAGAGGAGATCCATGTCTATTTGCTGCAGTCATATGAACATTGCATTTCTGAGTTTTTAAAACCAGCCTTAAAAATACATTGTAATGATTTCTGTCAATTTGGGGAGCAAGGATGCTAATAATTATGGTAGTAAGTGTCACAAATAGCATCAAAACGGAATGTTTAATTTGCATTTAATTATGTTATTTAAAAACTGTTTATAAGATATATAGATAGCAATATACATGCACGTTTTAATAAGAGAATGACATAAAATACCTGTTTTGTTATGAAGAGTATATTGTGAAGCATGTGGGCTGTGCAACATACTTAAATTAACATTAGCACAAAAAACTGTGGCTTTTACTTGGCTGACATTTAGTCTGTGAAATCAGTTAATGTGATATAAAGTGATAGTTGTGCTTAACACTAAAAGGAAACTCAAAAAGCGATTTAAAATGCACAATATGGGGGACAGCTTGTGACACAGTTAAATGAAATCTACACCTAACTGCTCCTCATGAATGGAATTATCTTTTCAGGAGAGACATATGTGAGGGATAAACTTTATATGCAAAGGCACCCTCTCCTGCAACCTAAGATGAGAACAATCCTTCTAGACTGGCTAATGGAGGTAAGCTTTTCCCCACTTGTGCATATTTAAAGTGTGCTTTTCTTGAAGTGTATTAATAACTGTAATGAATACATTAAGTTACCTTTGCATAACCCATTAGCACCAGACACTTGTCCTTGTCTTAAAGTTTGTCAAAAATGGCATCAAACTTAAAAAATATATATATGATGGTTGAGGTGATGGTGTACAAACTGACAATGTAATCTGTTATTCATTTAGATTGCGAGTGGATAATAAATTTGTTCTTAAAGCTCCATGATGTAAGATTTTAAGGTCACACTGCAGAAAAAAGCTGCACAAATTATTATGAAAGTCACTGTAAGAAAGAATTATCTTTTCTTCTTATGTTTCAGCATAAAAAATATTCAGAGAATATAGTAGAAAATAGTTAAATTACAAAATCTCTTAATTAATATATAACTTCTCAGAAAAAATTACAATTAGATTCGGAAGTCTGAATTCTTTGCAAATAACAGGACACAGAAGATAGATACCACCCCTGGCTACCCCTGGCTAAGCAATTCCTTCATCCATCATGGCTAAGTGACACCAATAACACAACCATCAGTACCTGAAAATTAAACTAGCAGAGACTCAGCATAAACATTCTGAAAGGCAAAGAGGGAAGGGATAAAAAAAAGAAGCAGCCAAGACATTTCAGAAATACTGTCCAAAGCAAACATCACAGTATGGTATTGTTCCCAGAAATGGAATATTATTGTTCCCAAATACAAGTGCGTTCTTAACGTTATGTAAGTGCAACTGATTCTCCACATACCACACATCTGACATTAATACCAATTACAGCTCAAACTGAACCTCAAATCAAAGTTGCAGAAAGACCATAAAGCTTAGCAGCTTTCTGGAACAGTATTAGTATGTTTCTCCTATTTCCTCCAAAATATCTTTGGTCTTGACACAGAGTGCTGAGCTGTGCTAGTGCTACTTACTTGATTTCTTATTATTGATCTCAGTAAAGATACTTTGTCCCTCCTTCAAACTTTACTGTGCAAATATTATTTAGCCAAGTTCCCATCTCCAAATTACTGAAAGTATTGACTTTTCACTCTGAAGTGTCTTTCACTATTTTAAAATATTCCTACATTTTATGGTTTTGTGGATTTACTATGGATTTGCTATGAAGAAAATAAACTAAATTTAAATGTCTGTGATGGGATGAGGTTACAGTAACTTCTATGGAGCACAGTTTCAGTTTACCATCAAAAGCTAAGACTCTTACATATGCAGAAGTCCCCACAGGTATGAACTTTGGACACTTTACACAGTGGGCTAGGTGTGTGAATGTACACATTCAGGTAGGCATGCTGGCCATGTCCAGTAGGACAGAGTATGTACATATCTTCTTAGTAACCTGGAATATAAGAGAACTACCTCTATGCAAGTTTATAAGACTTAAAATATGAGGAATACGTGCTTATGAGTTAACATTTCACATAGTAGTTGTGTACAAACAGCAAGGGATCCTGTTTAGCGTCTCCACCTCAAAGACTGTATAGTTGCTCCTTTGCATGTTTGCTCCAGTAAGCTCCTCCAAGCTCTGCAGAACCAGAACTAATTACACACATCTCCATTCCCACCCTTCCCCTGGTCTTCTGGTACAGCAGCTATGCAGGCTGAGGACAAGGACAAAAAAAAGTATCACATCTGACTTAATGAGCACATTTATCTTAAGGACTATCATTAGCTAAAAAGAACACATCACAGACATGTTCTGTGTCTTACGTTTTCTTCCCACTGATAGCAAGCCCAAAACACGGATTTGGCACTAACCTCTGTAACTAGAGAGCAGATGATAGAGAGCTAAATCAGACTTGATGATTCTTTCCTCCAGGGACACTTGAAAAGATGCATTTAAAAGAGATATGTTTTAAGAGAGAGAGACAAGACAACGTCAGTATTAGACGCCGGATGACACAGCACCCTGTCAAAAGTAGAAATAACATTGTGGCTCATCATGGCCTTCTTCAGAACAAACAGAAAAACCTTTCTTCTCACAGACCATTCAGCAGCAGAAGCTATGAGCACCAAAGAGGGAGGGGGAAGAAGGGGAAGAGGAAAAGAAAGAAGGGGAAGAAGGGGGCGGGGAAGAAGGAGAAGGGAAGGAAGGGGAAGGGGAAGAAGGGGAAATCTATCTCTCTGCGAGTGGAAACACTCCACTATTTTCAAATGACATTTGTTTCCCTTGATTTACACTCCTCTCTAGCCTCCCAGTACAACTATTAAATCTATATAGGTGTTTTTTATAAGAGCTTGCCAGGAAAAAGACCTAGTTACTGAAGCTCAGTGGGTTTGAGCTATTTTAAACTTTATGCACCTTGATTTACCTTAATTAAATGTCCTCAGAAACATTTGCAATTATGTGAAGCTGGGACCCTGAAATTAATTTCTCTCCAACAATAGTAACTAAAAATTGCAGACAGACAATGTAAGCTTAGGGGGACGAGGAAGTTTTCACGATGCAAGTCTAGTTTTCAAGTTTATTTAGATTCTTGACAGAACCAGGAACAAAATAGGACACTTCTGCATTCAATAAATAATAGCTTTCATATTATCATTCTGCTTACCACTCTCTTCTTTCTTTTTGTTTTTTGGTTGGTTGGTTGGTTGGTTGGTTGGTTGGTTTTTGTTTCTTTGGTTGGTTGGGGTTTTGGTTTGGAGGGGGAGTTGGTTTTGGTTAATTGGTTTGGTGGAATTTTTTGTGGTTTCCACTCCCTGGCCTTGACCCTGTCTCACTCACCCACCATTTCAAATAAAGTTCCATTATTTCCAACAAGCTATTCCTAACTTAGAAGTGTCAGACAATAATCTTTTTCGACACAGTACTCAGCACAGGGATAGAATGGGGCTTGCAAGTATCTAAATATTCTGTAAAGATGCAGAAATCGCAAGAAAAGTCCCTTGCCCTGCTTGTTATCTATTCTTACACACTTTTGGCTACTTTTCTTATTATAGCAGTGTTTTCTAGCAGTGCACACAACATGCTCTTCTGTCTATCACCTGTCAATCTAACTCACATCAAATTAGCAAAAAGAATAGGCTACTTTCTAAACATTCAGAAATGTGTTAAGGGATCCTCAAAACAAATATAATGCCATGTTACTCTTAAAAAAAAAGGCATATTTGAATTAGAAGGCATGCCACTCTTCAGCTTCTCTGGACTGTCAGAGATGAATAGCCTGTATTGAGCACTAAATCTTTTTAACTGGAAAATAAATGGTCTTTCAGCTGTAGCTGTGTACAGTGTCAGTGACATCCAGTCACCTGTTCTGTTCACTGCAGCTGTGGATTCTGCTGGGATCTCTTGGGGATGGAGCTTAGTCTCTCTTTCCTGCTAAAAATGACAGTCAGTTGGCTTAAAATGCTTTCTCAAGAACCTGTGATGCTCTGAATGTATCTGTTAATCACATACTCATTAACATCCAGCCTTGAAAATACATATAAGAACATGTCAAATTATGAATACACGGGAGTGCAAATATATTTTAGATTTTGTATAAAAGCTTGCAAAAATTTGTTTACTGTATTTCTTTTAGTTTCAAATAAAGAGCCAAAAGCTCTTCATATTTCACAGAATCATAGAATTCTGGAATATCTCAAGTCAGAAAAGACCTACAAAGATCACTGACTCCTACTCCCTTCTCCTCGCAGGACTATCTAAAATTAAACTATATGACTAAGAGCATCATCCAGACACTCCTTGAAATCTGACAGGCTTAGAGCCACAATCACTGCCCTGGGGAGCCCATTTCAGTGACCAACCATCATCTCAGTGAAGATCATTTTTTTCATGTTCAATCTGAACTTCCCCTCCTGCAGCTTCATGCCATTTCCTGGTGTCCTATCACTGCTCACAAGAGAGAGGAGATCAGCATCTCCCCCTTTGCTGCCCCCATAGAGGAAGCTGGCGGCTGGCATGGGGTCACTTCTCAGCCTTCTCCAAGCTGAACGAGCCATGTGACCTCAGCAGCAAATTGTAAGTCTTGCCCTCAAGGTTGTCAAATTTTTCCTTCATCTCAAAATGAAAGTAGAACTTTAGGAGTACTTTGTTTCTTGAACAGTTTTTTGTCAGAAAGGCAAAAGCCAAAACATACAATAGGGGCATAATGAAGGTCTAGTTCCCCCTTTCTTTAGAGGTGTAAATTTACCTAAGAAGACAGTATTTCTAGTCCCTATGAAAGACACCAACCAGACCAGCCTTATTCAGTAAGGTCTTCACCCTTGTCACCTTAGCAATCTTCTTGCACATCTCAACAATTCCTGGAACAAGCCTCCCTAGAGATAAGCAGGAAATGAAACACACTGCATCCCCCTGAATCCCCCAGGCTTGACAACAGTTACACTTGGTGGGAGATTCACTACAGCCTGCATATGAGTGCAAGTTTTGTGCATGCACAAAACACAGACAACATCCCCCAGCTAGTTCTGTGGGATTACAGAAACAGTCTTCAGGCTCACACTGTGGTCATGTTTAGCCATTTAAGGCAGAGAACTCTGCCCAAGTGCTCCCTAGTCCATTAACCCACTTGCAGAGAGAGAGAATTTGTGTTTCTCTCTGTGCATGCGAGCAACAGAAAGTATGAGCGCACAAGCAACTGAACTAGATCAAAGTGGTATTTTATTTATATGGGCTTAGTGAAAGCTGGGATGTCAGGTTGGACAGACACGTTCAATGTTTACACTTTCCTTCCAGTTTCCTCTATCTTGACTTCTTTTCTTTTGCTAACACATATGCTTTCTACCTGAAGGATCTATGTAGTCACTCTGGAAACACTAAAATCCAAACCCATGCTTTAAAGTGAGTCCCACATTGTCAAAATGCAATAAATCTGTAAGAGACATTCTCATGCATCTGGAAGAGATGTTCTCACCTTACAATGCCTGAAGTGCAACCATCTTTTAAGCTCTCAAATTGGACAGAACATGTCAGATCTACTTCAGCTGTTACTTCTGCTACTGTACCACAGCGTTGCTGCCTCAGCTTAAAAAAATGCTATGAAATAGTACTGGGTTGTCCTGCTTGCTGCCATAAGCCTAACATATCTCAAGCAGAATTCCTTGTCTCTTGATTACCCACTAGCTTCATTTGTATAACCACTTCTGATTTATGGAAGCAAACAGTAGATTCTGCTTTTACAGACTGATATTAATTCAATATCAGTAATTATTATCTGGTTGGGAGAGAAGCAGCTAGATTTTAATCACTACTTAATATGGCAACTAACTAGGTTGCTTTTTCCACAATATCATCAAACATGACCAATTTAAACTCTGAAAAACTGAAATCTGCAAAGAATTCAAATTAGTATCTAACTAGTTTAAAAGGTAAGTGATTAAGCACTCAGTCAAGAATGGAACATTTTCCATCAAGCAGACTGAAAGTCTTCATACTTACTAAACTTAACTAAAATTATTTCTTGAAATCAGTTCATTTCTTCTATCAACTGTAATTTGTGTTTTATTTAGAATCTGTAAAAAAAATTATCTTTTCAGACCATGAGATTGTAACTGGCCCAATTTTCACACAGTGAAGGGCGAGGGGGTGTGGATAAGCTGATGGCTGTTTTCATTTGGTTCGTTGCTGTTTTAAATTAAGGTTCAACACTCTGATATTGAGACAGGCTCATGCCAACAACTATTGCAGAAACTTCACAAAATGGATCAAACAAAAGACTTAAGACCCAGCCTTAGAAATCCGTCTTCCACTGTGTGGAAGCTGTCAGTTGGAAACTGCAGTGTTTTTAAGAGGTGAACAAATAGTTGCTAAGATTAGATCACCTAACTGATTTTCACACGTGATTTAAAACAGGATATGAGCCCATGTCTCTGGAAACGTAAAACCAGAACTTCAATCTGCACCACTCTCATCCTTGGAATTAATGCTTTAATGAACAGTTATGCCACCCTTCCAAAGAAGAAACGAAGTCATGGCCTTTACTTATTCCTGCTAACACTGACAATTTTGAAGTTCTAGCGTGCGTCAAATTCTCAAGGGAGGAGCAAATTTCACATAACAGCACAGAACTCTTTTTATTTAAGTTTATGCATCTAGCTTCTTAGAATATGCAGAAAGCAAAGAATAGTACAAAACCATCTCACACTTCTTATTCTTTTATACAAAACAACTTTTATGTAAAAACATAGCCAAAATGTAACATTTTAAAGCTGTTTGCAGCAACTCTGAAGTTTATCATTAGCCTCTACACTTTCATCATATCACAAAGAGATAAATGCACACATTTCCCTGAGCAGTGGTGGAGAGGAAGTATATAATCTCCTACTGCAGGTTATGCCTTAGTCATGGGACTCAGCCTATAAACCCCTCACAAATTGAATAAGTAATTCATTTTGAAGAAAAAAAATAATCTATAGATCAGGTAAATTTGAATTACAGTATTTTTGCTAGTGAAAAAATTACCACAGCTACTGTCTCAACAAAGTCAAGAGAAAGGACAGCTAAATCCATCTTCGCAAAAAAGGGAAATTTCATTTGTTTTCTGCACTGAAGTTCTCCCAATTAAATGGGTGATTTCCTTTTTTATGCCTGCTGAATTAAAAGACCCAAAACTCAAAGCAACACAGAAACAAATCCAAAACCAGAAAGAGGACAGAATTGAAACAGTGGTTTTAAAATAACAGCTGGTCTTTTAACTTGAAAAGGCTATCAACTTTGAAGATGTATAAAAAAGTGTGCAGGAACCTGGTGGGCTAATCCTTTCAGAATTTCATACAGACCTACATGTCTTAAACACACAACACACAGGTACATCATGTAAAGCCACTTGCTTTTCTGAGTAGTATGAATGCCCAGGACACAATCTCAAACAGATTTATCTGGAGAAAAACTAAGTAAACTTACTTTAAACTTCTGTGGACTGCATACACGCCGCATCAAAAAAATTGCAGTATACTTTTCCAGCATGTTAACCTATCATTGCACTCCTTCTGACTCGGCTGTAATCCAGCCAGGCCTGCAAATGACTTTGACTGAGTGTTAAAACCTTTGTTAAGTAAAAGCAAGGCTGCTGAATCAGTCAACTGACCACTTGCCAACTGTCTATATTTAGAAGAAACTGTTCCTCCAAGTATTAAATTTACTATTTTTTGTTGCTTCATAAAAAGTCAAATATATTCCAAGCAGAGCAATTCTGCTTCCCATATATCAAAAAAACAACAACAAAAAAACCCAAACAAAACAAAACAAAACAAAACAAAACAAAACATTTTTTAAAAGGGGGAAAAAAAAGAAAAAAAAAAGAAAATGAAAAGTTCCTTTCTTTCCTCCTATCCTGCTGACTGCAGGAGAGCACACAAGGTTGACCAAGCAGAATATGCCTTTCTCTGTTAGCACACTTGCTAGACTCCATGTCTCCACTTATTTCAATGAGTTAGAAAAGCATGGTAACATCTGAAGAAACAATGCAGAGGTTTCTCCTTCGTACCAACTCATCTTTGCTCAGGGGTCTTTAATCACTCTTGTAAAAGAGCAAGAGACTATTTCTTAACTATAATTTGTAGCACAACAAGATTAACCATTAGGGAAAAGGACACATTAGCATGACATTCTGTCACTTAACCAGGCACTGTATACAGAGCCACTTACAAACAGAAAAGAGAATCAAAATTTTGTCAATTACAAGAAGACATAAACACAATTATTGCTATCAAAATATGGCAATAGCAAAGTTTCGTAACTGGTACAAAAGCAGTAAATCATGTCAGGTGTACTGCAAAATCTCACTGGGCTCTGGACAGGAGCTGACGTAAGGAGGCTTAACACTAATAAATTGAGTCTAGAGGGGAATGTACAAAAGCAGGTTATGACTGTGCAGGATGGAACTGGGCCAGTGCATTAGATCTATTACACATTATTCAGTTATTGTCAAATGATGCAGAAAGAAGGAAAGAGAACTATCTGACACCATCCAGACATCACTGTTTTCCGAAATGTTCCTAACCTTTTCACTGTCCATCCTCTGTCCTTATTGTGCTTCAATCTATTCATATCTGACTAGAAAAAGTGACATCATTCCAGTTGTTAAGGATCTGTCTAACTGTTGCTGGCACCAGGCTTCTTCTTTGGAGAAAAACAATATAACAGGAAGATTATCGAGTCATTTAAGCTCTGAGCATGATCTCCCTCTGGCAAACAGGACTTTGGTGATGCTCCCGTCCTGTCCCTTTCACACTAAAGTCCCACACCACCTCCACACCTTCCTGGAAGAATCTCACCATACACTCCAAACCTGACCTTTTACACCATCTCCTTTTAGCACACCTCTTTCTCACAAGGACATATGTAACAGATATATAGGGGTTAATAAAACTATCCTGCCCATCACTTGGGTCCGCAATCTTGGCATCCTGTTCATCATCCTGCCTGTTGCGAAATCCCACAGTGTTTTTTTTGTCATCAACCTCTCCTGTCTACCCTGAGAGCCAAAACACTGGCTATCATTACCTGATGGTTTAATCACAGAAATGTTATTTGTCTTCAGCAGAGGTAACCTAGTAGCTTCCAGAACCACACTATGGAAACTCTTCCCCTAGTCTGTGGTTCTGACCCTGTCACATCAGCTCTGTCCATACATGCTCTCCGGGCTCTCCTTGATCCCACACATTAAACAGAATCCCTAAACTACATTTTGTAACCTTTTCAAACCTTCCTCTGCTTCATCCATCATCTCCTATTCAATAATAAAATGTTAACATTTATCTCCAGCCAGTCAGTAGCAGAGGAATGGAAAGAGTAATCAGATTTTCTCATTTCCTCCTATGTTGTCCCTATGCTTAAAGACACCAACCCCCACAATCTTCCTTTTTCTAACTAACTACACAAAGATGCTTTTCGAATTTATTTCTGTGTATAACAATTAACAAAGGATGCGAGCTACACATGCAATGATTCAACACCCAAAAAGTTATTCAGGATAGAAATTTGGCTTAATCTTGATTAATCTGATGTACTTCACCCCCTCCAGTGGAAAACCCACCACGATGTGCTTTATTCTTCCATTTCCATTCTTCTTTTTTCTTTTTTTTTTTTTGGTGAAAAAGGAGAAAATATCACTGCACCAGAGACTAATGAAAGGCAAGGTATGCAGGCTATCATTTTAAAATGTTATTTCTGTCCTCTAAAACAAACAAAAAAAAATCAGGAAAAGCATTTTAATTTTCAGCTTCTGCTACATGTCTGTTGCCTGTATGGTTTTAGTGAAACTATAAAAGGCTATTAAATAATTCAGCATATTTTCCTTACAACTGTAGGCTGTTTT
Source organism: Streptopelia decaocto (assembly GCF_964273445.1). Classification (NCBI taxonomy): domain Eukaryota; kingdom Metazoa; phylum Chordata; class Aves; order Columbiformes; family Columbidae; genus Streptopelia; species Streptopelia decaocto. The sequence continues at coordinate 26,977,707 of NC_138657.1, forward strand.
CTAAAGTAGTTTTATATATGTTCATCCAATACAGGTTTTATTTTGGTTTGCTTGTATAGAGGGGCTTCCATTCCTTCCTCTGGGACACTGCTCTCCTAGCTAAAAGACCTCATTTTCAGGAAATATTCTCTTGTTATTAAACCTCTTCTGAGCAATTTGCAATTTCTTATTTATACCTATGTACATAAATGAATGATTTATTCTTTGCATTGCTTTTAGTACCCCATAGATCCAGACTGCTCTCATGTCTCAGCTCAGCAGTAATTTAAGAAAGCTTTATGTTTAGTTCATCTTTATTTCCTTGGAAGTCAATTCTTTAAACCATTTTGTTATGATTCTCTGAATTCTTTCTCCAGTTAAGAAATATTTTTGGTTATATAATACCCAAAACACAAGGAAGCATTCCACTACAAATTCCACAATGATGATGAAAAAGATACCGAGTCTAGAGGACATAACCCTCCCTAGTAAAGATGTGCACGTTTGTATAAACACACAGAGGTCTGTTACTGCTTTACTATGCAATATGAAGGTTTCATCCCAAAAATCACATTTTTAACACTTATATCACCCTACAATCATGTCTTACTTGCATTACAGTGACACTCCCATCTCCATCTTGCTATTTTCATGCTCTCAGATTGTTCTCCTCATATTGAATGTATATTTGGAATTACTCTTCAAAAGAATGTCCCACACTATTTTTCTAATCATTTCACTCATCTCTGTAAGGCCTGTAACAAGTATCTGCTCAGCACAGCTCACAACTATTCTTTGTTTAAATATTTATCTCAGAATTATATTAGCACAATGTTTACTCTTTTTTCCACATTACTAATGAACCCTGACTCTGAAGTTCATGCTGCAGAGTACATGGATTCTTCTGACTGATTTAAGGAACCAAAGGTTAATCGGCTGGAAGACTCTGATTCTGCAACATTTTTAGGTTTCCAACAGGAGTCAGGAGTTTTCCTTTCTGCGACTCTTGTTACCAGTGGTCATCAGTGCCCAGACCACTGGATACTTTATGGTGCTCTGTAAATATCTCTACTCAGACTAACAACTCTTCTATTAACTACACCTTTAAGTAGCTTTTTTACTGTTTTATAAATAATTCATCATGTATATACTCACTTACACATGTGAGTTTTCCAACTGAAGTCAACATCATTACTCATAATTCTGTACATTCTGTACATACTGTAGGTGCCCTGCTAAATGGAGTAAAGTCCCCTGTGAGCTGCTGGATTAATGCAAAGAAGATACATGAGAGGGCGAAACTTGATTCTTGTCTTAATGATTGAAAGTTTTTTTACCCCACTGCTAAGATAAGATAAGATAAGATAAGATAAGATAAGATAAGATAAGATAAGATAAGATAAGATAAGATAAGATTTCCCAGAAAATAACTTCTGCTTCACTTCCATAATGTTTTTGACTTCCCATAAAGCCATCACATTATTCCAGCTAAATCAAATATTATTTTCAAAGTAACCACTAATATAACAAAACTCCAGACAGGCAAATAAAAGGTAATATGAACAGACACGCAAGTGACTCAGCTTGTTTTTAAACTGTGGTCAAATACATCTGTTCAAATCATGCCATCATCACTAACTGTTCTTTGAACTTCTTCACCTCAGAAACAAGCACAACATTCATTTTTCTTATCTGTCAAAGTAATGCCTTGGAAGCCTTTTTTACTGTTCTCAAGGGCATCTCCCTGGTTATGGGCCCAGCCCTCACTTTGGGAAATGTCCAGTCACACAGTCCAATTTTTCTCTGGGCACGTCTGTCTCAGGGCATGATTCCCTATTTGACCAGTGTATTATTCTGCCAGCTGTAACATTGCTCTAGAATTATAATCTCTTTTCTTATGGCAGCAAGGGATTAAAGGAACTTGAAGTTTTAGGGGGTTGGTTTTTATTGTTCTGGGTTTTGTGGTTTTTATTGTTTGTTTGTCCTAATACTGTTAACTGCTGAAGATGACACAGCATTTAGAAAGATTATGTCCTCAGCTAATCTGCTACTCTCTGCAGAGGGAGGACCATCTTTCAACTGCTAGTTTGAAGCAGTTTACTGCAGGATGTGGATATCTCAGTATCATCTGTGCACTAAGCCCTTTCCCGGGCTCATTCTGTCCTCTTTGACTTCCCTGAAGCCATAATATGAAGCATTAGGCTCTCCATTAAGCAAAGACCTAAGGCCAGGGAAAAAGTACTGGCTGGCAGCCATTGTCTCAGCATCTCTCAGGGGAAATTCTGTCAATTTCTTATTCTTTTTTTTTTAATTCTTACAGCTTCTTTCTTGACAGACTCTGCCTATTTAACTTCTCACAGTCATTCAGCTTTACTGCAGTCTGAAGCATGAGATTACTTGAAAAATACCAAACTTAACTACCTCATGCAGCACACAGTATTTCACACCAGAGAATTCCTAAAGAAATAATTCTGAATTTTTACTTCTCTATTTAATTGCCTTTAATATTTTGATAATCATTTTGATAATCATTCTAAAGATACACCCCTGAAGCCTCCAATTTTTTATTTATTTTTCTAATTAAATTCTACAAAATTATGTATTGACTGATTAGTCACTCTTCTCCCACTTGAGGGCTTAGCTGTGCCTCGAAGATTATAACCTACAGAGAGACAGGCTGAATTGCCACCAAACATACCAATAACATAAGAAATTGGGGAAGAGACAGCAAGGTTTTGTGAAGTATGACATTTTTGTAGGAAATCTTTTAAAGTTCTTTGAATAATTCAATAAGCATGCAGAGGAAGACAAACTAGGCAATGCTTTGTACTTGAGTCTCCAAAAATATTACTCAAGAGTTTCCTAGAGGCTAGCGAAGAACCTAAATCACCAAAGAAAAAAAGAGATGTAATCCTCTTATGGCATAATAAAGAACTAAAAGTTAGGAAAGAAAGGACAGGAACAAATGGCCAGTTTTCACAATTAAGGAAAAATATCTGTGAAGGATTCTTCACAAGGAAACGTGCTGGGATATGTGCTGTTCTTCATATCCATAAATAATAAATAATATTACTTCCAGTAGAACAGGCAGGCAAATAATGAGCTGACAAAAGCTGCAGACAATACCAGATTATTCAGGAGAGTCAAATTTAAAACTACCTACACAAGAGCTGCAGAAGGGACTTATGACACTGAGGGACTAGGTAATAAAACAGTAAATGGAAATAAGGACAGTGAAGTGCAGACTAGTGAAAATATGAGGAAACAAGCCCATCTCCATTTTTAACTATATTTGGGTACCATACACAGTCAGATCGGCTTTAAAATGGGTTTTACTAAGCAGAAAAAACATCATGTATTCATTTTAAATTTAACTCTGAAAGCATCAGAAAAATTCTTTCTGACAGTAAAATAAATAAGTAAGTAGAATATACCAAGAACTCTTAAGAAAAAACTAAAATGCTGCAATACTACTGTCAGTCTTTTACACACTCATGTCTCAAATACAGCAGGCAGTTCTGGGCTCCACAACTTTCAAGGGGCTGATAAAATTATAAAATCTTCAGAGAGAGGCCACAAGGATGAGTAGAGTGATAGAACAGTGTGTACGAAGGAGCAACAGAAAAACTTAGCTTGGAAATGTTTGGGAGAAGAGATAGGGGATATGGTAATAGTGAACACCATGGAGAAAGTGAACTAAAAATAGTCACTCAAGAATTAAGAACCATGGAACACCCATCAAAATTGTTGGCCAGATGGTTTAAAGCAAACAAACAGGGATATTGCCCCAGTCACACAGAGCACATAATAAAATTGTAAAACTCACTGTCTCAGGGATTTTGTAGAAGCCAAAGCATAATTGATTCAGGGAAAAAAAAAAGGCCAACTGTATGGAAGATAGCTCTGGCTTTGCCTAACATAGTACTTCAGATATATATTTTTTAAATCAGTACAGGCAATCACTGAGAATGTTCTATGACTACATGACAATTCACAAAAGGAAAATTCATTGTTCTTAAAGAAAAAAATAGCCTAATGGAGACTTAATTATTAATAGATAATACACAGATAATTTTCTTCTCTAACAATCAATGAAGGTACACAATACAAGAGTCTTAGAAAACCAAAAATGCCCAAGGCCTTTGTGTGGTATACTCTGAGGCCAGAATTTGCTTCATGTGGAAAAACAGCCTTGATTAATGTTGTGGCTGGAGCCAGACCCAAATGAATAGGGAAGCAGTTGCAGTAATGGTTTCTCCTGCACAGTTTGGAGCTATTGTTCATGAGTAAAGAAAATTTTCCTTTATTCATGCTGAATAGTACTCATGTAGTCAGTACACTGTAATCAGTTTAACGTAACAAGATTACCTATGGTGTGATACTAGCGCTCTAACATCATCAGGCCTCTGAGATATGACAGTGGAGCCTTAGCGTGTTCCACAGATACAGCTGCAGCACCACAGCAATACACAGCAGCTCATTAGTTCTGGGCCATTTGCCCATTTAGCCAGGCAGCTTTACCTTACATTGGTGACAAACCAAACATAGCCCTTTGTTTGCCCTCAACTCAGTATATGGCTACCTTGTAGCAGCACAGAAGGCTTCTCCACTAAAGGCTTGACCAGGCAGGACAGAAAACACTCCATCAGCCGTCTGTGTTGCAGGACACAATCTTCAATTACTCTGGGTTACCTTTTTCCAGGCTACTGTGGTACAGGATTACTTGGCAAATGGAAGTCCACCTATAAGATTTGTTCTGAACTGGACACACTAGTGCTCAGGTGCTTCCTCCTCAGCTGTGTTCAGCTGACATAACAATGCAATGAAAAATCACACTCTGAAAGACATTTTCCCCCACAATACTCTTCCCTGTAGAGGAGACCTCCTCCCAAATGTGTTTTTCTCCCGCAGTTCAGAAGGTACAAAGGGAAGTCTGTATTTCTTTTGAAAAGCCACTTTGCAGAAATAAAAGGGGCTACTGTTCAGTTGCCATGCTCCCTGTTTCATCTAAATTAGAGAAATAATATTACCTATTTTCCATTAATCTCTTGAGATTGTAGTTTTCCAGACAACTCCTTTCTGATTATAACAGCCACTCAGAAATATTAATGCAGTATTTGCTTTTAGCAGTAAAATCGAGATGTTCTTACTGCATGCCATTTATTAATGGTGTAGAGGGGACCACTATCATAACATAATTAATGTCTATTAACATTAAGTAAGACTAACTTTGACGTACTCAAGCAGGAAACTTGTCAAAACCAAATCTCCCGTTCAAATGTTGCAATAGATGACATGCTGATGTGAAAACGTATTACCTATTTGTCACTGCATTATGCAGTATCTTTTAACAGGGCTACCAAAATTCAGTTTGTTTACATGAAAACATAATGGAAACACTTTATAAACTCCTAAAAATATACAGTAAAGCAACTTAGCTGGCATGTGATCAAGATTACGTACTTCATGTTTACTGTTAACGTTTGCCAACACAGTTAAATATTAAGGGAGCCACCAAGGGATTTATTTTGTCTTCAGTTTTGCCAGTCCTCTAAAAAATGCCTTAATTCTCTGATTTCCAACATGTGTGACAACAAAAGATAGTACAACAAACCATCCTTTAAAAATCATTACATAAAGAGCATGATGGCCATCAGAGAAAGAGGATCTTGGTTTTTTGATCGCTCACTCTCTAGAGATTCATAACAGGTGTATGGAACTGGGAAGACCCTGCTATTCTAATTATCAACAATGAAGTTTACATTCAGCAATCCTCCAAAGCATGGGGAGGAGACCCTGCAAGTCCCAAGTGCCCAAAAATATAGGGCAATAGTACCATCCACTGAAATTTTTTTCCTAACTCATTATTAATCCTATAATTGAACATGCTTCTTAGAGCTGGGATAGCTAGCAGGAGTGCAGGCTGCCCATGAAAGCATAATAACTGCAAAATGAAGTTGTGCACAGAAAATCAACCCCTACAATTGGAAACAAGCTGGCATAAGACCATCCCAGTCTCAAAAACATCCTACCTTCGCAATGCACGTAAGGGAAAATGACAGCACACACTATCTGGGGCCAGATTATCAGTCACTGTAAACAAAATAAATGCACTGCAGTTTCAGCACAACCCTACCAACAGAGTCATTCCAGAACAGGACCTATATGTCTGCACAATTCCTAGCACAATATTAACTACCTATGGCAGATGAGACACCATTACAGGGCTGGTCCTCGGCCACCTGAGCATATTCCTCAGTTATTTTAAGTCTGGCTTATCCAAACTTATCTCCTGCTCCTAGTGACACTTAGACCACAGAAATGGCAGTTTTTTCCATTACTGCTGATATTTCTTCCCCATTCCGCTGCACAACTTGATGCATCTGAAAGTAACTGCAAATGCGCAAATAATCCCAAAATGGCACGCTGCCATCCCCCACATGCCTGTCAAATATGGGTTCACATATTCGTAAAGTGGAGTATTATTCAGCAATAACTAGAGGGCAGAAAGGTGTGAGAAGAAAATGCACCCCCAGAACATGCTCCAGCCGACGCAAAGGTCACAAGCCCCATCCTCTCCTCACTGCCCGCCCTGCTGAGGAACGCTGCTGAAACACTCCGAGAAGTTTTGGGGAGCATCCGCGGCTGCCTCACCCGGGGCTGCGGGGGAAGAGGCCGATGTCGGCAATTACCGGCAACTCGGGCGAAGTTTTCTGCCCGCGGCGCCCCGCCGTGACTCACCAGTTTGGACTGGGCGCGCTGCAGGAACTCCTCCATGGCGCCGGCCGGCAGGACCGCCGCGCCGCGCCCCGCCGCGCCGCACCGCACCGCACCGCGCCGCGCCGCACCGCGCAGCGCTCCTGCGCTGTCCCCGCGCTGCCCGCTCTGGAGCGCGGCCCCGCCGCCCGCCCCGCCCCGTCCGCCGCGGGCGGTGACGTCAGGCCGTGCCGCAAGGGCCGGCGCGGAGGGGCGCGGCAGCGGCGGGAGTCGCCGAGCGGCCGGACCCCTCCCGCGCAGCGGGGTCGCGGTTCTCCCTGTTCCGCGCCTCCCGTCAGGCCCTGACAAGCTCTGATTTGTGGCGTTTCAATAGCGTGTGGCCGAAATAAAGGGCACTCTAAGACCCGCCTCGGGGTGTCAAAGCAACAGGTACGAGCTAGTGGCTGCTGCTGGTCCTTAGGCGGGAATTTCGCGGTTTCCCATTTTACAGATGGTAAAACTCAACAATGCAGAGCTCGTGGGCATCGGGGCAGAGGCAGTGGCCGTTTCGGGGTCTCCTTACCGCAGAGGCATAAGCTCTGGAGGTACAGTCCAGGCTCCAGAAACCCCGACTGCTACTTCAGAACTAGGATCCTTTCTGACTATAGCGCCCACATTTAATATCTATCCAACTGAACAGCTCATGAAGGAGCCTCCTACCATAGCACCCACTTTATAGAGATGTCAGAGAGCTGGAGTCCCTGTCCAGTTCTGTAGATGTTTGTAGAAGGTCATGCGATGAGTGTAGACTAGACCAGGAAATAAATTGCAGGATTCAAAGCTTCTCTGATGCTCTCACACCACTAGTATTCACCAGTGTGTTTACTTTGCCTGCTGTAAATAACTAACCTGAATAGTACAGATTCACTGGTCCGATCAAGTTGTGTCTTACTGAGGAGTTACCGATGGCTAATTATTAATAAATTCACTGCTATGAGATCTGGGATTTTTTTCTCTTGTGTGTTATTTTACAGCTCATTGAAGATATCACGATAAAAGCCAAAAGCTCTTGCTTCCTTAATAACAAACTTTTTCTTATGAGTGTAATTCACTCATATTTGATTTGTTAATTCTTTCATGATATCTTGCAGATGCTATCACTGAGTTGCCTGTCATGATCAATCTATTCTGCCTAGTCATACCTTTGTGTCCCAAAGTGTTCTGGGCAACAGGAAAAAAAAAATCTATATCATAACCATTTAAAACTGAAAGATGAGTCTTCATTAAAATATTTGAGTGGACTGAAGTACCATGCAAATGGCATGAAACAAAGTATTGTAAATTACAGTGTTCAACAGGGGGAAAAAAAAAAAAGATTCTGCTACATTTACTGGAACTCTTTTTTCTTCTGAAACACATTAGTGTGTTTCAGAACTCTATCTGAATTTGAGTTTTCCCATTATTCTATAGAAAAGTAGGTCTCTTGAAAGATTACAAGTTTTGCCCAACATATTCTCATATTTGTAACTTGACATTTAAACTAAATCAAAAAGTATTTCAATAGAGGACTTGCTGTGTAATTTGAGATGCAGAGATGAGGTCTACTGAAAATGCTTTGCCAAGTAAGAAAACAACATGATCTTGCAAAAAATGGGGTATAGTATATATTTCCTTTCAACAAAGTCTGCAAAACAAGGTAAAAAAATGGAGCTTGCTACAGCAGCTAAGCTGAAGTTTAGAAAACTGATGTTTAAAGGGGTCATTTTTGCTGCAGACTTATTTAAAAAAAAAAAAAAAAAGAGAAAAATTATGTCAGAAGTCAGACTCGGGACAGCAAATAGTTGGAGAATAAAAAGCTGAATTTCCTAAACAGCCAGCGAAGTTGTGTTCTTATGCCTCATACCAATAATCACACTCCCATATACTGTAAATAAAGTGTTTTGAGTAATTACTTCTTAGTACATCCAGTTTATAGGTGTCTATATGTGGTTATGGAAAGAGCTGGTAAATTTACCTTATCCAAGCAGTCTTGCACTGAGCTTAGAAGAACCCTGTGGATTCTTTGCTGTACACATACTGGGAGTCCAGAGATGGAGCCAACAAAGCTGTGTTGAAAACAAAACAGAATGTGCCTGAGCTCCCTGAAAATATGTGAAAGTTATCTTTTTGAAACTGTTTTCAAACAACTTGTTTGCTACCATAATTATTGTACAAGTTAGACATTGCGAAATTAATTATTCACATCCTGCTGTGCAAAACCATGAACAGAGAATTACTCTTTGTATTTGCTTAATGTTTTATAGAAATTCCTTAGCCTTAGATTCTCCTCTTTTCTACCTGCTTTGCAGCCACTGAATTACTTGTGCTTTACTGAAGCTTAAATTTGATATTACTTGGGACGCAGATTATTTTTCTTGTTTATCTTTCTGAAGTAGCTAAACAAAACCAGTTCACAGTCATCCAGAAGCTCTTCCTAGGGGGTGTCCTTCCCTTAATGTGTGTAACAATTCCTTATGAGATCAGCTGGAATCATGTATGTGTCCCAAAGTGAGAATTTGCTCCATATCTCATTCACAATTAATGATAAAGTAACCGACTTGTTGATCAATGCTGAATTTTTGTGTGTTCATAAGCACATTTGCAAACCTCTTGTCACACTGAAGATATTAAGCCACTGAACTGTGAGTTTTACTCTGTAAATTTGTGTGGTTTTGAAAATGTAAATACAAATATAATGTCAGTGTAAATGTAAATACAAATAACATCTCCTGAAAGAGAATATGGTTTGAAAGTGCATGTTTCTTTATTCTCATGACAAAGGAAAAGGTTTTGGTTTTTATATTTCAGCCATTATTAAAGCATGCAGGAATATATAGTGACTTTGCTGTATCATTTTTCTGTGTCCTGAAAAAAATATAGGAGCAGGAGCAGAGGAAGAAGCTCCAAGCTGCTCTGCTAAGGAGAATGAGAGGAAAGGGATGGCATGGCCGCAAGACAAGGGGGAGGAAGCAGTGTGGCTGGGGATGGCAACCCCACCTGTGCCGTTCACAACACCGAGACTTTCTCTGCGGTTGTCAGATCTTTATTTTCTTTTACTGCCTGATAACCACTCCTAGCAGGCTGGAAGCCCTAGAGGGCCAGCTCATGCCCCAGCTGCTGGCCCAGCCCTGGTTTCGGCAGCTCCTGGGCCGTTCTTCTAGCGCTGCTGGCTGGGGGGCCTCTTCGGGCCTGGAGAAGAGTCCTCGGGGCTGACAGCCTTCCTCTTCAGGGCTTGCCGTGGCCCGGCAGAGCTGCCTTCTCTACCCCGGCTGGAAGAAGATGGATGTGGACCAGCGTCGTCAGGCTCCTCCTGGGGCTCTGCCTGCAGCCCAGGGATAGGAATTGGGGCAGAGGAAGGGCTGCGGGGCCCGTCCTGAAGGGCAGCTGCTGAGGTGCTGGGGAGGAGGTCCACGTTGGCGCCTTCAGAGCTGTTGGAGGAAGCTGGGCCAGGCGTGGGAGATCCTCCTTGGGAGACAACGGGGCCAGGGGCAGGCACGCGGCTGCCTTCCCGCTCCCCGGCAGCCTGGCCGTCCTCCAGGCCCAGCCGACGCTCAGCCTCCCTGCTGCAGAGTTGCGCAGCGACGTCAATCAGCTGGTGCACAAACGTCGCCGCTCGGTTTTGGAGGGTGGCCTCCAGCAGCTGCACCAGCTGATCTTCATCCAGGCCAAAGAGGAGCAGCATGGGGGTGATGAGCGCCTCCACTGTGCCTGCCCGGGAAGACCGTGTCCCAAAGAGCCGGTGCAGCTCCTGACGCACCCAGCTCAGGACGGGCTGCAGGAGAGCTGGGTGGTCCTGGAAAAAAGAGGCCCGCACCCTGGGCCGGAGCCCACGCAGAGCCGCCCCGGTCACCATCCCCACAGGCCATGCTTGTCTTGCTGCAGCTCTGCGGGCAGCTGCATTTGCAGGAGCTCGTCCCGCCTGCCGGCCAACAACTGCTCCTGCCCCAGGTGCTGGGATGACGTGCTCCTGGAAGTCGTCATCCCCCCGCACGGAGTGCAAGATGGATGTCACCCTCCTCTTGCACAGGGGGCACTCAGGCTTGCTCTCAGTCCACCGCACGATGCATGGGTAGCAGAATTGGTGGAGGCACGGCATCACGTAGCTGGCCTCCTCCCAGCTCTCCAGGCAGATGGCACAGCGCGTGTCCAGCTCCGAGGCCATGGTCTCCATGTCCTTCGGTGGGTTGGCGGGAGCTGTGGGTGTCGAGCTGCTCCCTCTCACCAGTGCTGCAGCAGCCGGTGTCACACTAGAAAACCAAGAGAGGCCACAGTTGTTGGCTGGCGCAGGGAGAGCTGCAAGAAAAGCCCAGGTGCCTCCAGAAGGAAAGCCTCCCAGCTCCCCAGGGTGAGCTGTCCCTGCCCAGCTCACCTCTGCTGCCGCGAGCGAGCCGCCTCCTGCCTGCGCCGCTTGCCTGATCCTGGCAGGGCCCAGCAAAATCCTCCAATGGCTCTGGAGTTGCCACTGAGAGTTGCAAGGAACAACTCCCCGAACACAACACCAGCACCGACAACAGCCTCTCTCAACACTCCAAACCGCGCCAACTCACTCGGCTGGAGTGCAGTCACGAGACAGCTGGGTGACGCTCAGCGCCCGGCTATAAGCTGAGAGGGACGCCTGGTCACAATGGACTGCTCGGCAACGTCATAGTCCATCACGACATGACATCAGAGCCCGCCTCAGGAGAAATCTTAGAGGAAGACCAGCATCTTCTGTCCTGCCTCTGGCTTCTATTTATCTGGACTGAGACATAAGACTCTGTGTATCTATCCATGCCTTTAAACCTCTTTTCATTTGTAAGACCGAATGATCCATTTCCTATTTCATATGTGACATTAAAAGAAAATTAAAAAATAAAAATATAGAACCCCCAACACCTCACTAGAAAGCTTGCTTTTCCTCTATCCAAAGAAAACTCCGAAAAACTCAGAGGACGGCTAACCACCTAACTCCTCCCGATTTTCAGGAAGAATGACATCTACTATAGCCCTTGTTCTTCTGTCTTGTCCTTTCCTTGTCTTCTTCGTACATGTTAGTAAATCAGTTAAATTAGTAAATGCCTAAGTTATCTGAATTTTATCTAAACCAGGGATAAGCAGGCACAGACTAGGATAGAAACAGACCTTCTACTGGCTGCTCTTCAGGCACAACACAGAAATTGCCATGGAAATTTCACTATCAGAAAAATCTTTTTAAGGGAAGGGAAGGGAAGGGAAGGGAAGGGAAGGGAAGGGAAGGGAAGGGAAGGGAAGGGAAGGGAAGGGAAGGGAAGGGAAGGGAAGGGAAGGGAAGGGAAGGGAAGGGAAGGGAAGGGAAGGGAAGGGAAGGGAAGGGAAGGGAAGGGAAGGGAAGGGAAGGGAAGGGAAGGGAAAGGAAGGCAAGGCAAGGCAAGGCAAGGCAAGGCAAGGGAAGTCATCTCTTATCCAAGCTGAACAAGTTTCTGTCTGCAGGGCCTATTCCTCAGCTGTTGTCCATCTTCTTTGCCCTCCGTAGAGTTTTGTGAAGTTCATCAATGTCTTTCCTGTATGAGACATCCCAAACTGGACACTCATCTATATATGGTCTAGTGAACACAAATTACAGGGAAATAACCACCCCTGTCAACTTATTGGCCTTGATCCTCTTCATACACCCCAAAATGCTGTTGGCCTTCTCTATTGCCAGAGTATACCACTAGCTCATGTTCAGCTCAATGTCTTTATTTTAATATTGAGAGAAAATATCAACTTATTATAAAAGTGTGGTGAATACCGTAATCAGGTACATTGTTGAACTTCAGTAATAAAGAGAAAGATCAAGTTTGTCTATATACATTTGATGGTATGTCTACCTTATGTCATGGTTTAACTCCAGCTGTCAAAGATCAGACAGACACTTGCCCACACCCCTCACAGTGGGATGGGGGAGAGAATCAGAATGGTAAAACTCAAAAAACTCCTGGGTTAAGATAAAAACAGCCTAATAGGTAAAGCAAACACTGTGCACACAAGCAAAACAAAACAAATAATTCATTCACTACTTCCCATAGACTGGCAGGTGTTCAGCCATCTCCAGGATAGCAGGGCTCAGTTACTTGGGAAGACAAATTTCATCACTCCAAATGATCCCCATTGTGGCAGTTGCACATCCCTCTGAGATCCAGAGCCTTCAATAGGGCAAGGTGAAAGCTCTATAATAGTCCCTATTGCTCTTATGAAAAATTAAGTATGGTAAAAATGAAATTGCTGTTCCTTTTCCTGAAGGGTAGAGAAAGAGAAAGGAGAAGCCATGCTTGGCCAGGAGATGACTCCTAAAGATCTGATATAAGTATCTGTTGAGGTTTTCAAAGCCTGAATGCATTAATCTCATTTGAGCTGTGAATAGCACATAATTCTTGTGTTACAATAATTGTCAGTTCTGTTCTTCCAAGTGAAACTGAGTAAGACACCAGGGTACACGTATTTCAGCCAAGGCTGGCTACTAATTCAAAGCCAAAAAGCACCACTGAATCAATACCAAAAGTGCTTGGAGGTGTCCCAAACAATAGTTGATTTAATGGCTTGCTTTGTGGGAAAGCACAGGCTGACAGACGCAGACAATAGAACTGCAGGTTTAGTCCTCTCCAAAGCTCCAACTTATACCAAAAAAAAAAAAAAAAGGAAAAGAAAATTTAAGAGTGTGAGAAGCCAGATCCAGATTCATCTCCCATTAGCACTCAGTCCCTGGAAACCAAGTTCCCAAGTTGCCCATCAAATTTCAATACAACTGAGTACTAAGACAAGTTATTATAGAAGTCAACCTACTGTGCTGCTGCCTCTTTCTTACCACTTATACTGAGAACTTACGCAAATTACATGCCCCATGTGAATATATCCCTAAGTGTTCAAATGATCAGCTGACTAACAGACTGAGCATTTTACTTCATTTGCACAGCCTGAGTGCTGGCTACTTGTATTAAACTAGTCCTAGGTCAAAGAAGTAGTTCTGATAGATGTGCTCAGCTTTGCAGGTTAAAGCTGTTACTAAACCTCCTGTCCACCTACCCCTCACTTGGCAATTAATTGGAGGACTTAAATCATTAACATTGTTTTCTTCCCAGGCACATGGGTGAAAGTCCTTGAAGACAGATCTCCTTTCTCAGCAACATTGTCTCATGCCTTTGACAATAAGGTTTTATGCTGCAGTGAGCACAACGTATTTCCAAGTTAACTATAAGAAAATTAAACAGGACATAAAACATCAGCTGTTTTATAGATTACCATTAATAAATTCCATATAGTATGTTTATTATTATTGAGTTTTGAGTTGTTCAGTAAAAGTACACAAGAGAACATTCTTACAAATATCAGTTTGAATACAAATAAAAAGAAAACAAAAACGTTCCCCAAAAGTCAAATGAGAGAATATAATGCTAACAGAGTATTGGCTCTATGACAATAAACCTGATTCTGAAACAAATTACACTGAATATTGTATTAGTTATTATTTGAAATCCAAAGACTAATAGAGGTACTTCTCATTTTGCAAGCTGACCAAAGTATGACCAAAGTAGTCACAGATCAGCTAGAAGTAATTTTTAAGTTAGAAACTACTTAATTACTAGTATTTTGTATTATAATTTCTTAGCCAAGTCTCATTCCCCAGATGGTATAAGAGCTAACTACAATTACTTTCATAAAATGAATGCTATAAAGCCATTACAATTCTTAGATTGAACTTTGAAATTCATACACACTCAACAAATTCCTAGGACCTCTATCTTGAGGACAATGCTGACAGTTTAGTAGATACACTGAGGCTAAAATTAAGGCTTGTGCAATTGTATGAGGAAGACGAAAGGTTTCTTTACCTGGAAGTAGAAGAGGATTTACTGGGAAGATCCCAAATACCCATAAAAATGTTCTATATGTTTAATAAAGTACAATGAAGAGCATTCTGTGGTTGAGATTCTCATGTTTCAAAGGGAGAAGGTTACGGGGACGAAAAATTACCTCTGACTTCTTTTTCTTAAAAAAAAAATCTGGTTCTTTCAATGAAACATATAAATACAACAGTAGAATTACAAAAATACAGTGATCAGAAAATGCAAGTGAGGCGAATGAATGTACATGTAATCTGGCGTGAGGAGACGGGGGGAGCGTGGCAGAAATACATACATACATACATACATACGTACATACATACATACATACATAAGATTATGCCAGAAAAGAGTGTAGAACTTGCAACACACAGTCCTTCCTTTACATCTGAATGAAGCTTGCTGACTCTGTATACCTCAAAAATTGTCTGATTTAAGTGCACGATATCTTATAGGCAATTATTCTGGAACAACTACCTCCAGTTTTGCTGTGTTGTGGTTACTCTATGTACAACTAGCAATATAAGCAACAGTCAGTATTAAAATGACTGTTTTTCTCTAGATACACAATGGCAAAGTATAACCCAAAGCTAGGAAAGCGAAAATTTAAGTGCACGATATCTTATAGGCAATTATTCTGGAACAACTACCTCCAGTTTTGCTGTGTTGTGGTTACTCTATGTACAACTAGCAATATAAGCAACAGTCAGTATTAAAATGACTGTTTTTCTCTAGATACACAATGGCAAAGTATAACCCAAAGCTAGGAAAGCGAAACTGAGTGCACTTTATTAGAGAAATTAATTAAATGTTCAGTCTAATATTTCCAAAAGTAACTAAAATCTTCCATTTGGGCAAAGCAAATGTTCTTGACAGGTTAGCTGAGGACTGGCCTGTTTTCATCAACAGGCTATGATAGTATACAGTGGTACTAAGATAGCTCATAAAAACATAGGAATTTTATTCATCATAGCAGGAAGTAAAATTTATAATTTGCTCCTCTTTGCAGTCTTACTAATGCAGCAGAAGACTGTTTTTCCTAAGACTGTTTTTCTTTAACTCCTTCCTAAACCACTGCAGCACATTTCCACTTCTATACATGGAATGAGACAGTAACTCAACAGTTTCTACGTGGCTAAATTGGGTAAAATTAAAATGTCATCAGTTTGGAGGAGTTTAAGGGAGTAACTAGTGTGTGGCATGCCACATGAGATATGTATACTAAGTTTAATTTAGCCTTAAAATTGGTATTAAACTTCATCACATCAATGGTAAGTTTTGCTACAAATCCCAGGGAGCTTCAACATCATCACATAAACTGGGGTTAAATGGAAGACGTTGGCAACACCTAAAAACAATGTGTTTTACTGGCAATATCTATGGTTGTTAGTTGAAAAACATAGGAACAAATTGAAGCATTAACATAATATATGCAGACCATTCAAAAAGCACGATTATCATATTCTGAAGATAATACTAAAGAGTACTTGAATACACAGGTTCTCATTCTAAATGGATTGTGTTCTATATGACTCTAAATCAACATAGATGTTGAAAATTATCACTATAATTATCAAAGAGTAGAGTTCCTTAGCAGATTTCTAGTTACTAGTTAACTTCCAGTCATTCAGTTAACTTTGGAAGAGTTGCAATTGTTTACAAAGAGAAATGGTCTCAAATATTTCCCATCACCTTTTTATCCTTTCCCATGTATTCCAGCAAGTATTTTAAATTATAGCTGAGAATGGGTCCCACAACACATAATTGTAAATGTACTGCCTTCCTATAAGCTGACAGAAGGTGTTTTATATGGTAGAGCTGGAGATCTCCATACAGATTTATTATAACCCTGTCACTGGTGGACTGATAAACTGACCAAAGATAACAGAAACCTGGAGATGGTAATGTTTCTTTGTGATAGTCTGTCGTAATATATGAGACACAGTAATATGTTCTGGGAAAGATGCAAGAAAGCTTCTGCAAGTTCTACAGAACATTATGCATTTATGGATACCTCTTGTGAAACAAGTACAGCCAATGTCACATAACACCACCAAGGTGCTGCACAATCTTGTTCCTACAAGACACTTCCAGTGTGATTCCAATACTCCACAGATGGATAATTTTGTTGATGAAGAAAGGCTAGAAAGCACGTTTTTCCACTGTTTTCATAAAGTGTCTGTAAAATATTATCCAAAGAGAGCCTTTGGTAATAAGACTTCACTCGTGGAATACTGTATATTTAATAACATTCATGCATTTTAATTATCCAAACAGTTTTTTGTATTCAAAGGGAGGAACGTGGCAAAAAGCAATAGCTCCATGAGCAGCACAGAGGAGCAGATCAATGAAGTGTCTTCTAAGAACATGTATATTTCCTTTGGAGGACTTTCTGATGTCTGATTTGGAAGTCTTGAGACTTTTGATGGTTGATGTAATCTTTATATCACCCTGTCAATGGGTAATCTGAAATTTAATAAAGATAAATTAATCTTCAGCCTTTAATTCCTCTCTCCAAGCTAAAATATGTGAAAAATTATTTCAAATGTAGTTGGAATGTATCAATGGTATAAAAGTTATTGCTGGAAACAGTAACAGACACATAAAAACTCATTTCCCATGGAAAACTGGCTAAAGCAGACATTGTTCTGCCAAGAGTTGTTTAGGCCTGCAAGTGCTTTAATCAGTAGCACACTATGGGAGAAAAAACAATTGTTAACCATCATTATAGCTTTAAATGCCCAGCCCCAACAAACACCTGCCCCTGTATATGACCGAGCTAGCTAAAGGCAGCATTTAATACAAGGCCCATGCCAAGCTGTCTCTTTTACTTGCACTATCTCAAGCTTGTAGTATCAGCGCTGATACTACAAGCAAGTACTTCTGGTACTTGCTCCATGTGGTTTAGAAACCTGAGAGTGCAGGAGCACAAAGGTAACTAGGCTGCATATAGTGAGTAAATATGGCTATGAGGAATCTGGCTGTGTCCATGTGGCTTCCTGTTATTTTTGCATGAAAACCAAAGAAAACAAAAGTTTTGAAGTATTTTCTGTTACTTCTGTTTTATATTTTTGTGGATTATCATAAACCAATGAAATTAATGGTGAGGTTTTGCATTTATTTTCTGTTTCAGTAATAGTATATTTGTATTCAAGACTTGGGCTTTTCAGCTAAGAATTCATACTGTAAAGATAACAGGCTTGGTCATTAATGATCATTAGTGTCACCACTAAGAAAATATTCGTGTTGGTGTTATTTATTAAAGCAATCAAAATGTGCTATTATGTTCCTAATTACAATATTTATTCAAACTCCCCTACTTACCGACAGTACAAATACAGTGCAGGCAGCTGTTGTAGAAGCTTCCCTGTGCAGCTCTGGAAATTACTTTTTATTTCAACTAAGGACACTCCTGTTCTCAAAGGTAAAGAACAGAATAAATGCAGATCTTTGCACTGCCAGGCAAACACTCTGGTTTTGGATGCATGAAATTGCATTAAGGATAAGAGCTGCAGAAGCAGAGAAGTGACTAAGAACTGTGGTAGATCAAAAAATGGTCTGTTCAATCTTCTGCCTTCAAACTAGCATATCATTATAAAAATAAAACATTACAAGCAAGCAAACAAACACACAAAACTTTATTACTTGTAATGTAAATCCAACACAAGAAAAAATGATATTTCCAAATACTACAGAGTGTTTTATTTATTCAGGGATACTTCCTTTTAGGAGCTAAATAACATGAGTATCAGAATCTACAAGCAGAGATTGGGTATCATAAAGTCCTCCCCTGAGAGGTGAAATGAAAGGCTTACTTCACTATAACACAGCACAGCAGCAGAAATAGATAAACTATGGAACTGGGACTATCATAAAGCCTATCACACAGAACAGCAAGAGACAAATATGAATGTTTGATAATTTATTTTAAGAACATCCATTTAGAATATTTTTTTTAAATCTCCAAATTAATTCAGTGTCTATCATCAACTCTGTGCTTTTTGCTGAAGTATCAGCAATGTGTTTATAAAGTCGATTTTATAATTTTCAAACACTGTTAGTCACAGACCGCTAAGGCAGGTAAGAAGGTAGCGGTACACCCTGCTCAGGCGAAGCTTACTTTTCCAAAACCAAGAGTGATCTTTTTCAGCAACTACAGCCTACACATGGATTATCGGTATCATCTGCTTCTTTCATTTTTAGGAAACATGATTTGGACATGTGCCTTTTCCACAGCAATCCTAAAGCAAAAGACACAGTTGAAAGAGATCATTAATGTCTTGATAAAGAGTCTGAATCATTGTTTGTTTGAAATTATTTATGTTTTAAATATTAAAAAAAAATACAAACAAATGAAACAAAACAAACCCAAACAAAACAAACAAACAAACACCACCACATTGTGTAGGCTACTTGCCTGGGGGAATTTGTAGCTGTGAACAGAGTTTCAGTCAGTGGTATTTTCCCATCCCCCTAGGGTGAAATCAGTGTGCTCAGCTCACTCCCTGAAATGCCTGTACACCAATGTGCGCAGCATGGGCGAAAAGCAGGAGGAGTTAGAAACCTGTGTTCTGTCAGGAGACTATGATCTGGTGGCAATTACAGAAACATGGTGGGACAGCTCACATGACTGGAATGTGGTCATAGATGGCTATGTCCTTCTCAGGAAAGACAGGCCAGCCAGGCGTGGTGGTGGAGTTGCTCTCTGTGTGAGAGAGCAACTACAATGTACTAAATTCTGCCCAGGAGTGGATGAGGAGCGAGTTGAGAGTGTATGGGTCAGAATTAAGGGGCAGGCTGGCAGGGGTGATACTGTTGTGGGTGTCTATTACAGGCCACCAGATCAGGGTGAGGAAGTTGATGAAGCCTTCCACAGGCAGCTGAGTGCGGCCTCACAGTCACAGGCCCTGGTTGCTGGGGGGGATTTTAACTTCCCTGATGTTTGCAGGAAGCCAGCCAGCCAGCCACAGTCTAGGAGGTTCCTCCAGTGCATTGATGACAACTTTCTGATGCAAATGGTGAAGGAGCCGACTAGGAAAGGAGCACTGCTGGACCTCATCCTCACTAACAAGAAGGGTCTGATTGAGGTGGTAAAGGTTGAGGGCTGCCTTGGTTGCAGCAACCATGAGATGATGGAGTTCAGGATCTCGTGTGGCAGGAACAGAATACCGAGCAGAATTGCAACCCTGGACTTCAGCAAGGCAAACTTTGGCCTTTTCAGGCAATTGCTGGGGGAAATCCCATGGGCAAGGCTGCTTGAAGGTAAAGAGGCCCAAGATAGTTGGTTAGTATTCAGGGACTGCTTCTATCAAGCTCAAGATCAGAGCATCCCAACACATAGGAAGTCAAGGAAGGGAGCCAGTAGGCCTGATTGGTTAAACAGGGAACTGCTGGATAAGCTCAAGTGGAAGAGGAGAGTTTACAGATCATGGAAGGAGGGGCTGGCCACTTGGGAACAATATAAGGCTGTTGTCAGAGGATATAGGGAGGCAACTAGAAAAGCTAAGGCCTCCTTAGAATTAAACCTCTTGAGAGGGCTCAAGGACAACAGAAAGATCTTTTTTCAAATACATGGCAGATAAAACTAACACCAGAGGCAACATAGGCCCACTGATGAATGAGATGGGTGCCCTGGTGACAGGAGATACAGAGAAGGCAGAGTACTGAATGTCTTCTTTGTCTCTGTCTACTCTGCCGGAGGCTGTTCTGAGGAGCCCTGTACCCCTGAGGCCCCAGAGGAAGCTGGGACAATGGAGGAGTTTGCCTTGGTTGATGAGGACTGGGTTAGGGAGCAATTAAGTAATCTGGACATCCATAAAGAAGCCAGAGAGTCATGGTCAATGGGGTGGAGTCTAGCTGGAGATCTGTATCCAGTGGAGTGCCTCAGGGGTCAGTAGTGGGACCAGTATTATTCAATATATTCATCAATGACTTGGTTGAGGGAATAGAGTGCACTGTCAGCAAGTTTGCTGATGACACCAAGCTGGGAGGAGTGGCTGACACGCCAGAAGGCTGTGCTGCCATCCAGTGAGACCTGGACAGGCTGCAGAGTTGGGTGGGGAAAAATTTAATGAAATATAACAAGGGCAAGTGTAGAGTACTGCATCTGGCAGGAACAACCCCAGGTTCCAGTATAAATTGGGGAATGACCTGTTGGAGAACAGCATAGGGGAAAGGGACCTGGGGGTCCTGGTGGACAGCAGGATGACCATGAGCCAGCACTGTGCCCTTGTGGCCAAGAAGGCCAATGGCATCCTGGGGTGTATTAGAAGAGGGGTGGTTAGTAGGTCGAGACAGGTTCTCCTTCCCCTCTACTCTGCCCTGGTGAGACCACACCTGGAATATTGTGTCCAGTTCTGGGCCCCTCAGTTCAAGAAGGACAGGGAACTGCTGGAGAGAGTCCAGCACAGGGCAACAAAGATGATTAAGGGAGTGGAGCATCTCCCTGATGAGGAAAGGCTGAGGGAGCTGGGTCTCTTTAGTTTGGAGAAGAGGAGACTGAGGGCTGAGCTCATTAATGTTTAAAAATATATAAAGGGTGAGTGTCATGAGGATGGAGCCAGGCTCTTCTCAATGACCACCAATGGTAAGACAAGGGGTAATGAGTGCAAACTGGAACACACTGGGGCCACTTCTATATGAGAAGAAACTTCTTCCCAGTGAGGGTGACAGAACACTGGAACAGGCTGCCCAGGAAAGCTGTGGAGTCTCCTTTTCTGGAGACATTCAAAATCCGCCTGGACACCTTCCTGTGTAACCTCATCTAGGTGTTCCTGCTCCGGCAGGGGGATTGGACTAGATGATCTTTTGAAGTCCCTTCCGATCCTTAACATTCTGTGAAATAATACATTTTGTTAGCAATGTTTCTGTGTACTTTCATATGCATGCTCTTGCTTAGAACTTTTCCTCTCTATTCAGTCTGATGCTAAGCAACTGCTGGATAATTGCTCTGTTTGTGTGTTCATTCACTTCAGGAGAGAGGGAGAGAATCCAGGATGGTCTTATGATGCCCCGTTTCTCATTCTAAATCATAAAACTCAGACATAGTGAAATATATTTATTAGTTATCACAATATTACTTCAGAAATACGGGATAAAGGAGTAAAATCTACTTAGCAAGTCTGTACAAATCTGTGGGAGATTAAGATTGCCCTTCTTCTTTGGAGGAAACCTTTTTCATGAAAGTAAGAAAAGGGGTTATCTAATTAAGGAGATTACGAAGGAATAAAACAGTATTTAGCATCCTCTATACTCTCACTTCCAGTACTCCCTGCACCTCTCACAGGAGGGAAAAGCGTGTTTGCTCAGCAAGGCTGATTGATAGTGCTTTGAACTAGATTGGGGGAAGGGGGCAGTACCAGGCCAGTCAGTGACAAGCAGCAAGGTGGCACAGCAAAGCTTGAGAACGTGCTTGGCAGTGAGATTCCTCAGGATGTGCTATGAAGTGAAGTGCACAATCAACCACACTTGAAGTACTTCTACACTAAAGCACGCAGCATGAGGAACAAGCAAGATGAACCAGAAGCCTTGGCCTGGTGCCAGGGATATGATATAATTGGCATTAGCAAAACCTGGTGGGATGAATCCTGTGACTGGTGCGCCATGATGGATGGTTACAGGCTATTCAGAAGGGACAGGCAGCGCAGAAGAGGTGGTGGGCGGCACTGTATGTAGCGGAGGGGCTGGAATGCACAGAGATGGCAGTTGACAATGGCAAAGTTGAGAGCCTCTGGGTAAGGATTAAGGGTCAGATAAATAAAGCGGATGTCATTACGGGTGTCTACTACAGGCCACCCAGCCAGGATGACACTGATGAGTTATTCTTTAATGAACTAAGCAAAGCCTCCAAGTCATCTGCTCTTGTCCTTTAGGGGACTTCAACTTGCCAGATTTCAGCTGGGAATGTCACACAGCTGGCACCAACAAGTCCAGAAGATTCCTAAAGCATCTGGATGATAACTTCTTGGTACAGGTACTAAGGGAACTGACCAGGAAAGGTGCCCTCCTGGATTTCATTGTCACTAACAGAAAGGGTCTCGTGGGAGAAGTGGTGACTGGTGGCTTCCTTGGCCACAACAATCATGAAGCAGTCGGGTTCAAAATCTTTGCTAATGGGAGGAAATCTGCCAGCAAGACGTGAACTCTGGATATGAGGAGAGCAGACTTCAGGCTGCTCAGAGAACTACTTAGTAAGATTCCCTGGGAAGAAGCTTTTGAAGGTGTTTGGGTCCACCAGTGTTGGTCACTTTTTAAGTACCACCTACCAAAACCACAGGACCAGGAAATTCCAAAATGCTGAAAATCTAGCAGGCAAGGCAAAAAGCCAGCTTGGTTGAGCAAGCATCTTCTTGAAATATGGCGATAAAATAAATTACATGGTCAGTGAAAGCAACACGGGAGGACTACAGAGATGCTGCTCACCATTGTAGGGAGGAAATTTGTGCTGCCAAAGCTCAATTATAATTGAAGCTGGCCAGTACTGTGAAGGACAGTAAAAAAGGCTTTTTAAAATATATTAATGGCAAAAGGCAAACTAGAAATAACATCGGCTCATTATTTGATGAGCATGGTCACCTTATTAACATGAACATAGACAAAGCTGAGATGTTTAATGCTTTCTTTGCCTCGGTCTTCAAAACTGATGATGGACTTGGGGGCCCCCATAATCCTGGGCTAGAAAACCGTGGCTGTAAGAATGACAAACTCCCAATCAATCTGGAACTTGTATGGGATTTGCTACTCCAGCTAGATCCCTGCAAGCTGATGGGGCCTGATGCAATTCACCAAGGATGCTTAAAGAGCTGGCTGACATCATAGCGAGACCTCTCTTCGTGATTTTTCAATGCTCTTGGGAATCTGGAGAGGTCCTAAGTGACTAGAACCTGGCAAACGTTGTCCTAATCTACAAGAAAGGTAACAGGGATGACTCTGGCAACTACAGGCCTGTCAGCCTCACTTCTGTTCCTGGCAAAATCATGGAGAAGATTGTTCTGTCAGTTATTGAAAAACACCTGAATGACAATATAGTCATTGGTCCAGCCAGCACAGGTTCATGAGGGAAAGTCCTGCTTAGCAAAATTAATTTTGTTCTACGACAAGGTTACCCACCTAGTTGACCAAGGGAAGCCTGTCGACATGATATGTTTGGATTTCAGTAAAGCCTCTGATACCATCTCTCACAGTATCCTCCTGGACAAGATGTCCAGCACATAGCTGGATAAACACACAATGCAGTGGGTGAGCAATTGGCTGACGGGCCAGGCTCAAAGGGTTCTAGTAAATGGGGTTATGTCAGGCTGGTGACCAGTCCCTAGCAGGGTTCCGCAGGGATCCATCTTAGGGCCAGCACTCTTCAGTGTCTTTGTAAATGACTTAGACTCAGGACTTGAGGGATTACTTAGTAAGTTCACCAATGACACAAAACTGGGAGGAACTGTTGACACTCTCGAGGGCAGAGAGGCCCTGCCAAGGGATCTGGACAAACTGGAGAACTGGTCAATCACCAACCACATGAAGTTCAACAAGGGCAAGTGCCAGATTTTGCACCTGGGACTTGACAACCCTGGCTGCACATACAGACTGGGGGATGAAATGCTGGAGAGCAGCTCTGTGGAGAAGGATCTGGGAGTTCCGGTCAATGACAAGTTCAACATGAGCTAACAGTGTGTCCTGGCAGCCAAGGGGGCCACCCGTGTCCTGGGTGCATCTCTTTGTCAACCAATTACAGGACCCAAGGGAACGGCAGGAAGATGTGCAAAGGGAGGTTTAGGTTGGACATTAGGAAAAGGTTCTTCCCCCAGAGGGTGGTGGAGCACTGGAACAGGCTCCCCAGGGAGGTGTCACGGCCCCAAGCCTGACAGTGTTCAAGAAGAGACTGGACAACACCCTCAGACACATGGTGTGAACTGTGGGGTTCTCATATGCAGGAACAGGAGCTGGACTCGATGATCCTTGTGGGTCCCTCCTAACTCAGGACCTTCTGTGATTCTACGTAAAACAAAACTACAGAGAAAGATTGGATTTGAGGTTGTACCCTTCACTTCTACTAACTGTGTTTAAAGTGTGATTTCACAGTCACAAGAACATTGCAATGATAATGTTAATATGCAAGACAGTTAAATATATGCCTCAATACATTTTTCTGAGTGTTGAGTTTAGTCTATTTGTTACTCATTGAGCAGTTCCATTCACTTTAACAGGAATGTTTTTGTGAGAAAGATTTACAGCCTGGAGAAAACCGTAAAATGCAAATAAAGCACATTAAAAAAATGGGTAATACAGCAACTAGTGGAACCAGCACTGACCACTGACACTGGCGAATTGCACAGTTGTAGAGTAAATAACCACTGAGAGGGAAATGTATGGGAGGAATAGACTAATCAATGAATGAGGATGTCAGAACTAATTGGAATTTGGAATAAAAAGCATAAAGAGAATAAACACATATACTTTTTATCATGACCACCTGAATATGATGGTCAATTCACTTCTGCATAGATATCCCTTTTGCTCTAAAAAAAGGCAAATGACTCTTTTATATTATACTTCTTTTCCGCCCTGAAGTGGGAAGAATTTTGTTGTATCAGCTGGAGGTGAATTAACTCTCAATGTCTGAATGTCAGTGCTTCATCAATGACATTTTTTCTATTTTTCTTTTTTTTCCCCCTTTTTTTTAATAAAAAAGTAAAAGACTGCCTTTACTAAAGTCAACAAGAGGTTCTCCACCACAACCAGTGGGGTCAATATTTCCTCCTTCTTACTTGTCTTAATTTCCTCTTCAACTTTGTAAGTTGTCTAATCCATAAGTATTGCATTTTTATAGAGCAACAAGGAAGAGGATACAGGAATAACAAAATACTCATTTTCAACTGAGATCTCATGTATCATAGTGCTTCATGGCAGCCACAATTCTTGTGTTTGAAATTAAACAAAAACTTGGTATTGAGTATTAGTTGTATCTTTCTCACCCTGTCCCAAAATTTACAGTTATTCATACTGATTTCCTTTGTTACCAGTATTCTATCAGCTCATGTTTACATTTTTATATTTGCATGACACTATTTAGGTATTGGTAAGAATTGCTTCCTTTATATTTATTGTGATTGTAGCTCTTGCTAAGAAATTCCCTTTGGAATCCTCTCTTTTGGCAGTACATAGCTAACGTAGTCGTACATTAGTACAGCTGCTTCAGTTCTTAAAGAGTTCATATCTATCCAGAACGCATGGAGTCGTTCAGGAGCAGAAATATTCGAACTGATTTTGTTTCATGGTCCAGACCTTCTCTAAGCAGAATCACAGACACATAATCCTTGGAAGACAGCATTCAGGCAGTTGAACATCTATAGGCACACCTTCATGCTTCGTGATTACTTACAGCCCAGAAACTTCATATAGGAAGGCAACCATTTGAAATTTGAATAATAATCAACTATTAGTCAAATTAATCATTTTATGAAGGAGAGAACCTCTTTGAAGCTGTTCAACTTTGCAACAATCTCAGCAATTGTTTTTCTCAAGGGCAATGACTGAATTAGCATTATTTGCTTCAAATAGGACATAGTATAGAGCAAAGAATACACTATTGATTTTTATAGCAAATTCTCAAGACACCCAGGAATTATTTGCTTGCTGGGCAACTGACCTATCCACTTTTCTGGCTAGACTGTGCTTTTACTTCTCCTCTAGCTCTCCTTCGGTTGGGTAAGTTCATGGTAGAGATGAAGGATAACATGTTAAGGGATCTGTTTATGAAGAATTGTTTTCTACCTTGGAGAGCCAATTAAACATAAACTGCCTACGGCTTTTAAGTGCCTTCAGAACTCCAAAGCTAATGTCTTCTTTCATATCTTAATTTATTTTTTTAAAACTCAACAAAAATATTTCCGTTTACATAGAACATGTCTTGATTTCTGTAAATTTCAGCTATTCAGAAATGTTTCTGATTTAACTGCCAATAATCAATCTTAAGGTACTGTAACTTGCCTCTCTTGCTAGTATCAGAGATAAGAGGAGTCAAAAAAAAAGAAAACATGACTGACTGAGCTCTGAGAAAAGTTTATCTCCTTTCTTTCACACAGAATCACAGAATCACAGAATGTTAGGGATTGGAATGGACCTCGAAAGATCATCTAGTCCAACCCCCCCGCCATTGACTTTAATACACGAATACCATTATCTCAAGTACTGTGTAAGGCCCAGACCTCACAAGCATACAAACACACTTGCATTACCTGAGTAAGCCCAGTGACTCCATGTGTTAGTATGTCCTCATGAGTTATTTAAACGAGGGCCTCAATTTCTAATATTCTGTTTAATGAACTTATCCTTCCTCCTTTTTTTAAAAAGATTCATCTAGTTTGGGAAATTATGTCAGAACACCCAGCTGTGTTCTTCTCTTCCTTTTGATATAAAAAAATAATAACAGTGGTAACAGTGATAATTATAATGTCCACAAATCATATCATACTTGTCTAAGTTTGGCAAATGGTTTGACTGTGATTCTCTTTCCTTTTAAATATAAGAGCAACAACAATGTTGGTATTTCAGAATGATTCATAATATATTAATACTTTTGTCTCAAGATTTCAAAAAGCTGTAGAAATAGCAATGCCATACATGATGCAATACCATGTAAAATAAGAGTGAAACGTATTTCAGATATAAGTCAACTGATCATAGTGAAATAATTTTTTCAATGAACGAATTAGGAGTAGTAGACTGAAGTAGAAGTCTGAAGGAGAAGTAGACTGTCTCCTCCACTGAAGGACATGCTCCCCCTCTAAAGCTTCCCATTCTAGTGGCACACAACATCATAGACACTTGAGATATACAGACCGTTTCATGGGATTATGCTGTGGCCACCAGTGGATTAATTAACAAAAATGTTGAAAGTTAAATTCTGCTCCAAGGCTCAAAAGAAGGACTGAAATTGTGATGGAGGGATAAAAAAAAAAAAAAAGTTCCCCTTATTAATTTCAATTTTTGGAATGAATTAACTTGACTTCTCTGCTGAAAGTTTCGTGTAGTAACCTCTGATAGAACACAATTGATTCCTCAGTTTTACACCCAGCAATTATTGCAAATAAATCATGATGGAAAGCCTATTTCATAAATATCCAGTGTAAAACTAAATAAAAAGAAAAACTAAGGTATTAGGTAAATTTGACTGAAGGAATCTTGGAAAACCAGAGTCAGCTCATGAATACTAATAGACAGGTAAAAAACTACAATAAGAATATTTTTCTGATTACAGAATGCCCTTATTTCCTTTCCAGTTCTGTCTCTCAGTAATCACACTAGTAGTATGTTCGAGGT
This sequence comes from Streptopelia decaocto, assembly GCF_964273445.1. Classification (NCBI taxonomy): domain Eukaryota; kingdom Metazoa; phylum Chordata; class Aves; order Columbiformes; family Columbidae; genus Streptopelia; species Streptopelia decaocto. The sequence continues at coordinate 27,005,573 of NC_138657.1, forward strand.
TCATCTGTGATTTACAATTGCTCACTAACAGGAACTATACCACTGATTTCTGCTAGAATGTCTTGCAGAATGAAGTGGTTTTGCAGGACAAGGTTTTGGTAGCAGGGGAGCTACAGGGGTGGTTTCTGTGAGAAGCTGCCAGAAGCTTCCCCCATGTCCAATAGAGCCAATGCCAACCAGCTCCAAGATGGACCCATTACTGACCAAGGCTGAACCCATCAGTGACAGTGGTACCATCTCTGTGATAACACATTTAGAAGGGGAAAAACTGCTGCACAACAGCAGCTGGGAGAGGAGTGAGAATATGTGAGAGAAGCAACTCCGCAAACACCAAGCTCAGTGGACAAGGAGGGCAGGAGGTGCTCCGGGTGCTGGAGCAGAGATTCCCCTGCAGCCCGTGGTGCAGACCATGGTGAGGCCGGCTGTCCCCTGCAGCCTGTGAAGGTCCATGGAGGAGCAGAGACCCACCTGCAGCCCAGGGAGGACCCCACGCCAGAGCAGGTGGGTGTGCCCAAAAGAAGCAGTGACCTCATGGGAAGCCCGTGTTGGAGCAGGCTGCTGGCAGGATCTGTGGAAGTGACCCACAATGGAACAGTTCGTGAAGAAACTGCAGACCATGCCAAGGACCCACAATGGAGAAGTTCATGGAGAACTGTTATTTGTGGGAGGGACCCCATGCTGGAGCAGGGGAAGAGAGTAAGGAGTGACAGAGACAACATGACCTGATGAACTGATCACAGCCCCCGTCCACCTGTGCTGGTCAGTGGGAGAAGGTGGAGAACTTGGGAGTAACGTTGAGCCTGGGAGGAAGGGAGGGGTGTGAGCAAAGTGTTGTAAGATTTGGTTTTATTTCTCATTATCCTACTCCAATTTGATTTGCAATAAATTAATTTTCCCAAGTTGAGTCTGTTTTCTTATGGCAGTAATTGCTGAATGATCTCTCCCTGTCCTTATCTAGACCTATGACACTTTCATTGTATTTTTCTCCCCCTGTCCAGTTGAGGAGGAAGAGTGTCCACTCAAGATCAACCCACCACATAGCTATAACCATCACAGGGAATGGTCAGCCTAAATTATTTAAACCATGGTGACTGTGGTTTAAAGCAGGAATTGAAAGGAGGTAACAAATGAAAAGCACTTTCTGCTCATAGGCACCACACAAAAAGAAGAGGGAAGAACACTACCTGTTTAGGTCCCACAAACTATACACAATTTTTACAACAGAAGCCTATACTAGCAATTCCCATGTGCTTTAAGGTAACACAGTTACAACATGAAAACATGAAAAATCTCTCCTCTGCATCTGATGAGATCCTGTCATAAGTACTATAGATTTCCAGTATATATGTAAGTGCTATTCATACATAATGAATAGCAAATAGAGAGGAGTGCTTTAAGCACAAAAGAACAGCACAAATCTCTGCACTTAAGTCTATAGTTTTAACATAGCAGACCCAAGTCAATTTTTTAAGATCTTGTAAAATAACAATGGAGTTCAGTGAGGTATTAAGTACCAGAAAAATCAGCGCTCTAATAGCAAAAAAGAACAGCTTGTTCTCAGAGCTATTTCATGCAGGGTGTTCACAAGGGGAAACGTTCTATCACCATTCTGCTATGCTGATTAATGTTCTTAATGTCCATTGCCTTCAAAAAGTTAACAGTTTAAAAGGCATATTTTTTATTATTATTATTATTATTTTGAGGGATGATTTTGAGAGGGTTTGGAGAAGGGAGGAGTGTATGTGTGTCTACTCAAGAAAAAGGGAGAAAAGTTCAAAGTTAAGACTAGATGAAGCCTAGTCCAGTAGATTTTTAGAAGTTCAAAAGACTATGGGAAGAAAAATTACTATAAACCACACCAACCACATTTTTGCACTGGGCAAAAATGTAGTCTTATGCTCCCAGTAAGATAAAAAAACAACAGTGAAAGTAACAGTTGTTCTTGAGCTGGAATTCAGTGATAGGATAGAACTTTCCCACTTTGGCAGCAGAAAACTATCAGTACAAAGAACGAGGAAACCCTGGTTGCATTAAGTCCCACATTTCATCTTGGATGATGAAAAGCAACAGATGCTTCAGCTGAAGCTGTGAAAACCTGCATTGCTGACAGAAATAATCATTCTGCACATGAAATTTATTCCTAGTCCTTCAACTTCACAATTTAAAATAAATAAAGAAATCAAAACAACTTAGCACCCAAAATTCCTTATTTTCTCAACATGTTCTATGTGCTATGGGGTTTTAAGGGAAAAAGAACTGTTCTCACACATTAAGACCTTTATTTTAGCCTTCATCTGCTACAGTACCCCAACCCTGCAACCACAAATTACTGAAATGATGTTGCATGCACACATTGTCATGCAACCCAACCACATTGGCTTTACCCAGAAATAAGATTGTTTCATATTTTGTCCCACCTCATAAACTTCATGTTCTCCTTGTTAAAGATCTGACTCTTTCACAAGTGCTCATCTTAGCCTCGAATTTAGCTAGAGGCAAGGCATTTCCATGTTGTATCACGTGAAAGAAATTCCCACATACGTATTTACCTTCATAGCTTTCCAGAGGCAGAATCTTCTAGTACTTTGCCAGGTGGAGAAGGGTCTGTGTTCTGGAAATAGCCTTACAATAAAAGACTGTCATACAAATTTGCCTAACAGTGTCAGCAACAGAAGTTTGCAATACCATCTTGAAGAAAAACTTCGGTATGAAAATACTCTCCCATTTGGTAAAAGCTACAGCTACACAACTTGCTGTTTTGCTTTTTTGTAACATTCATCTCCTTAATGTTGGTGGTAAGTCATGTCACTTACAAGTTAGGGCACTGATTTCCTTTTAATGAACCTTTAAAGATTTAAAGGTTCTATTCTTCGAGCATTTCCCAAAATTAAAGTGGGGTTTTTTTTAAATCTCAGGCCCTCCATTTCTTCAAAGTATCATTTGGTTTTAATAATGCACCTTCTGGGAGCTGCAATTTTGCTTTATAATGTTGTCCTTTCCTTTCATTGCAACTGACATTCTGTCTGCTGTACTCTGTGCTACCCTTACATTTGCACAGAAACAAACAAAGATATTTCTTTGTTAATTGGCTTATTAAAAATTCATGGTGCACTTAGATGTTTAATATTTAAACACAATGTTTAATGTTTACTAGTGCCATTTTTTCCTGGAAAAAGAAATAAAATCTAATATAATAGAGAACACAGTGCTTTTCAGGACAATGACAGAGATCTTATTGTGAGCTAACATCCAGGACAGAGAGCGTCATTACTTCAACATTAGTACACATCTTTTAAAAGTTTATGATCACACTACCTTTTGAGTCCCAAGACAGCCAACCTTGATATAGTACGGTACTGTAATGCGATTTGTTTTTTAAATTTTCCATATCTGCTCGGGACTGTTGGTGTCATTTAAACAGCATTACCAAACAACTATAAACACCATTTACATTAGACTTCAGAGTATTTTATTCAGAGAACTTTCCACTTCCTAGTTATTCTGTTAAATACTTGTCACCCAAAGATTTGAGTCTACATAGTGCTAAGCTCACTGGTGAAGCAACAAAATGCTCAGTCAATATTTCAATCTTCCTACTTTAAAAGAAAAAGCAGTATGTTGCAACTGAAACTGAGACAAACCACTGTTTAAAGCAGAACATGCAGACCTTGGATACTTGTATTGAATTATCTCCTCAGCCCAGACATTTTTTCTGGTTTTGAGCAAACTGACTGCAGTCCACTGGCTTTCATGGACTGATCTTAAAACTAAATTCTCAAATCTGTGCACAAATAAAAAACTTCAAGTACTAAAAAAAGCCCACTAAATTATTGCTCAATTTCCTAGGGACCTATGTGAGTCCTTTCCATGGAAAACTGCCTACAAAGCTGTTTTCATTCAAGTACAGAACTGCCAGTGCTGAGCAAAGAGGCATCAGAATTTGCCAAGGCCCGTAAATATTGCATTCCTTCATCTAATTAACCTGTAGCTCACCAAATCCAGCAACTGGTCTAAAGACCTTTTCATACACCTTCAGTTTTTCCCATTTTTTTTGCCTGGGATAGAAGCCATAGGATGGAGATTACCAATCCATATTACTCAGATAACCCACCTCATAGCTCTTCACTTTACGAAGAGATCCTGCTTTCTCTTGTCTCGCCAATACTCCTTTCTCTGCTCTCCCATCACCTTTGTTTGTACCAGAAGTGCTTGCTGGGCTCTTCACTGAACCAATTCTATGAATAACTGCCCCTCTCCATTAAAAAAAAAAAAAACAAAAAACACAAAAAAAAAAAACAAAAAAAAAACACAAAACAAAAAAACATAAACAATATAAGTTCCTCACAACAGAGGAACACTTAAAAACATACTCTCAAACAAACAAACAAAAAAACCCCAACTGTTTTGTCTGGGGACTTTCTTCAGGTTAATTTTCCACAGAAAACCCTTTTTCATCTCAAGTCTGTGAGCCTTCTCTACAAAGACCAGTTTTCAGCTGGGAATAACTTTTGTTCCCATTACTCTATTGTGACACTAAGATGACCCTTCTGTGACATTCTCTTTGCAAACCCATTCATATAAAAGAAAAAACATAGGACAGATATTCCATCTAAGCAAAAGACAATAAAAATTTCAGCCTCAAAACCATCTTCACAATTCCACAGCTGCAGATAGATATGGTATTTACCTTTCAGGATTATTTTATTCTTTTACACATAATCAAATTCTGAATGTGCCCAAATTCACTTGTCTTCTGCTCCCAGTCATCCTCAGAAATGATGTTTTGCAGAGTCAGATTCCTGAATGCTTCAAGGTTATACAAACAAAAGCTGTTTATTCAAAATCAAAACAGCTAGGAAATGTTATGTGAATCAGTAGTCCAGTGGCATGGGGAGGAGTTTTATTTGCAGATATTATCTTAAGTAACTATTTCAAGGGTTTGTAACACTGGGAGAACTATCAGCCAACTGAAGAGACACTACCCACTGAGCTCTTCCTTTTTGAGGGAACACAAGCTTTTTCTCTCATTCATAACTTATTGCTATTTTATACTAATTAAACACTATTTTAAGGCGGGGGGGGGGTGAAGGGGGGGGGAGGCAAACAAATATCAACAGTAAAACTTCTTTTACCAGGTTGGAGAAAGTTCCTGAAATAAACATAAAAGCTTCATTCCAACAACAGTCTGACAGGAGTACTATACAAAAACAAAACTGTTGGTTTGTTTCTGAAGCAAGATTGGTGCAAAATTAAAGCAACAACTCACCAGATGTCAAGTGAAATCATATGTTGTAAGCATAGTAGTGGTTTATCAGATCACATTCTGCCGTCTGTCTCTTCAAGCTTCTTCCTACATTTTTCAATTACAACTTCTCCCATGGTGTTTCTTTTTAATATACAGTGAGGTTATGCACTGTTAATGACTAAGCAACATCAGGGGAAAATTTTAAAATAACAGATGTGAATCAGTACGCCAATGCCATGGAAAGGAGTTTTATTTTCATGTGTTGAGATGTAACATCACGAATAGTATTGCAACGTGCAGCCTCAGATTTAAAAGATAAACATTTTAATCTCTGGTATGAGATCTTTTTGTTTTCCTGATGTTATTGAAGTGCATATATACAGAAACATTTTGTTGTCTATGCTGTCTCACACCTCACTTGTGATTCTGTACAATCTAGTGACAGAGAAAGCACTAGACTCACTAAGACAGCCATCTTCTGAAATTAAATCTGGGATATGATGGATCTGCCTATGCCTAATCTATACCCACGCTTATAATGGATCTGCCTCTGCCTAATATCCAAATTTAGCAGCCATTTAGTCACCTTGGTTTCACCCAATTTTAAAAGAAGAAAATTCTCCTCACAACAGAGGAGCACTTAAAAACATACTCTCAAAGTACCCAGCATGTAGTCAGAAAGCAGCAGCCAACAAGGCTGGGATGCCACTGCCAATTAGCCTTTTGCTCTAGGGGTGCATCTCTAGGGTGGTCTCCAACACCGAGCTGTGACCTGACAGTCCCCAGACAAGTAGGTCACAGCTTCCAAAGGGAGGGGTCTGGCCCTCAGTGCTCGTTTCCCCCAGATGAGATAGCATTTTTCAAGTAGCAGAGTGAGACACCACACTAAACTTAATCTCAGACGGGGCTGGATTAAGGCAATGTCAAAACCTGTAAAAACCAAATTTACCTGTTGGAATTTTAATGTAGTCCCAAGTAACTCCACTGGAGCATGCTCTCAAAATACCTACCCAGATGCTGCTGTGAACATGAGCAGTCTGCTGTAAGTACTATTGAAAATGCTTTTGTTAGCATAACCAACTGAATACCTTCGGTTTTGATCTGTATCCAAGACTGTATTAACAGAACTGAATTTATGAAAAATGCTGCAGAGTAAAATTGAATAACAGGTATATCATCATCTCTCATTTACCCAAAAATACTCTGTGAAATAATTAAAAAGATCAATCATTTCACTAACTATTTACTCAACCCCAAGGAGTACATTGCCTATCTGAGGTAAGAATTTATCCCTTTATCCTATGTCCGGTATCTACTTGTGAATGAGTTACATTTAAAGACAGAAAGGACCCAAGAACACCAACCTGATGAGTAAAAAACCACGAGGTTTTTAAAGGAAGTAGTGCCGTCTCCTAAAGAAAGAATGCCCTCTACTGCTTGGTTACAGAGCTGCACCATAGCAAAAGAAACAGGTGCTTAAAACCAGGTCTGATATGGTCTGAAACCTTTGACAAATAAAATAATAAATTCATTATAAAACAATATTACTAACAAGAGTTTTTGTTGATTATCTCTCGGAACTATTGGCAGATATGAAATGCAAGTATAAAAACAGATGTTCTTTAAAAGCAGCATTTCTATCTGCTCTGCTGTTTGTTTTTCATTATACACCTGTATAGCATGGCCCCAAACATCTCACTCTAAACAAATACATAAAATCAAGATGAATATTTGCTCCATAATAATTGAATGCATGACACTTTGATCTTAAAAATGGCTGATGTTGTTACTTTTAGTAATAGTTTTGGCTAGTGTTTTCCTTGAACTTCATATATCTGCTGCCTGTCCTCAAAGTTAATACTGCCCCCCACCCTGTTACTGCATACAGGATCCTTCAGAGATATGTGTATATTATTTGTCCACAGTGGTTTGGCTTTGAAAATCAACCAGCTGAAATTCCTACATATTTAAAAGTTACACTTGCAGAACGCAATTTTGCAGCATGCCACCACACAGAAGTGCCCTAAAGTATTGTCAAAAAAACAGCAGAGACGTGCATGCTGATTTATTTTACATCAGCAGAAAAGAGAGGTCTCACAAGCACTATTCTAAAAAGCTTACCTCAGATTTGATTTTGCTTTATATTCAATTTGTTCCTAAGGAAACCCTATATTTTCTTAAAGTAAAAGAGAAATTTCTGAAGTGGATTTTAAACAGTCACCACTTAGTACCTCCAGCAGCAGACACTCATCTTCTTCCTGTCATTTTTCCCCCTTATTTGGTTGTCCAAGTAAGTAGACAGAGAGTCTAGGGATATTCACATCAGCTTAATTTTTGTTTCTATAGTAACAGCTCTTTTTGGTTGTACAGCACCTAAAAATACAAACTCAAATACAGTTTAACTCAAACTCAAATACTGTTTAAAAGCACACGAATTATGAAATTTTGGAACACACAATCCTTTCTGTCTTATTCTTGACAGTGCTTAGCATCATCCTGTCTTGTAGTATGAGCCCCAATGCACTGTGGGGGTGTGGAAAGTTAATGGTGAAAAAAAAGTGATTGTCCTACCTAGCAGGCATTTCTGAGACTAAAGCTTTGCCTCACCTGGCCTCAGCTTTGGAAAAGCAAACACATTTCTAGCCTTGAAACAACTCTTTTTCAGCCAGATATTAATTTGAATTTTCCTCCTTTCCCAATGTCACACTTGCAATATCTGGAGTAACATTTGATCTAGAGGGAAGATGCTGTTTTGTCATCTGGAGAAACAGAGAGAAAGTCAGGTTAAAAAACAGAATATTAAACCAGGTACATCTACCTTAGTTGAGAGAAACTGCATCATATACTGCAGGAGAAAATATGGAAAATAGAATATCACTGTATCAGATATGCCATGAGCCAGCATTCTCTGACCACTTTCAGCTCTTTACCAATGAAGACATGATACCTAGGAAAAGAAAACTACATGTGTCAACAGTTAAAAAATAAAACTGAAACTTTTTTTGAAGAAAGAATGGCAGATATGCATAATCTGGTACATGAACGTTTATTCCATTTCAGGCAAAACCTGGAAAGCCCACAGTTTTATGCCAAATACATGGAGAACATCAAAAAAGAACAACCTATTTAAAATTATCTCAGGAATTCTCCGGCCTTCCTGGTTAGAAGATTACCTTATTTTGAGAAGGAAGGAATTGCTAACTACACAAGCCCTCTATAATGCGTTTGACTGAGGCCATTATGCTTCGTATTTAAAGGCACCAACATTTGATTTCAAACTAATTACAGACACATTATTTTTAGCTTTCAACAAGAAATGGCATTAGCATGTGTTGCTACCATCAGCACTATTTATATATGCTCATAAATATTTTCAGCAATTTTTCTCATATTCTGGCCATGAACCAACCTTAGGATTTTAAGGAAACACTTCTCTGATCTTACGTAGCATAAACAACCATAGTAACAACGAGTCCAGCAACAGTGGAAAAAGCTATTTTGTTGGTCTTCAGCTTTTCCCATTGCACACACACCTGCATAACATTGCTGGATAGATGTTTGAGGTAGCCTTTGTAGTAACTATAATGTACGTGCCATGGTTTGCAAATTCAAATTTTGAAACAAGAAAGACTTCTGAGATTTTACAAATCTAACAATTTGTTTCATCTTCACCTTTCTGTGAAGAAAAGCTCAGTGTTCCATTTTCAGCAGTAGTAAATAAAACCTCATAAAAATACTGTCACAAATAAAATACAGCATCTCCCAAACAGAACACAATGTCAAATACTTTTTGTTTTCTGAGAATATGTACAAGCTTTATGTGCATTTCTACATAAATACTATTGATTACATACAAATACACACATACACGTGCATATAAATGTATCTATATATGTACGCGTGTATGTATTACTTTTCCATATTAAGAATCAAGGGTTTGGCAGTATGCTGGTGTAGCACTGAACTTTAAAACAAGATTGCGATGACAACAGTACTGTTACACATTGCTATCAGGTCTGAGACTACAGGAATAATGATTGCTATCCAACTTCTGTTTCCTCCGCTGGATGCATCAAGAATATCAGCTGTCCCAGAAAGGGCTGTAACTCAAAATAATCAGGCACTTTTAAAAGGCAAGATTATTCTGTCTTTGTACAAAATACTGAATCATTGAAAGCACTTTTTTTTTTTCTTAAATCAGTAAAGACATTTTTATTACAGAATATTTCTAAGAGTTCTTTTTAATTCAAAGTTTATTTTTAAGCACAATCTCCAATACAAATAAATTGCTGCATTTCCACAAAAACTATGTTAGCAGTAATGACAAGCTAGTCTCTCTTAAACCTGTTATCAACCAAACATCATAGGCAGTAAGAGTTATTTATGGTAATGAAACAGAACTTAATATGATCTATAGAGGTGAATGATTCCTACTATAAAAAGAAATAAATTGTTTTTCTAAAAACCATCCAGATATGTAAAGTTGTTTATTCAATTCTTTATTAGTAGAATTACAATTCAACAAAAAGAAATTTCATGCTTGTATATTTTGCTATCATAGCTTAGGATCTTCAAATATTTGAAGGCCATAAACTCCAAAATTCAAATAATCATTTAGTATTACACATAGAGTATATTTAAGAATAGTGGGGTTACCATAAACAAAGTGGGAAAAACTTCTTGACCATGAAATTTATAAAAAACTGGAACAGCTTTCTTAACAGGGAGAGCTGTTGCTCAAGTCATTTAAATTAGAATGCAGAGAGCACACAAATATGCCCTATAGGGAATACTCTGCATTGGTTTAGCAATA